>NC_139630.1:7475210-7510210 GCF_964638095.1 Poromitra crassiceps
AATAGAAAATTTAAAATGAATCTTTTGCGACAGGGTAAGATGCTCAGAGGAACAAATGTGTACCTGAATGAACATTTAACCAAGAACAACGCTGATATGCCAAAAGAGCTAGGTACCTACGCAAAGAGAATAAAATACAAGCAACATGGTCATCCAACTGCAAAATCTACATGAAGCTAAATGGTACACCTCAGCAAGCAAAAGTGTTGATGGTCAGGAGCTTGACCATCAACACAAATTTGCATAGAAATGCAATTTTGTTGTTTTATTTTTGTATCCTGTTATATATGTATTAAAAAAAACTTAAACTATAAAAAAACTTACTGTCAGATCTGTCAAAGCACCTTGGCTCGGTTCTGACCTAAGAAGCTACATGAAAGAAAGAGATCAACTGAAAAGAACTGCTGTAAATTCAGGGAACTCAGAGGACTGGCTAGCATATCGTTCTTTAAGAAATAAAGTGACCAAATTAAATAAACAAAAAAAAAAGGTTATACTACCAATCTAGAATTGAAGAACTAAAACATGATGGTAAAAAACTCTGGAGTACTCTCAATCAAATCATGGGTAAAGATAAAATGGGCAAAACACCATCATTTATTGAGTCGGGCGATGGCTTCATCACCAAGCCCATAGAAATTGCCAATTATTTCAACAATTATTTCATAAGTAAAGTAAATACTATAACAAACAATATGCTGCCTGTAAATGGTAAATTATCGGAGTCTATTATAAAAAAATATATCATGCAAGAAAAAGAATGTGAATTTGAATTTTCAGTCACTGATATTCTAGAAATTGAAAAGCTACTGTCTGAATTGAAATGTGACAAACCCTGTGGCTATGACAATTTAGACAGTAGACTCTTAAAGCTATCGGCTCGAATTGTAGCCAGTCCTATATGTCATATTATGAATTTGAGTCTCAAGGAAGGAATTTACCCTCATGTATGGAAGGTAGCGAAGGTCACTGCCCTACCGAAAGATAGAAAAGATGTATTCATTGGACCAAACAGTAGGCCAATCAGTATTTTACCTGTCATGGCTAAATTTATGGAAAAAATTGTATTTATGCAAATTCAAAATTACTTCTCAATTAATAGCATCAATTCGGATAATCAACATGCTTATAAAACTGGCTATTCAACATGCACAGCTCTTACACAATTAACAGATGATTGGCTAAAAGAAATAGATAATAAATTATTAGTTGGAACAGTGCTGTTAGATTTCAGTGCAGCTTTTGATGTCATTGATCATGAACTACTCCTTAGAAAATTAACTGCTTATGGTTTTAAACCTTCAGCTATTAATTGGATGAAAAGCTACCTGCTCAACAGACAACAGTGTGTCATGTTTAATGGATCCTTGTCAAGTGTTGAGACACTACAATGTGGGGTGCCTCAAGGAAGTTGCCTTGGGCCTTTATCAATATTTGTGAATGATTTGCCACATGTCTTAAAAAATGCTCGCACCGCAATTTACGCAGATGACACCACAATTTATGTTTCTGCAAAGAATGTTGAAGACCTGAGCAGTCTACTGCAGATTTCTGAATGGGTCAAGGAAAACAAGTTGAAACTGAATATATCTAAAACGAAATGTATTGTTGTTTGTTCAAAGCATGCTCAAAGAAAGGATCATAAATTATGTATTTATTTGCAAGGAACTGAGATTGAACAGGTAAAGGAGGCCAGATTGCTGGGTGTTACAATAGATGAAACACTCTCTTGGGCTACGCACATTAATAATATTGTAACAAAAATGAGCAGAAGTATTTCAGTAATTAGAAGTATACATTTTCTAACTAATGCAACTACTAAACAAGTCATACAGTCCCTAGTCCTTTCCCATCTAGATAACTGCCCAGCAATCTGGTCAAACGCATCTAAAATAGAACTAAGGAAAATCCAGCTTACCCAAAATAGAGCTGCGAGACTCGCTCTGCATTGCTCAATCAGAGACAGTGTTGAAAGAATGCATGCTGAATTGTCATGGATGAGAGTGAATGAGAGATTAGCTTGTAGCCTTATTGTGTTTATGAAAAATGTTTATATGTTATGCAAACCTGTCTGCCTCTATTCTCAGCTACCGCTTACTAGTGATGGGCACAACCATGGCCGTAACTAGCTATGAGGACGGGGAGGTCCGGACCTCCCCTAATATTTCAGAGATTTTTTTTTTTTTTTTTTTTTTTTTAGCCTTTATTTAACCAGGTTTGTCCCATTGAGATCAAAGATCTCTTTTACAAGAGAGACCTGGCCAAGAAACAGCAGCAACACAAAGTTACAACAAACAAACACATAAACACATACAGTACAATTGAAAAACATTAAAATGATCAAATAAAACATTTGCATACAGACAGCCTGTTCTCAAGAGATTTTACCATAGCCTTAAAACCATTTAAGGTTACTAAGCTATTAAGTTTAAGATCAGACTGCAGACTGTTCCATGCGATGGGTGCAGAGAACCTAAAAGCTTTCTTCCCCAATTCAGTTCGGACTTTGGGAACAGAAAATTGTAGAGTGTCCTGAGAACGAAGATTGTAAAAAAATAAAACAATCTGCATGGAAAAGCATGAAAAACACGGGATCGCTTTTATTTTGAAACGAAAGGCAGGTCAGGCAGGAAGTCATCTGACGCCGCGTCCGCAGTAACTTGATTCCGAGAGAGCAGCAGCATGGTGGTGAGTGATGACTGTCTGTCTGCCTGGCGAGATAATTGAAGGTGAGCGAGCTGCGAGACAGTGAGCGAGTGAACGACAGACAGTGAGTGACACTGACAGATTTTTTAGCAACAACCAAGAAAGTAAGTGTCTAGTCTGTCTCTTAAGTAATGTTACCTGTGTGACACGTTGGGATGCTACTGGCTAATCATGCCTCCCCTTGCTGGACCTCCCCTATTTCGGAACCCTGGTTACGGCCCTGGGCACAACTATGGCACTAGACAAGCCATGGCGGGTCAGTTCGCTATCCCAAAACCCAGAACAGATGCCTTAAAAAAAACTGTAGTGTACAGGGCAGTTAGCTATTGGAACCGACTTCCCCAACATCTAGTTTCAATTAAAAGCAGAGTCGGATTCAAGAGGAAACTGAGAACATTTGTCACTCAGAAAAAGATTATCTTAGATTGATTTTATTTTGATGTTTGTTATTGTATTCTGTTATGAGCTATGTCTGTTTTATGTTGACGATTTTCTTTTCAATTAATAATTGTTTTTGCTTGTGTTTGTTTTATGTATATGTGTGGTTTAGAATTATTTTCAACTAATCAGTTTATTGCATTCTTTTTATTACTTTTTTCCACTAACATTGTAGAAGATTGTTTTCTGTCAAACTGAACTTTAGAAAGCTGTTTTTGGCAAGTTTATTTTCTGTGTAATGTTTCTGGTTATTGTTGTATTACCATATTTGATTTCATTATGTATTTTAATTTTAATTTTTTTGTTTCTTGAAATATATATTGTAATTTCAGACCCCAGGAAGAATAATCGCTGCTTGAGGCAGTGGTTAATGGGGATCTTAAATAAATAAATAAAACACTTTGTTGTGTGTGTGTGTGTGTGTGTGTGTGTGTGTATGTGTAGTGTTGCTCTGGAATACTTTGCTGACCCCCCCCCCCCCCTCCCTCTCTCTCTCTCTCTCTCTCTCTCCAGAGTCTGTGAGGCTGGTGAATGGTACTAGGCCGTGCTCAGGCAGACTGGAGGTGAAGTCTAACCAGTCATGGTCCTCAGTGTGTGAAGCTGACTTTGACCAGCAGGATGCAAAAGTGGTCTGTAGGGAGCTTGGCTGTGGGACTCCTTCAGTCCTCCAGGGGGCGCTCTATGGAGAAATGGAGGCTCCAATGTGGACAAAAGAGTTCCAGTGTGAAGGCAGTGAGTCTGTTCTCCTGGACTGTGGAAGCTCAGGCTCAGCTAGAAACACCTGCGCACCTGGCAAAGCTGTTGGACTCACCTGCTCAGGTAGGAGAGGAGCTGCAGCAGCTTGGATTTGGCTTAATTTATGTTCTAATCAAAGTGACTATACTTTTTTTTTTACTAATGACTATCTTGTCTCTGTTCAGAGCCTTATGATGTCAGGTTGGTGGGAGGAGCTAGCCGGTGTGCTGGTGGACTGGAGATTGAAGTTTCTACTGGATACTGGAAAACAGTGCATCGTGAGGACTCTAAGTGGAACCTGAAGTCAGCAGCTGTAGTGTGCAGACAGCTGGCATGTGGCTCTGCTGTTTCAACAGAATGGATAGAGTATAACTCATCAAGATCTTTCTGGGCAATGCAAAATGACTGGGCGATTCATTCTGACTGTGATGGGTCTGAGTCTGCACTGAGGGAGTGTGCAGGGAAGATTAAATCACCTGATAGCTCTTACAGCCTGGAGCTGATCTGCTCAGGTAACTGAACAGTGACATCACATCCTCAGCTGCTTCCACAGTGCCAGGCTGCTCTCTGACTCCTCTGTGTTACAATGTAGCAGTTCTCTGTATTATATATGAATGTAGCAGTTCTGTATTACATATGAATGTAGCAATTATCTGTATTACATATGAATGTAGCCTATCTCTGTCTTGTACAGTGGCTGCTAACATACAAACCGTCATCTTTCAACCATCACCATTCATTACTTTGGTTCAGCCAATCATCTCCCTCTCTGTTTACAGATCTGCTGGTTCAGCCAATCATCTCCCTCTCTGTTTACAGACCTGTTGGTACAGCCAATCATCTCCCTCTCTGTTTACAGATCTGCTGGTTCAGCCAACCATCTCCCTCTCTTCCTCCATGGACGGGGTCTCTGAGGCCCAGCAGGTGTTCAGGGGCTCCAGCTTCACCATCAGCTGCTCCATCCAGCCACAGTACCCAGGAGGCTTCTTCCACCTCACCTCCAGCAACACAGCACAGGACTACATCCTGCCAGCTGTCAATTACTCTGCCTCCCACACAGCAGACAACCACACCCAGCCAGCTGTCAATCGCTCTGCCCTCAACACAGCAGACAACCACACCCAGCCAGCTGTCAATCACTCTGCCCTCAACCACAACCAGCCAGCTGTCAATCACTCTGCCCTCAACACAGCAGACAACCACACCCAGCCAGCTGTCAATCACTCTGCCCTCTACCACACCCAGCTCATCTCACATCTCACTGCACACTTCCTGTTTCCTGCTGCAGGCCACGCCCACCAAGGGATCTATAGCTGTGTTTATCACATCTATATTTTCTCTCATAACTTCTCCTCTGAGAGCCAGCCCCTGTCTCTCACTGTCTCAGGTAACGTGACGGAGAATATTCCAGTTTTTGCCTTTATTCCGAAAAAGACAATATTCCACAAATAGTCCTGTTTACATGCAGCAGTGCATACTCCCATTACTGTAACATAAAATGTTCCCATGACGTAATGTATGTCCTACAGCTACGCTGATTCATGCATTCACTCACTCACTCACTCACTCACTCACTCATCTTAATCTGTCCGCCAATGGCTGTTAGGGTGCATGAACATAGCTACACACTATAGGGGTGTAAAAATATGCATATTTGTACCATACCATATTCGTACCAAAACCATACCGAACAGTGCAGCTGTACCGAATTTAGATTAAAAAAAAAAAAAAAAAAATAGATCCAAAAAAGTTCAAACACAAAGTTACCATCTAACAATTTTAGAGACGTTCTTGTTAAACTGTAATGTTTTTGGCTGTGGACCAATCTTTCTATTTCACTATTTTTTGGAGACTGGGTTGCGTGAGAACGTGAACCGACCTCAATCCGACACAATTGCAGGAAATGGGGCACATTTTTTACCACGTGCGCAGCGCGTGGTCAGGAGATGGTTATTTGGCGTGAGTCATTCATTCACTCACTCATTCATTCACTCAGTCAGTCAGTCATGTCACAGACTGACTGACATGACTGACTGACACTCATAAAACATAATTTAAATATTAACTCATTGAGTGCCAAGGACGTCGATCGACGTCCAAGTAAATAGTGACGTAGAGTGCCAAGGACGTCGATCGACGTCAAATACGTTTTTTGACGGTGGGACGTGGATCAAAGCCTCCTTTATCTCCTGTACAAATATTGTAGCTATTGGATGTGTATAACCTATTTTACAGACATTAGGTGGCGACAGTGCTCTCCAGATTAGAGAAAGTTGAGGCAAAAACAGAGAAGAAGTCGTTGGGGAAACGGAAATCGCATCGCATCCGTATGCATCGATATGCATGAAGCATAACGTTAGCTGTGCCTGCAGCAGCCAATCTGCTGCCACAATTGAGCCCCTCCCGTGTCCGCTGTGACAGCCCATCCGCATGATCAGCCGTGGAGTTGTTATTATTCTCAACTGGAAGCATGGGAGCCGGTGACAAACACACGCGGAACGCTGTAAAAAAGCTGGATGTAGCGCACCCTTCACTGGGGGACACCTCGGCATTCCGAAATGTCGGCACTCCGAAATACCGGCATTCCGACAAAATTGAGATCTGTCTCGCCATTGCGAAAGAACCCTCCCCCAGACCCTAACCCTAAACCTAACCTCTCCCACCCCCCACGCCTAAGCCTAACCTCCCCCAGAACCTAACCTCTCGGCGAAACATTTTTTGGAGATAAAAAGGGCCGCCTCTCCGAAAGCATATAAGTCAATGATCGGAATGCCGACACTTCGGAATGGCGAGCTGACCCCCTTCACTGTGCACAGCAAACGCACAGTGAAGGAGGAGGAGGGGTTTGCAGTTGAGGGGGGGGGGGGGGGGGGCACGCAGAGCAGCACACAACACTGACCCAGACAGCAGGACAGGATTGGCAAACGCAAGCCAGAATATCCGATGCCCACCAGCAGCAAATCAAGACCAGCAAGAAGCTGCAACCAGCATCGCACGCAGGGGCCAGCGCTGCTGGATGCAGCTAAAAAATATTATTCTGCCAAACAAAATTCCCTGGCCTTCACTGTTTTATTGAAGGAAATTATTTTTGAGGTGTGACTACATCAGAAAATTAGCTTCAGAGTCAGTGATGTGCTTGAAATGTTTAATTTCACAAAAGGCCCATTATCTCAGCTTCTAGAAAAAAACGGCTGTTTTTGGTTAAATCAAGCTATCTTCTCCGGCTGATAACTAAAGAACGGAAAATTATATCAATAAACCTGTTTTTGCTGATGATAGAAGAGAGTCTCATCGTTCTTTTTGCGTGTTCGGTGTTTACATAGTAATATCACACAATATTCTGTGGGCCTCGAGAAATCACTGAAAAAAGCTCTGAAACTCTGGCACTGGGAGCGTCCGTTCTCCAAAAGTGGCTGGCACTCAATGAGTTAATAAGTTATCAAGCACTTCTTTAATTAATGTTGGGGAAATACGACAAGAGTGCATCTATGAGAATCTGAGATTTCATTCAATCTGTTTGAACCAGAAGTAGCTTTATTATCCCAGTTTGGCAAAATTATGACATAATGAGTGGTGTCCCATTTCTTAGGCAATTGTTTTCAACCCTTCGTGGCTCTGCTTTCAAAGGCGAGGGCCAAAGCGAGGGCCAATCAAACAGGAGGGGTTTCTTTGTTTATTCAAATTCATAGTCTGCACTGTTTGCATTCCCTATTTGAATGTCATCTTTCAATTAATTAGATTTGTTTTGGTGCTGATCCGACACACATGACACACATTACACACACACACACACACACACACACACACACACACACAGTATTATACTTGTATTATACTATACAAGGAGTATACGTGTAGTTGAGTAATATTTCAGTACTACTTCTACTTGAGTACAGACGTTCAGTTTATATTGTAACAACTTTTACGTAACAAAAAATGCCCTTTCTGAAATTAAACTAAATAAATAAATTAGAAAGCAAATGAACATATAGATTTAATAGATTTAAGGAACGTCTTTTTCTTACCTCATGCTGGTACGCTGTCCTTCCATTTGAACTTGGAACATCTATGGGAACAGATTAGTGATGATGACACAATGAGTCAACGATGCCAAAATCATCCATTTCCGATATTTAACTGATATATTTGTGCATCACTAAGGGCAACACGAGCTTTATGCTTAATGGGAGCTGTTCTCATGATGTCAGCTGATCTGATGAGATGTTTCTGTTTCAGCCTCTCCAGCAGATCTCATCATCAGACATGTTGTCCTGCTGCTGACTGTGCTGTTGCTGCTCACTGGCCTCTGTTTCTACTGCAAGGTACTGAACATGTTTACTCAGTAGTAGACGATTGGTTAAAACCCTTATACACTGTTAACTAATACTTATCTGCAAATGCTACGCCCCTTCCTGTGACCAGTTTTGGTCAATTATTTTTCTAATGATAAAAATGTTGAATTTTTTTTTGTTTTTTTTGTTTTGTTTTTTCAAACATTATACCTTCAGATGAAGCTATACATACCAAAAATATTTTTCATTTTCAGAATTGTAACCCTTTATAAGCCAGTTTGTCTTGACTATAAACAGTTTCACTTGCTGCTTTTTCAGATTTCCACAATCTCTGCACAAAATATAATCCAAAGGGAATGTTTTTGGGTGGGATTATCACAGTGGGGTCAATGTAAAAGATTATTACCAATATTTATTTTGTTCCATTCTTACTTTTTATTCAGTGACAATTAAAAAAAAATGCACTGTATAATTTTTTAGACCATCTAATTGAGCATTTTTGGTCAATTAGAGTGAGTCCTTCTGGGCAAGTAATAACCATTTTTGGCCAACAACAACAATAGGGGGAGAATCTTTTTTTCCTTTTTTGCTCAATCTCATGTTTGCTCAATCTCATGTCTCAATGTTCATTACTTTTCAGAATTTCAACCCTTTCAATGCCAGTTTTTAGTAATTGACCATTTCATTGACCGGCCAAGGGTGCATTCTGTCATTCTGATTATGCAGGTCATAAACAGACTCTGTCTAGCCTAGTATGTGCATGATCAGGACACATCGGGATGGGGCTTTGGTGGGGGGGTGGGGGGACAAAAAACTGGCCTATATCGAAGTCAGCTCAAGTTGTGTGTGTGTGTGTGTGTGTACACACACACACACACACACACACACACACAACTTGAGCTGACTTCCATATAGGCACGTTTTTTTTGTCCCCCCCCCCCCCAAAAACCCCATCCCTAAAATGGTGTTCATATGGATGTGTGCGTGTGTGTGTACACACACACACACACACACACACACACACACACACACACACACACATCCATATGAACACCATTTTATCTGAAATGATTTATTCCATTGGGCTGTAGTGGTCCATAATGCAGCACAAACAGAAACCAGCTAAATTGATTGCAATAGATGCATGCCATACATGAGAAAATGTTGCAATCTGCTGAAAAATATTAAAAACCATAATTTTGAAGCCTTATGTCCAAAATATCTGGAGGAAGTCATAAAAAAAATGCTTTTTTGTAAAAAGTGTCTTAGAGCTCAAAAATAGCACTTTTTTGCACTTTATAGTGGTTTTCAATGGGGAATTATCTATTCATTTCTGGATAATAACATGAATGCAGTAAAGAAATTTGATTCCCGGGGCCAAAAATGAGCTGAGGTACTGAAGTGTGAAAATCCTTGATATATGCCCCAATCCCCCGCCCAATGTCAAAATTCATGGCCATTTGATCATTTATATCCCATTTATAACAATGCGAACACAGAAAATTACACTGCACTAGCCCAAAATGTACCAACAGTGTATAAGGGTTAAATGAAACAGACTGTACATTTTTAGCTAGAAGATAATGTGATCCAGTAACAGCTGCTGTCATGTCTTTCCAGGCCAAAAGGAGGCAGAAGTCAGGAAGAAACAACATTGAGCTGGTTTATTATGGCCCAATTCCACCGCAGCTAGTACCGCGGTCCCGCTCCACTCGACTCGATAAATGGTCTCATCCCACCGGTATAAACCGGCCCAGCCCGGTTTGATTTGAGGCTGAGTCCTGCTACTTTTGGTCCCTGCCTCGTCGGGGTTCTATTCTGCGAACCCGGGTTCATACGGTGACGTGAAAACATTGTAGACGACTGATTGGTCAGGCAGAATCGTGTTTACTCTCTATCCTACTGACTGTCAATGCAGCGCTGCATACCAGTTTAGTGGGGGGCTTACCTTATCTTCTGTTATGCTTTTCCATCAGTCTTTTGTGTTGCTGCCTTCGCCTCTGGTGAAATAAAATCGGCGCGGTGGTTTCAATTGTCCAAAAGTCCGCTGCTCTGAAGCGCTTGTGTAGTTCAGTGCGTCAGCTCCGCTAGGCCGCAGGCGCTTGGTGAAGCCTCGGTCTTGCCTGGTGAGAGGCCGCGGGGGTAGAGGCTTCACTCTAGCGCAACCCCCGTCCCTCGCGCCCGTCCCTCGTGCAGCGCTTGTGAGTTTTGACTAACAACAAAGTGATATCCATTCTCCTAGTGGATTGTCACATTTGCCCATGTACACTGTAACACCCGCCCAACATGCTGTGATGCTATGAGCTGGCTGCTCAGGCCAGGATCAAGGACTGTGGTCATGCCAGCACTGCTCTCTCTCTCTCTCTCTCTCTCACACACACACACACACACACACACACACACACACACACACACACACACACACACACACACACTGTAGGTAATTTAGAGGCACCAGTATTTCATAAACAGTTTAAAAGTTCTGTGTATGGATTTAATTGTAACGTTATATGTTATAGCCTACTTCTGAACATGGGTGGAGGGCAGATATGCGGTCGCTATGACGACCAGGTGTGGGCGGGGGCAGATGAACGGCGGTCGAAGCAGAACGTCCATCGGGTTGAAGCAAGTAGAGCCGAGTGGTGACGGGCTGTGCAGGGCTGTAAAATGTGGTGGAATTGAGCCATTATAACCTTGGTGGTTCCGATGCTGAAGGAAGAGAGAAGGACATTGAACCGGATTATTATAACCTTGATGATTCCAGTGATGAAGGGAGTGAGGAGGACATTGAGATGGGTTATGATGACGTGGGTGGTTCCAATGCTGAAGGAAGAGAGGAGAACATTGAGATGGGTTATGATGACGTGGGTGGTTCCAATGCTGAAGGAAGAGAGGAGAACATTGAGATGGGTTATGATGACGTGGGTGGTTCCAGAGCAGAAGGAAGAGAGGAGAACATTGAGCTGGATTATGATGATGTGGGTGGTTCCAGAGCAGAAGGAAGAGAGGAGAACATTGAGCTGGATTATGATGACCTGGGTGGTCCCAGTGCTGAAGGAAGAGAGGAGAACATTGAGCTGGATTATGATGACCTGGGTGGTCCCAGTGCTGAAGGAAGAGAGAAGAACATTGAGCTGGATTATGATGACCTGGGTGGTCCCAGTGCTGAAGGAAGAGAGAAGAACATTGAGCTGGATTATGATGACCTGGGTAGTTCTGGTGCTGAAGGAAGAGAGGAGAACAATGAGCTGGATTATGATGACCTGGGTAGTTCTAGTGCTGAAGGAAGAGAGGAGAACATTGAGCTGGATTATGATGACCTGGGTAGTTCTAGTGCTGAAGGAAGAGAGGAGAACATTGAGCTGGATTATGATGACCTGGGTGGTCCCAGTGCTGAAGGAAGAGAGGAGAACAATGAGCTGGATTATGATGACCTGGGTGGTCCCAGTGCTGAAGGAAGAGAGGAGAACATTGAGCTGGATTATGATGACCTGGGTAGTTCTAGTGCTGAAGGAAGAGAGGAGAACATTGAGCTGGATTATGATGACCTGGGTAGTTCTGGTGCTGAAGGCGGGTTGGGTGAAGAAGCAGCAGCCCAGGGATCAGAGTAGGATCTCCAAGGAGCTGATCTCACTCCAGATGGATGTCTCAGCTCTCACACAGCCAGCTGTAACATCACCTTAGTGAAGGTAGTGACAGAGTTGTTCCCTTTAAAGTCCCACTGAAATCACAGCAGGAAAAACAGAATCATTGAAAAGGAAGTCAGGACATGTTGCTGTTGTCTATCCATCATGCAGCCAATCAGTTGTCAGTAGTGAAGGCTCACAGCAAATCAGATGACTCCTTGACATGAATATTCAAGACAACACTCCCTGTTAAAGTTACTGAGAGTCTAATTGGTTTGATTGAATTGTCATTTCAGTTAGACTTTAATCATTTTGTATTCGGTTGATCAGTTTTCCCGTTAGTTCAGGTCCATTTCTTGTCACAGTGATTATGTACAATATGAGGTTTGGAAGAGGTGGAGAAAGCCTTCAGGGATTGTGAAGAAGAGTGAGACACAAGAGTCATACATGTATTCATCAGGGTCCAAATCAGAAACTGAAGAAAACAAAACAAAATTCTGCCTTTGTGCATCCATTGTTAACTTGGATGTACTGAACCTCTTTAATAGCCAGACATGTCTCAGATGTATCAGATCTATCTAGCAACTGTAGGTAGCCCTAGAGACCATGACTGTTTATATAATGCAATCTTCATAACATTTTCAGCAATCTCTTAAAAAACTAAAAAATAACTTCATGATGTTCGGCCATCATGCAGACTGCTCTGCTCTGAGGCTGGAGAGCTTGTTTCTCTGTGTAAATCTCTGTACAATAGATTATGATGTGCTTCATATGTATTGAGTTAAATGTGTGACCTTAGATCAATATAGATAATTATGTGCTTCAGATGTATTGAGTTAAATGTGTGTTTAGATCAATAGATCATGTGTTTCAGATGTATTGAGTTAGATGTGTGAGCTTAGATCAATAGATCATTATGTTTCAGATGTATTGAGTTAGATGTGTGAGTTTAGATCAATAGATCATTATGTTTCAGATGTATTGAGTTAGATGTGAGTTTAGATCAATAGATCATTATGTGCTTCAGATGGATTGCGTTAGATGTGTGAGTTTAGATCAACAGATCATGATGTGCTTCAGATGTATTGAGTTAGATGTGTGAGTTAGATCAATAGATCATTGTGTGTTTCAGATGTATTGAGTTAGATGTGTGAGCTTAGATCAATAGATCATTATGTGCTTCAGATGTATTGAGTTAGATGTGTGAGTTTAGATCAATAGATCATTATGTGCTTCAGATGTATTGAGTTAGATGTGTGAGTTTAGATCAATAGATCATTATGTGCTTCAGATGTATTGAGTTAGATGTGTGAGTTTAGATCAATAGATCATTATGTGCTTCAGATGTTTTGAGTTAGATGTGTGAGCTTAGATCAATAGATCATTATATGCTTCAGATGTATTGAGTTAGATGTGTGAGTTTAGATCAATATAGATCATTATGTGCTTCAGAGGTATTGAGTTAGATGAGCTTAGTGTTGAGATGTGTGAAGCTTCAGTCAGCAGACTTGGGGAGGAAAAGCAAAGCTGTGAAAAGATTTTAAATAGTCCATCATTTCTCATTCCCAACATGTCCTATGTTATATTTTTCAGGACCTCTTGGCACAACACATTCTCACTTTAAACTCATCTCACAGAACCGCTTCGTCAAGCACCTTTGGCGACCTCCGTAACGATCCGCGGAGGCTAGAGCATTTAATGGAATGCAGCACTCCGCACCTGTGGGTTCAGGCAAAGCTTGTCATCCACAACGAGTTGGGAAGTATGGTAGTATCACCTTACGTTTCGGCATTGGGTAGGTGGTCTTTAGGTTGAGGCATTGGGCGAGTGTGGTTAGGGGGTCTTAAGCCCCAACCCAAAGCCTCTAATCCAAAACCAGGGTGGTACTACGTGCCCTGGGTGGTACAGTACTACCATATTTCCCAGCTGGTTCTGGATGATGAGCCCGAGGGCGTGCGTGACCTTTGCCTGAACCCACAGGTGCAGAGTGTTTGTTAACGGTCCACCCGTGCTGCGTTCCATAAAACACAAGCAGGGCTCTGAGATGAGTTCAGAGTGAGAATGAGCTGCTTTGCTTCACTTCTTGATGCACAGGAGGCCCTTTTTCATCACTTCTCGACGCCACAGGTTTGATCCTCTGTCACGTACGTTCCTCCGGCGTATATTTGAAATCATCACGCTGATTCCATTGAAAAACGTCACGTCAGTTCATTTTAACATGTTGCTGCGTTGGTTAAGTTTAGGCAACTAAAACAACTTGGTTGGTTTTAGGCAACTCATTTATAACAACTGGGTTTGGGTTAGCCTTATGTAACGCTGTTGTGTTGGTGGTAGTTGCAACAACCCATGTTAAGGGCTTGCCCAGGGGTGGATTCGAACTGCAGACCTTCGGCTTACGGGACAGACACGCTAACGACTGCACCAAGAGAGCTAGCTCCCTAGGTGGAGCTGATTAACCTGCCTTTATACTGGGGAAGTGAGTTTAACCAACCTACTCGCTACCACTCAGGACTCACGAGGACTCACATTCATTTGGTTACACTTACATAACAAACACATGAAATGTGACTTTGAACACGCTGGGCGCGACCTGGTGTCCTGCGTGAAAGACGAGTGTTTCACTCCTCCGCCTTCCCCGACCGTCACACGACATGCCCGGCTTCTCTGAATGTCGCACTGCAGTGGTGTCGACTTCAGACACGAGTTCTGTTGGACCTTTTTTTATTGAACACATGACAGATACAAACAAACAAGCCACTGCTTTGATACATCTCAATGTTCAGTTCCAGGTTGAGCCTCAGTAGTGACACAGAGGGACTTGACAACATAGGACACTTTGGCAATGACAACAGCTGTTCATGAGTGATGTGATGGGCCCAACCTCTACCAACTTTACCACACAGGGGAGAGAGAGAGAGAGAGAGAGAGAGAGAGAGAGAGAGAGAGAGAGAGAGATCTGCTGATTTTGGTCTCAGCCAGACCTGGATAAGACTGTTAGCTACAGTAAATGCTGAACACATCTAACACTCATTTGTATATTGCTTTATTTTGTTTTTATTAATTTTATTACTTACTTACTAGCTACTTACTTATCATGTTATATACTGTAAACACCTTATGTAACTTCAACTTTATATTTTCACGTTGGAGATTTTGCTTGAATGAAAAGTTTGCATGGTCTGATCTTGAGCTCAGACCTCAAACTTTTCTACTTTATATTGCTGAAAAATGAGCTTTTAAAGAAAACAGTGTTAGGGGTTGTGTCCACAGAAAATCCCCACCATAGTGGAGCACTTTGGATATCAAAAATATGAATGCCCAGAGCTCTTCCAAAGTGCTGACTCTGACAGTTAGTAGCTAACATTAGCTAGCAAAAGAAGCTGACATCAACCCAACAAGATAATACAATTGATAATTCTCACCCGGAACCCCCCCAAAAAGCAGATATCACTCCTCCACCATGTTTGTTGATCTTTTTAGGCCCACCTCTTCCTCGATTTTGATTGGTTGGTCAGAAAAAGTGACATTAGATTAGAAACTGCATTGCGGAAAGGCACTGGCAGCTCAAAAAAATGCTTTCTGTGGACACGCCCCATATGCAGCTGATTGTATATTTTCTGTTTTGATTTTTGTTCTTTATAAACCCCCAAAAAACTGAATAAAGAGAAAAAGTGTTTGAGGCAAAGGAAGTGTCCATCCTTCTGAGTGTGTCTGTACAGCTCTGCCTTCTGATTCCCATTGATGCAGCATGGCAGCCATGTTTTTACAGTGTGGTGAGCCACACTGAACGTTAAAGATATGAACTTTATCAAAAGAGCTCTGCACTTCAAACAGGTCAGCAATCTGCTACAAACAGTGGAGGCCTCCTGCTGTTTGTAGCAGATTGAGGTAACCATAGTGTCTATCCTAAGCCATGACAGCCAGCCAGGTAACCATAGTGTTGTTCACCCTAAGCCATGACAGCCAGCCAGGTAACCATAGTGTTCACCCTAAGCCATGACAGCCAGCCAGGTAACCATAGTGTTTACCCTAAGCCATGACAGCCAGCCAGGTAACCATAGTGTTTACCCTAAGCCATGACAGCCAGCCAGGTAACCATAGTGTTTACCCTAAGGCCTAAGCCATGACAGCCAGGTAACCATAATGTTTACCCTAAGCCATGACAGCCAGCCAGCTAACCATAGTGTTTACCCGGCCTAAGCCATGAGAGCCAGCCAGGTAACCATAGTGTTTACCCTAAGCTATGACAGCCAGCCAGGTAACCATAGTGTTTACCCGGCCTAAGCCATGACAGCCAGCCAGGTAACCATAGTGTTTACCCTAAGCCATGACAGCCAGCCAGGTAACCATAGTGTTTACCCTAAGCCATAACAGCCAGCCAGGTCACCATAGTGTTTACCCTAAGCCATGACAGCCAGCCAGGTCACCATAGTGTTTACCCTAAGCCATGACAGCCCAATTTACAACTGAACATTTAGCGCATTTTGTAGAAAATACCGAGATATATCATGTATCACTATTCAGCCAAATTCATATTAAAGACACAATGAATTTAAATCCCATCTCTTCACTGTATTACTTCTAGCCTGGCATTAATTAAATGTGATGTAAGTCACAACAAGAATTACCTATGACAAGAATAATCTGTGGCCACATATTTGAATAATCTCTTCAGTGAACATTTAATTGATAATCAAGTTGAACAATTAAACTTTATTGTGATTAGGCATTTAGGCATTCAGCTTCAAACGTATTGCAGTTCTCTGGTTTCTGGCTGTATGAGAGAATAATTCATGTTAGTAAAATGTAGATTACATGTAGCTTTATCCAAACGAGAGGAACAATAAATTGTTACATTGATACAGTATAGACGGTTTTCACCAGAGCGCAACCCCACAGCACTTCCTTTTTCTCAGCATTCGGCAAACTGCAGAAATATTCACTCGACATCGTTACTTTTGTTTTCGCCGCTCAGATGTATAGACGGTTTTCACGGAATGGTCAGTCCTGCACTTGAATGTTTTTTTTTCTTTTATGTCCATAGCAAACACTGCAACAGGAAGTGAGCGGGGGTTCAATTTAGAATGTTTTTGTTGTCAAGTTAAAACCGTCTATACTATATTATCAATTGGGTAATGATGCTTTTGTCCACTGTGTGGCGCCATTACCTTTATAATTTTAAAACTATTGACAATCTCAAACTCACTGTCTGTTGAAATCAGGCTTTACTGGAGACGCATCAGAAAAGGTAGCTTTAACAGATGAGCTTCCATGAATTCTGCACTATGTAATTTAGAATTATTAAAACAACCCAGGTCTGTTCATTTCCTTCTTATTCCATGAGTCTGCTCTAAACAGTCTGATTTGTAATCAAACTATATTAGTAAGCTTCATCCATGAATATTGGGAGAAAAACTAAAATAACTGAATAAGCCAAATCATGATGTTGGCTTTCAAAATAAACTGCTCTTTATTTGAATATTTTTCACAAGTTACAAAGCATCAGAGGAACAGAGTGTCGGGATGATTCAGCTCAGCATGTGAAAAGTCTGGTTTCAACACCATGTCAACAAAGTGACTTAAAAAAATGACAGACAGCACAAAATTAAATGTTCAACATTATATAATAAAACTGTAAGCCTTTGTCTGAAAAAAATTACAAGACCTTTACTGACTGGACCATTTATCATTTTGAAATCTAAAATGATAAACGCCAAGCGATGATTTCTGTTGTTTGGAAACCAAACTCCTGATGTTGGAGAATATTTTCCACCTCCTGTTTCCTACAGTATCATTTTCTATCCAGCACAGAACATCGATATTTACAATTTCAGTATTACAGTCTGATATTATTTTCAAAAAGCTTTGTAGCTCTTAGCATGTTTTGTTATTAAAAGGGTCTTCGAGGAACCTTTAGGGCTCTTCAGACTGCAACCATAAGGGAACCTCAGACTGTTTCCTGAGGAACTCTGTCAGAAGAAGATCTGAGAGTCCTGATACTATTTCCAGGAACTTCTAACTGCTGGGAGTTCTTCAAAGAACCTTTTAGTGATTTTGTTTTTCTGTTGAGGAGCCCAAAGTTGCTTATACTGGCTCCCTTTGGGTGTTTGAAGAACCACAGATGAACCTTTTGTTTTTAGAGTCGGTTCCTCAGTAAGCCACCTAAAATATTTAAGAGCAGTTGGTGAGAAAGTTGCATCTGTATAACTTTATTCAAACAGCAGAAACTGAACGGGCCTTGTACGGTAAAAAGCAGCTTTTATTTTGTCGTTTATCACACAGTATATTACCAGTCACTCTAATGCTACTGTATAGAGACTTACATCTATTTTACTTTGTTATTTCCAGTTATTGCTCGATAATTAATTCCCTGTAATTTAAACTTTACTTGTTTGTTTCTCTCCAACTTCTCGACCAAGAAACAGAAGCTGTGAGTTTCTGTAGGCATCTTGAGTCTGAACCAAGAATGTTTTGTGGACGTCTCTCTGGCTGCTCTGAGCACCGTGCTCAGCTCAACACTGCAGACTTGAGTGTGTTACCTGATTGGCTGCCAGCCAATCAGGTAACAGATTCAACACTGCTGGCAGCCAATCAGATAACAGTTCAGCTGGACATAATGAGCTGAGGGTTTGCAAAGTATTTGGCCTTTAAATTGAGCCTTGGTGTTCAAATCAAAATGCTGGATACTGACAGTGACAACCCATTCTCCCTCCCAACCGGTTTGGTCAGTCTTTGACACCTTGGTCCTCATGTTTCAACATGTAGGCTGGTCTAATATACTAGAACTCCTACAAAGTCTGAAATCAAAGCCACAGGAGTGACAATGGAACAAAACGGTGGACAGTCAAAGTACTACATTTCAACAGTAAGCCACATTAAAAACAAAGACAAAGAACAAACATTTTTCCATGACCACACCATTTCTCTAACCTTCAGCAAGTTCTTTTAGTTGCCTAACCATTACTGTAACACAAGTTGTTGGCTATAGGGTACCCAGTTCGTTTAAAAGACTGAAAACAGATAGCTGGACTTCCGGTGGCGCAAGGCACGAGATGGCAGCGTAACTTGAGTGCTCCAGCATTGGCCTAGTGAAATCCCCGTAATTCAAAGAACTTTGAACATTAAAACATGAGCAAAGATATCGTAAAGAAAGGGGATAAACCCCAAAGAGGAAAGGGTGCTAGTACTCGATCGCAGAAGAATGGTAATACGGCGGAGAATGGAAATAGCTCGGACGATGATGTACAAAGAGAAAATGGCGGCCCGGGAGAGATTGGAGAAGAAAGAGAGACTCCTGCCCTCACTCTCGATTCTATCCGTAAAATAATGGGGGAAGTTATGTCAAAGGGGATGTCTGAACTCCAAGCAGAGGTAAAGAAAGAACTCGGTGAATTCCGTTTCAGTCTCTGTGAAGACATGAAAAAGCAAATGGAGGAGCTAACGTCCGACATCAACCAGAAACTACAAGACGCGACCGGGCAAATCCAGGGAGCAGTCGAGCGCATGGGCGAGATGGAAGACAGAATGGTGGACGCGGAAAAGTGGGATATAGACGTCAAAGATACCCTCGTCCAGCTACTTAATAGCCAGCGGGCGCTGCAAGATAAAGTCACCGACCTGGAGGGCCGCTCCAGGCGTAATAACATTCGGATTTTTGGGATACCAGAAAACGCAGAGGGTACGTCTGTCATCAACATGGTTGAAAACCTGATAAAGACAGAGCTGGGATTCACACCAGGTCCCGGACAGACGGATGATTTGGGTATTGAAAGGGCCCACAGATCGCTTGCCCCACAGCCCCCACCGGGAAAACCACCGCGCTCCGTTGTGGTGCGTTTTCTAAAATTCACAGTCAAGGAGAAAATCTTGAGTGCGGCCTGGAAGAAGAAAGATACTCTCTTTCAAAACAAACGTGTGTACTTTGACCACGACTATGCGGAGGAAGTCCAGAAGAAAAGAAAGGAGTACATCCCGATAAAGAAGAAACTGAAGGAAAAAGGCATTCGCTTCCAAACCCCATTAACCCGGATGCGCGTCCATTTCAACAGCGGGATTGCTACATACAGCAGCGCAGCGCAAGCAGCGGAGGATTTGACCAAACGCGGATTCGTCCTTGACGAGCCCCTTCGCCACAACGCGACTTCAAGCATAACAGAAGAAACCCTGCAGAATCTCATGCCATGGAACCCCGCAGGCAGACGGGAGAGTAGAAAGCGTCAGCAACAAATCCGAGAGAGGCTGAAGGAGTTCCGCAGGGAAACCCCGGCTGACGTAGATAACTGAGGTATCACCACCCATCCACAAGCATGATCCGAGTAAGTTTAACAGCTCTCTTGTGATTGCGCTGTGAGGAGACAAGCACCCCCCCCCCCCTACTCAAGTTACAGCAGCAAGGCCAATGTTTGTTTGCTTACTGCTGAAGAGCGAGCCACACCCCCCCCTTCCTTTTCCCTTTCTTGATTGAGGGGCCCCACCCAGTGGCCTGTTCCCCTTACTACCAAAGGTGTATTCTACCCTTTGTGATGGGAGTCAACCCTGTTAGTGTTCACTGTAGTTCCTGCAGTTTCTGTGTAATACTTATGTGTGTGTTTTATTTTTTTCTTGAGGTCAGGAGTTGGATGTCAACACAATGTTCTTGGAGTGGACTGAATGCATGGTTTGTACTATAACATACTTTCTTTGAATGTAAACGGGCTAAACAACCCAATTAAGAGGAGCAAAATAATAGCAAAAATGAAAAGAGAGAAGGTAGACATTGCTTTTTGGCAGGAATCACATCTGTCTCGATCTGAGCATGAAAAACTAAAAAAACTGGGTTACAAAAATACTTTTTTTTCTTCTTACAAAAATGGCAAAAAGAGAGGAGTGGCCATTCTTATTTCAAATTCCCTTAAGTTTGAACTCATCTCAGAAATAAAAGATAAAGATGGCAGATTTGTTCTTGTCAAGGGTAAACTAGAAAATAAGGAGGTTACCCTATTGAATGTGTATGTACCCCCCCCTGTAACTGATGTAGATTTTCTTAAAAAGGTGTTTGATTTGATAGCCTCGGAGACTTATGGTGTCCTTATCTGCGCAGGAGATTTCAACTTGCTCCTCCATCCTAGACAAGATACAACTACTCAGACTAGAAACAGGAGCCCTGTAGAGAGACGAGTCATCAGAATGCTTCAGGACCTAGGGTTAATAGATGTGTGGCGAGACACACATAAATCAGAACTAGATTACACCTTCTACTCAAATAGGCATAATGCCTACTCTAGAATCGATTATTTCTTTATGTATAATAGAGACATGCACAGAGTAAAGAACTGTAAAATAGGTCAGAGGGACGTCTCAGACCACTCGGGGGTGTACCTATCGATAGAATTAGAATATAAACAGAAAAACACAATATGGAGGTTAAACGCTGGCATGTTAAACAACCAAGCGTTCATAGCTGAAATGTCCACACGCCTAGATTTATATATGACCGAAAACGATACGGGTGATGTCGACCCAATCATACTTTGGGATGCGGCTAAGGCAGTCCTCAGAGGATCCATTATAGCTAGGACTTCACTCCTTAAGAAACTTAAAAACATGAAGCTACTCGACCTACAAAAACAACTTAGAAACGTGGAACAGACTCACAGTAAAAGTAAGGACCCCTCCATTCTATCTCAAATGAAACCAATCAGACAGGAAATTGATAAAATACTTAGTGAAGAAATAGAGAAGAAATTAAGATTCATGAAACAGAGGTTTTACGAAGCAGGCCCGAAGGCTGCGAAACTACTGGCTTGGAGACTTCGAAAACAAGAAGCAGATAGAACAATTCATAAAATCAAAGAGCCCCGTACCAATAAAATGACCAGTACATGTGAGGGCATTCAGAAAGCCTTTGAAAACTACTATAAATCCCTTTACACACGAGTAGACAAAACTGACCGACACACAATTGAAAATTTTTTAGACTCATTAGATCTTCCTTCAATTGGTGAAGAACACAATAAAGTATTAACCTCCAGAATCACCTTAGAAGAAATCGATAGGGCAATTTCAAACCTTAACTCTAATAAATCGCCAGGCACTGATGGCTTCCCCCCCGAGTGGTACAGGGCCATGAGAAACAAACTACTCCCCCTATTAGACACCTGTTTTAATCATGTTTTGAAAGAAGGTACTGCACCTCCATCCTGGAGGGAAGCTTTTATATCGGTCATTCCAAAGGAGGGGAAAGACAGGACTGACTGTTCAGGGTACAGACCTATCAGTGTTCTTAACACTGACTGCAAACTCTATGCCTCCATACTAACCAAACGGATGGAGGCAGTGATGCCTCTCTTAATAGACGAAGACCAGACAGGTTTTATAAGAGATCGGCAGACACATGATAACATCCGGAGAACCCTCCACACTATTCACCAAATTAAGAAAGACAAAACATGCTCAATTTTGCTTAGTTTAGATGCGGAAAAGGCTTTTGATTCTGTTGGGTGGGAATTTTTATTTTTAGTTATGAACAGATTCGGATTTAGTAAGGAATTCATACTCTCAATACAAGCACTCTACACGTCCCCGACAGCACGGATCAAGGTCAATGGTAGCCTATCAAACCCTATAAACATACAAAGGGGCTGCAGACAGGGTTGTCCGGCTAGTCCCCTCCTCTACAATTTTTTTATAGAACCGCTGGCCCAATTAATCAGGCAGGAATCAACCTTAGAAGGTATCTATATAAATGGGAAAGAATATAAAATATCTTTGTATGCGGACGACGTATTGATCACAGTCAGGGAACCTGGCTCCAGTGTACCACTGCTGATGAACATTCTGAAAGCATATGGACAATACTCTGGGTATGTCATTAACATGCATAAAACACAGGCCCTATTATTTAATTATACCCCCACACAAGAACTTAAAGATAGATATAATTTTAATTGGCACTCCCCACATATAAAATATTTAGGTGTACTTATACCAAAAGAACTATCATCACTAAACGACATTAACTATAATTATATTAATAAAAAAATATATGATGACCTCAACAGATGGGACCACCTCCCACTTGAACTTGGTAACAGAATTAGAACGGTGAAGATGAATATCCTACCACGTCTACTATACTTATTTCTGGCTCTCCCAGTGGAGATTTCCCCCAAACAATTTAGAGAATGGAACAGACATATATCACGTTTTATTTGGAACAATAAGAAACCTAGGGTGAAATATACGACACTTCAACTACCAAAGGAGAGGGGGGGGCTTGCCCTTCCATGTTTGATGGACTACTATCTATCAGCCCAGCTGAGACCCTTAGTAGGCTGGTGCAATCCCACATATGTGGCAAAATGGAAAAACATTGAAACCTCTCTAGTAGAGACTCCAATTCAATCACTACTCGGCCACCCTAACACGATAGGGGAACTGACACTGGCTTCAAACCCATGGGTTAACCTCTCACTTAAAGTGTGGAGGCAAGTGGTCAAGAGATTTCGGATTCAAAGAGAGATTAAGTTACTCAGCTGGCCAGCGTACGACCCGGGTTTTGCACCAGCCTCTATGGACTCCAGATACAAAAGATGGTCTCAAAATGGAATAACAGCCCTCTGTGGAATAGTGGTGAACGGGGAAATAGATAGTTTCCAAAACCTGTACCAGAAATATGACTTAGACCCCAAATCAGACTTTTTTAGATACCTTCAGCTTCGCAGTTACTTCTGGACTAACATTAAAGACGCAAACACCGGGGAAGTGTCAATGATAACCAGAGTATTCATGGATGCTTATAACTCAGCGAGTAGTAAGGGTATCATAAGTAAATTATATCATGGTATTCGGTCTCTGAATAAACACTCTACAGAGTACATAAAGCAAAGGTGGGAAAAGGAAATGCAAACAGATATAACAGAAATCATGTGGAGCAATGTCTGGGAAATTCAAACCACTTCCACAAACTCTTTAACATGGAGAGACTTTTGTTGGAAGAATATAATTCGCTTTTTTATCACTCCAAAACAGAAATCTAGACAAATGGGGACTCCACTGCCCTGTTGGAGATGTGGGGCAATAATGGTGGACCATGCCCACATATTTTGGTCTTGTCCTGACATTGGGCTATTCTGGAAGGAGGTGTTGAGGATAATCTCTGACACGTTGGGCTATGATGTTTGCTTTTCTTTTCCCACCCTATACCTCGGACTAGTTTCTGAGGATACCGAAAGAAATGATCTATATCTCCTGAAGATATTTCTGGCAGCTAGCAAGAAGGCCATCACGAAATGCTGGCTTCAGAAGCACCGCCCCCCAGTGGATATGTTTATAAACATTGTAGAACAACTGCACAGAATGGAGCAACTAACTTTTAGTCTGAGGCTACAAAAAGAAAAAGGGGAATCACTCTGGTACAAATGGACAGTTTTCCTAACTCATAGAGCGGAGATGTCTGGGCCCTCTTGAGTGGGGGACAGAACGGACGATGTGGAATATCAGCCTCTTCACTGTTTCTGCATGGAGCCTGTCTGTGGACTGTTCTAAGACAAAGGTTGCCAGGGACGTCCTGCCGGCCCCTGGGCCAGACGTTGGACAAGCCTGTTAAGTGAAATGACTCTTGCTAGTACCCCGTTTTACATTTACTTTTTTCTTTTTGTCAAAATGTATTGTACAAAGTGATGTGCCGTGTATGTTGTGAACTCTCCTGACCTCCTGTTACATGTTACATGTCTTTGCAAAAATGATGTAAAAATAAAAGTATTAAAAAAAAAAAAGACTGAAAACAGACCAAACGGTGAGTATTTGACAAGTTGGGAGTGAGAATGTGTTGCAAACACGACCAGTTAATCGTAAAATGCAATTAATTAATTTGACTCATTACTCATTTAAGAAGTAATCACATTACTTTACTAATTAGTTCCTCATTCATTACTGTGTTGGCAGCAGTGGCTCCTTTTTCCCCTGAGTGTCTCATCTGTTTTCCTGTCAGACGTTTTGATAAACTGGATGTTTTTCTCTGTGGAAAGACTTTAATAAGGAAGTAACAGTGTAATTACTTTTGAAATGGTAATCCCTTACAGTACTGTTAGTGAACAAAGTAATCACATTACTCTAACGCTGTAACAGCTCCCCGACTTGTAACACTGGTGTCAGAGCGACCTGGTGTTCAGACAGGCTGTCCAGCATCAGAGGTGAGTGGTGTCAAAGTGTCCTTGAGCAAGGCACTAAACTGATCCTGAGGGAAGGGATTCAACCGCTGAGCAGCCGCGGCTCATAGAGGCACTCTCTTTCCAACGCAGTTTTCCTTTTCATTAAGTAACTTGAAGTAAATATAGAAATCTATTAATATATATTATCTGTTATAATATCCAAGATACTCAAGTATTTTCTGTTAATGAGTGGCCGTATACGTAAGGGATAATGTATTGTGAGCCGGTGATTACTGGCGAAATAATGACCAACAGGTGAATGATTGAGCCCGACGCGCAGCGGAGGGCTTAATCATTCACCTGAAGGTCATTATTTCCAGTAATCACCGGCTCACTATACATTATCCCGCTTAGAACACGGCCTACAACTAAATTATTTCAGTAATCTGACAAAAATAATTATTCAAATAGATTTTTTAATAGCGTTTTGTACGACAAAGCGGTTTCATTCGTAATTGGCACACAAGACACCACAGCTGCAACTGGTTGGCCTAATTAGTAGTGTCTGCAGACAAAATGCTCTTATCAACTGATTAATCCAGGTGTGGCAGAGCAGCGGTCGGTTGTCGAGAAATAATGACCGGTGAATCTTGTTGATTGACCAATCAGAATCGAGTATTCAAGAGAGCCGTGTTCTAAAAAGCAGATAAGCGATCAGGCTGATCATGAGAAATGTGCGATATAATTATTTTCTGGGTACTGTGGCAATACACCAGAAAACTGAATTTTACAGCCTGCATAAAGTCCATTTTCATGTTAAACCTTGAGAATAGTCTGTTTATTTATATACAATATTGATGAGGGAAATAGTGGCAATGCATTAAAACAGATTATCCTGAATAAAACCTTAATGTCCATAATACTGTGGTTCTTAAAAATCCAGCTTTTCTCAAAACAAATGGAAATAAAATTGACAATATGGGTGAGATCGGTTCAGGTTTCCAATGCAGTTTCAGTATTAAAGTTAAGAGTAAATGGAGCAAAAAGTAACAAGAGTTTTGTTAAATGTCATGATTCACTGGAACAGGTGAAATACTGAAAGACTTTTCCCTCGTTTGAAGAAAAAGGTGATGAATAAAACAAACGGTGTTGAGAAGACGTTTCCTACACCGAGTCAGTTACAGTACCGTCCTGTAACTGACAGCTCGCAGGTTCGAACCCTGCAGCAGCAACGTGTCCATCAAACAGACTCGAGTCCTGCTGCCGTGTCTTTAAGACCGTTAAACCAGCATGTCCATCAGGTGAAATTTAAGAGTTTTTTTTGTAATGCCAGTTAAAATGAAATATAAGACCATTTTCACGATTGAAATAAACAAGAAAATGAAAACAAAATAAAGTCTGCATGACTAGGCTGATTTCTCACCAGAAGAGCATCGCACCATGAAACCATATTCTTAACCCTCCTAAAACTGAATTCCAGACTTAAAATGCTTTGCTGAGCTGTGTTCAAGATCTTCTAAGGCCTGAACTTCCATAATATCCATTTGAAGGCTTTTCCAGGACTGGCAGACACCCTGCAGACCAAACAGGACTTGAGAATAAGTTTGTTTGACACTACCTGGATGCCAGGTGAGCGGGTCTGGTTAGAGTTTACTGTATATATACTGCGAAAAATTACAATTTCCTAATTGTTTCCTGACCTATCAGCTTATTTTGTGACATTTCTAGTCAACTTATCTCACTGCACTGTAAAATAATCTGCTGGTTTCACTAATATTCACTTGATTAAAAAGAAATCAGCATAAAACAATGAAGAACACCTGGAAACAGAGAACATTTCTCTAAGACAATTTCACCAAGAAAATGTCCTGAAACAAGTTACATTCTCCTGAAAAAAAAAGACAAAATTGTTAAGCACTGCAAAAAATATCCATCTTAACAACTCTAGTCTCTCTGCAGCTTCAGAATAAGACAGATCAACATGTCAAGAGCATGACTCTTGATTCTACTCAGTTCTTCAAACAAGCTGATTTGCATTGGAAACAAGAGACATGATCTACCAACACTGGCTGGAAGATGTTTTAGTTGTGACCAGCAGCTCCATAGGGCCCTCTGTCTGTTGGTTGGTCCACAAATAGTTCACCACCCTTTGGTAGCCAGTTTTGAAATTTGGCATGGAGGTCAAAGTGTGTGTGCACGCGTGTGTGAAGATGTGTGTTTGTGTTCATGCCCATTGGCTAAAAGGGGGCGTGATAAATCATGCTGAAATTTGCCATGGGTGCCAAGTGTTTGTGAGGCTGTGTACAAGGTGTGTGCATGCATGTGTGTACTATGTGGTTGCAGGCAGCTATTGCAAATTCATCCTTGTTTTCACTTATTTGAAGAAAGTTACAATTTTAGGACTAAATAATTGGCTAAAAGACATGTTAAGAGGGATTTTCTTTGCAATGAATCGGTATAATTGTCTGCAGTAAAATGATTTCACTAGAATAATCTGTTTGATACAAGCTAAAATAAGTGAAAAAGTCTCACTTTTTTACAGTGTACAATATAATTTAACATGCTTGAAGACGTTTCCGGGAGCTGCGGAGATGTTGATGTCAGTGGCTGAGCAGGCGCAGACGGGCGAGCCAGCCGCCCAGTAGAGACGGTGGTTTGGTTTCCGCAGGGGGAGGGGCCACAGCGGGGGCGATGGGCTGGGGCTTCTTGGACGCTGCTTCCTGGTAGGGGATGGTGGCGCTGTTGTGCAGGTGGGTGTTGATGAAGCACTGGCTGCCTCTGATGTGGTCCACGCCGCGGCTCCGGTCCCCCGGCCGGTACGGCAGAGGGAAGCACGGGGCCTCCTCCGAGATGGGGGTGATGCGCTCGCTACTCAGGTATCTGTGGAGAACGTCCTGACCTGTTCACAGCAGAGATGACAGCTTCATAAGAACACAGCTTATTGTGTTTAATGCTACTGTAAATGGTCAATCAGACCAATTTTAGTAGTTTTCCTAAGGGACAGCCAACAAAAATATGTAATTTCTCATTAAAATGTGTTTTACTCATTGGTGTAAAAAAAATTGTAGTCGGAACTTCCGAGTTCCCAGTTGGAAATTTAAACGGGAACGCCCCCTGAAGTCAGATTTCGGACTCAGTAAGTCGGGAGAACCTCAGCAGCCTCAACCTCAAAATCCAAGATGGCAGCTCCCCCATCAACAATGTGAAAGCTTAGTAATATACACTTCTGTCTTATTTCTATCTTATTAAATCAGACATACATACAGTACTCAGTACTGTATGTATGGCTAACTTCTATCTGTGGACGCGAAAACGCAAAATGCATTGTTATCAGCTGGTATTGCTAACAATGGCAAGGCTGGCGAGAGCTAACCTGGCTGGTTTTCTGATTTGTACTGCAAAGGTGGTCAACTCGGGTGTGACGTCATTCCCGGCTCCGACTTCCAAGGTAAATGGAACGCAGCATAAAATCGACTTTCACACGTCAAGAGTGGTAAATCCAATCAGTAGCTGACCTCAACACGCCGCTGCCTCTCTCTCTATGTAGATAACGTGTTCATATAGTCTCAGTTTTCTTGAATCAAGTGACTAATATTCACTCCGTTTGTTTGAAGATCATGTGACTATATTCAATAAATGAAATGAAAGGTAAACAGCCTGCTTGATGATTCTCTTGTCCCTCTGGCAGATTTTTATTACGCACTTGTTTTGAGGAAAATACGTTTTTAAGTGAAGATGAATTTTTTTTTATTATGAGGCTGCTTATATTGTTTGTGACGTGTGAAGTGAAAGTTATTCTCCTGTAGCTGTGGATCAGATCTCCACCTCGACTAAAACTAAACATGAGAGCTGTGTTCTAAGCTGATAAAGCATTAAGAGGCTGTTATCAGGCTGCTAAATACCAGCATTCACAGTCAGTCTAATCTACCCTCTCACTGGCCCAGGTGAAGCTGTGTGCTGTCCAGCGCCGGGCAGGTGGTGCTCTGAGGTCAGAGAGGTGACTCAGCGTCAGGTGGTGAGGTCAGAGAGGTGACTCAGCGTCAGGCGGTGCTCTGAGGTCAGAGAGGTGACTCAGCATCAGGTGGTGCTCTGAGGTCAGAGAGGTGACTCAGCGTCAGGCGGTGCTCTGAGGTCAGAGAGGTGACTCAGCATCAGGCGGTGCTCTGAGGTCAGAGAGGTGACTCAGCATCAGGCGGTGCTCTGAGGTCAGAGAGGTGACTCAGCATCAGGCGGTGCTCTGAGGTCAGAGAGGTGACTCAGCGTCAGGCGGTGCTCTGAGGTCAGAGAGGTGACTCAGCATCAGGTGGTGCTCTGAGGTCAGAGAGGTGACTCAGCGTCAGGCGGTGCTCTGAGGTCAGAGAGGTGACTCAGCATCAGGTGGTTCTCTGAGGTCAGAGAGGTGACTCAGCATCAGGCGGTGCTCTGAGGTCAGAGGTGACTCAGCGTCAGGTGGTGCTCTGAGGTCAGAGAGGTGACTCAGCGTCAGGTGGTGAGGTCAGAGAGGTGACTCAGCATCAGGTGGTGCTCTGAGGTCAGAGAGGTGACTCAGCGTCAGGCGGTGCTCTGAGGTCAGAGAGGTGACTCAGCGTCAGGTGGTGCTCTGAGGTCAGAGGTGACTCAGCGTCAGGAGGTGCTCTGAGGTCAGAGAGGTGACTCAGCGTCAGGCGGTGCTCTGAGGTCAGAGAGGTGACTCAGTGTCAGGTGGTGCTCTGAGGTCAGAGGTGACTCAGCATCAGGTGGTGCTCTGAGGTCAGAGAGGTGACTCAGCATCAGGTGGTGCTCTGAGGTCAGAGGTGACTCAGTGTCAGGCGGCGCTCTGAGTTAATGAGCGACCAGGGGGGAATTCAAAGCATGCAGCTTCAGTTTGCTCTCAGCTGTTAATGAGGCGGAGAAATGTCCATTACTGATAAACAGTCATATTAAAGGCTGCACTGAGCTGCTGCCGACAGACAGGTGGAGAGACAGTCAGGTGGAGAGACAGACAGATGGAGAGACAGACAGGTGGAGAGACAGACAGGCGGAGAGACAGACAGGTGGAGAGACAGACAGGTGGAGAGACGGACACACGGAGAGGTGGAGCCAAAAATCGCTCATCCCGTTCGTGACTCTTCTCGTCCCTGGCACCTCAATGGTGGAACGAGCTTCCACCTTCAGTCAGGACGGCCGAATCACTGCCGATTTTTCGGAAAAGATTAAAGACACACCTTTTCCGGTATATAGAAATAGTCCCCACAGAACAAAACACAGGTTTTTACTGCTGACATCACTCACATATAGAAATAGATCCCGCAGATCAAAACACAGGTTTTCACTGCTGACATCGCTCACATATAGAAATAGATCCCGCAGATCAAAACACAGGTTTTTACTGCTGACATCACTCTCATATAGAAATAGATCCCGCAGATCAAAACACAGGTTTTTACTGCTGACATCACTCACATATAGAAATAGTCCCCGCAGAACAAAACACAGGTTTTTACTGCTGACATCACTCTCATATAGAAATAGATCCCGCAGATCAAAACACAGGTTTTTACTGCTGACATCACTCACATATAGAAATAGTCCCCGCAGAACACAACACAGGTTTTCACTGCTGACATCACTCACATATAGAAATAGATCCCACAGAACAAAACACAGGTTTTCACTGCTGACATCACTCACATATAGAAATAGATCCCGCAGATCAAAACACAGGTTTTCACTGCTGACATCACTTATATATAGAAATAGATCCCGCAGATCAAAACGCACAGGATGACAGATTGAGAGCCCACCTAGAGCTGCTGGTTCTTTGTTGGGACAGTTAAGACAGATTCACACCTGGGAGCTGAGCCACAGTGTCTGGATCAGCCGAGGGTTCGGTGCCTTGCTCAAGGGCAGCTGGACACTAACCGAAGCCGGAGGGAGTGTTCACTTTCCCCTCCAACACAACTCCTAAACCTGCTTCCTAAATATAGGATGTGGCCTCTCGCCCGCGGGCGCCCCCTGTGTGGCTCGCAATGGAATTGCTAAGCCTGGTCACCAGAATAAAACGTTGCCATTGTACGTTTCAGCAATCCATGGATACATAAAATATCAACGTGTCTGAACCAAAAATACCTTGCATATCACATTTCTAGATGATGTGTATATCAACGTTATGTCATGTAGAGTCAGTAAGGCTGTTGTGGTCGGGGTGGCTGGAGGGCGTAAACGCTTGTCTTTCACACAGAAGAGCCGTGCATGTTCAGTTCCCAGCCAGTCTACATTTAAGTTGTAAGTATATGTTTTTGTTATTTAAGCAAATAATCTAAACCATACTCCTAACCTTAACCAAGTTGTTTTACTCGGCTAAAGATAAGAACAGTTGTTAAAGTTGTTTTATTTGTGTTTAACGTTGGAAATGCAGTGAGGTTTTCAAACTAACCGCCGTTTTGTTTCCAACACTTTTAACCTTGTCTGGTTTGGGTTAGCCAATGGTCCCCCTGGTGGTTGGTTAGGGTTAGGCACTGGTCCCCCTGGTGGTTGGTTAGGGTTAGGCACTGGTCCCCCTGGTGGTTGGTTAGGGTTAGGCACTGGTAGCCACTTGGTTGGCTCATTTCACGTAAGGGACCGCCTCCGCATCGCTTCAACACCTGGGGCCGGTTGCACCAACTGGTCTTAACTATGCCTGGTCGTAACTCCTACGTCGGTCTTAGTTAAGACCATGGACTTACGCCTGTTGCACCAACACGGCTTACGTCTGGTCTTAACTATGCTGGTCGTAGCAATGCGCGTCCATGTGAATTGCCAGGGAATGCACCCTGATTGGATGATGTTGCAAAAAATGTGCCTCGCGACCTGCTTGGAGCACTGTGCCACTACGCTCTCTCAGCCACTACTGTAAAACACCCTCCCTCCTCCCATCCTCCCTCGCTCCGGGGGAAAAATGGCGGCTATTGAGCAGACAGAGTCAGTCTGAATGAAATTGAATGTAACATTCCCAATTCTATGTATTAACTTCTAAAAAACTAACGGCAACATTTTGGAAGGCGGGTTAGGTTAACTAGTTAGTTATAATCTAACGTCGTGCTTTCAAAGACGGCGAACTGGCGGTGTTACGACGATGACGGTCAAAAAGGTCTCCGCGGAGATCTCTGTTACAGGCAGGCTCTACGCCTCCTCCTGACCAGGCGTAGGAGTTACGCCTGGTCTTAGTGAAAATAAGGCTTAAGTCGTCTTGGTGCAACCGGCGTAGCTGTTAGGTCGTAAAGTTACGACCAACTTAGCTTAAGACCAGTGTAAGACCAGTTGGTGCAACCGGCCCCAGGTTTCCAAGAATTCAAGGTCACATGACGACCATCACCGTGCCCGCCCCCTTGCCCTCTTCAGAAAATAACGACAAGGGTTCCTGACCGAGCGTTCGTGTTTGACAAGTTGTGAGAATGGGTTGTTGTTTCGTTTCAAATTGACATTGAGATTATACATAATATCCCTGGTTTGCAGACATGTTGTATGCCAATGTTTTATTCTGGTGACTGGGTCGCTCTGCTGTGCTGGTTGGTTGACAGTGTTTGACCTCAGTGTGACCTCATACACTCCACATGTAACAACATAACATGCTGTTCCTCTCTGAACTCAGTTTAGCTGTGTATCTTTGGCTGAGTGTTCATCCTGACCTGCAGGCTGTGAAACCACAAGATGTCCTCCTGACGTCTGAGGACAGCACAGAAACTCACTCACTTTAAAGGCTCTGTGTCTCATTTCTGACTCAGTGCTGACCTCTAGCTTTTGAGTGTTGTCATGACAACAACACTGCAATGAGCACCTAGAGCCAAAGATGTCAACGGTAAACTGTCAACTCAGTTCTGAAATGGAGAACAGAAAGACTTTGCTATCGAATGGCATTTCGCTATGACTCCCGCCGCCATGTTGGCTGTTCATTTGTTGCTCCTGGTGCTCTGCTGCTCCGGCCACACAGACAGTGTGTTCAGAGTTACTCTCTGCCACTCCCAGAGTGCTGCGCTCTGAATAACCCAACGCTGTATTCCAACAACATCAGAGTGCTATTTACGAACGCACCCATACTAGTGTTAAGAACAAGTTCAGATCTAAGTGCTACAGAAACTGGTTATAAAAGACGAGAATAAAAATGCTAAGAACGGCAGCACAAACGATAGCGCCGTATGAAGATAGGGCCCCTAATCTTCTGTTCTATTTACCTGCTGAAAACGATGCTCAGTGGAGCCAGCTGTTGAGACTTATGAGAAAACAGCTCCATCTGCTGGCCATAGACACATCAGCGCTGAATATATTGTTGTATATTTTGTCCTTTCAGCATGTGAAGATTTTATTTGAATGAAAAGAGAATTATATAGTTGTTTTGACAAGTCGATTATTATTCATAGTATTAATATTTCTGTTGAATTAAAAACAACAAATGTGATGAAATGGGATTTTGCTTCTCCTATGTTCTGTTCTCTCCTCTCGTCTCTCTCCTCTTCTCTCTTCTCTTGAGCTGTTGAATGCTGCTCGCTGAAAGAGAACCTCAGTGGACTCAGGTGCTGAGAAATGATGAAACAGCACCACCTGCTGGTCTCAGAGACACAGTAGAGAGCTGAGATCCGAGTACTTCATCTGTAGCATCTGTGACATCCGAGAACCAATAATGGATTGAGAGATCAAATCACACAACCAGTGTTGTTAAACTACTTTTTGCAGTAACTAGTAATCTAACTACTTTATCAAATTTAGTAACTCATTTACAATGACGGAAATTTAAATGGGCTAGTTACTAGTTACTTTAGGATGTGAAACTAATGGATAACTTCAGAGGGAGAGATACTGCCTTCCTGTCCGGCAATAATGCTCTGCAGCTGCAGCCAGACCTATAGACTATAAGCCTCCCCAATAAGTGAATGTTCAAGTATTCCATGCAGGTACAATGACTATTCATGATTTATTATGCAGTAAACTGTAAAGTAATTAAATTACCTTAAATTACCATTTGAGACTAATTGTAACTAATTACTCATGTTCAGTAACTTGCCCAACACTGCACATAACTAACTTGAGCTGTGCTTCTAAATCAAACTGAATGATAGACAGTGTACTTGTGTTGTGATGTTGTGTTGGAGACATTGTGAAGCGACAGGAAGTCACTGCGGTTTCTGTCAGCAGCTTCCTGTCATCACAGGCAGGCCTTTCAGAGAAAAACACATATGAAGCTGATGAGGAGATAAGAGATGGGGCATAAACCGCAGATAAATATAGATACCCAGCACACCAGGACACCCCATTTTAAGACGAGTTGAGATGAGGACAAGCTGACGATATGGATCCCAGACTGATGCTGTTCATGTTGCTGTGCTCATGTATGGACTCTGATCTCATCATGATGTGTGAAAGCCTCCGAGGTTCTGATATCTGGAGAACCAGGCTGCTATGGAACATCTGTCAAAGTTAAAATGATATGAACTGGGTCAACTACACAGTGAGAGAGAGAGAGAGAGAGAGAGAGAGAGAGAGAGATAGACAGAGAGAGAGAGAGAGAGAGAGAGAGAGAGAGAGAGAGAGAGAGAGAGAGAGAGAGAGAGAGAGAGAGAGAGAGAGAGAGTGTGGGTAGCTGTCGTCTGGGTATCGGAAGGTTCCCTGCAAGGCTGGCTCCTCCCAGCAGCGTGTCGAAGTGTCCTTGAGCAAGAGGACTGAAGCCCTAACTGCTCCTCACGAGCTGGTTGGTGCCTTGCATGTGTAATGAGGGCCAAGCGGCACTGCCCGGGTTATGCCTTTTAATTTAGGGTGAACTGCCCTTTAAATCCTCAAACCAACAACACTGCTCAAGATTCTTAAGACACGGGTGACCGGGCAGAGACAAGGAATTCCCCCAAGATTACAATGTTTATTTACTAGTTGAATCACACGTTAAAAGCATCAAGCTTTATTATGTTAATGATTTTTTTTTTTAACCTATATAAAAATAAACTTCTGCAATAGAAGTTACCACACTAGGTTAGCTGAACTACTGTAGGCCGGGCCGTGGCTGCTGGCAGGGAGGGGCTAATGTGCTGGGGTAGAGCCCTCACCAATCTCCTGTGTGCACACACACG
>NC_139630.1:7515210-7530210 GCF_964638095.1 Poromitra crassiceps
GACATGGACAAACAGTGGACTGACAGAGACATGGACAAACAGTGGACTGACAGAGACATGGACAAACAGTGGACTGACAGAGAGATGGACAAACAGTGGACTGACAGAGACATGGACAACAGTGGACTGACAGAAACATAGATAAACAGTGGACTGACAGAGACATAGATAAACAGTGGACTGACAGAGACATAGATAAACAGTGGACTGACAGAGAGATGGACAAACAGTGGACTGACAGAGACATAGATAAACAGTGCACTGGCAGAGACATGGACAAACAGCGGACTGACAGAGACATAGATAAACAGTGGACTGACAGAGAGATGGACAAACAGTGGACTGACAGAGACATAGATAAACAGTGGACTGACAGAGACATGGACAAACGGCGGACTGGAAGAGACAAACAGTGGACTGACAGAGACATGGACAAACAGTGGACTGGCAGAGACATGGACAAACAGCGGACTGACAGAGACATAGATAAACAGTGGACTGGCAGAGACATGGACAAACAGTGGACTGACAGAGACATAGATAAACACTTGACTGACAGAGACATGGACAAACATTGGACTGACAGAGACATGGACAAACAGCAGACTGACAGAGACATAGATAAACACTTGACTGACAGAGACATGGACAAACAGTGGACTGACAGAGACATGGACAATGAGACAATGACATGAGAAAATACATCATTTCATCTTGATAATATTATGATGATCTTTTCTCCTCAGGACTCCAGGCTGAAGAAAAACACAACTCAACAGGTAAATAGAGAAAAGACAGAGGAGCAGCTTGTCTGATTTGGGTTGATTTTTATTTTTAAATCCAAGTAAATTAACTGTTTTTTTTTTTTTACTAATGACTCTCTTGTCTCTGTTCAGAGCCTGTCAGGTTGGTGGGAGGAGCCAGCAGCTGTGCTGGTGAACTGGAGATGAAACAACATGGAGTCTGGAGACCAATGGCTGACAAGAGGTCTGAGTGGACCCTGAAGTCAGCAGCTGTAGTGTGCAGACAGCTGGACTGTGGCTCTGCTGTTTCCACAGAAAGGAGAAGGGGTTCCTCACAGAGATCTGTATGGGGCATCAGACCTAGCTGTCTTCAGTCTGGATCTACACTGAGTGAGTGTTTACACACATGGTCTGACTCTTCCTCTCTCAGCCTGCAGATCAACTGCTCAGGTAAAACCATCAATGACATCAACTATGACAGTAATGTTCACAGTCTCTTGCTTCCTCTGTCACAGTGACACTCAGTGGTTTACATTGGACTGAACTGTACAGTTATGCAGGACAATGGCCTCCTACAGGAAGAGAAGTGTGTGAACATGCATGTAAATAGAGTGACACAGGGATGATGTATTTTTGTAGTCTTACCACAGACGTCCCTTTTCAAGTGTTTTCTGAAAACTGCTTAAAAATAAGTGCATTTGTGCTTCATCAAAGTTGTCCTCGTTTGTGAACATTATCTTGCTGAACACAAACTTTGCTGTTTCATAAACTTTTGTGAACCACAGACCTGATTTCATGCATTTAACCTAAATTCCAATACTAAAATTGCATTGACTTTTACACGTTAGTGTTACTTAGCAGGCTCCTCTGTGTCTGTTCTGTTTGTATATTCTACAGTCCGTCTCTGTGTCTCTTCTGTTTGTATATTCTAGAATAAGTCTCTGTGTCTGTTCTGTTTGTATATTCTACAGTACGTCTCTGTGTCTGTTCTGTTTGTATATTCTACAGTACGTATCTGTGTCTGTTCTGTTTGTATATTCTACAGTACGTCTCTGTGTCTGTTCTGTTTGTATATTCTACAGTACGTCTCTGTGTCTCTTCTGTTTGTATATTCTACAATAAGTCTCTGTGTCTGTTCTGTTTGTATATTCTACAGTACGTCTCTGTGTCTGTTCTGTTTGTATATTCTACAGTACGTCTCTGTTCTGTTTGTATATTCTACAGTACGTCTCTGTGTCTGTTTGTATATTCTACAGTACATCTATGTACAGAGATCAGCACAGTGTAGATAGTCAGTGCACGAATCATAATAATAATTGACTGGATTTATATGACACCTTTCTAGATATCAAAGTGTTTCATATATCAGGAGAGGAGGAGTCAACTCATCCACCACTGATGTGTAGCACCCACCTGAGTGATGCACGACATGACAGATGACTGACAGCCTTCTGTGTGTGTCTCTCTCTCATTCTCTCTCCCTGTCTCTCTCTTTCTGCCTCCTTTCTCTCTCTCTCTCTCTCTCCAGAGTCTGTGAGGCTGGTGAATGGTACTAGTCTGTGCTCAGGCAGTCTGGAGGTGAAGTCTAACCAGTCATGGTCCTCAGTGTGTGAAGCTGACTTTGACCAGCAGGATGCAGAGGTGGTCTGTAGGGAGCTTGGCTGTGGGGCTCCTTCAGTCCTCCAGGGGGCGCTCTATGGAGACGGAGAGACTCCAATGTGGAGCAAAGAGTTCCAGTGTGAAGGCAGTGAGTCTGTTCTCCTGGACTGTGGAAGCTCAGGCTCAGCTAGAAACACCTGCTCACCGGGCAAAGCTGTTGGACTCACCTGCTCAGGTAGGAGAGGAGCTGTGTGTGTGTTATGCCTGGCCTAGGGGATACCCAGCACAACATAAAAGAAAGTGACTCCCCCTTTCCCCTCTCCCAAGGATGACCATGCCACAACAGGTTTTTCAGTCCACAGAATAAGATTTATTTAAATATAGCAGCAGAGAGCATCGGGATGAGCCCACTCAAAATAATAAACAAAATCTATATTTAAACCTAAGCTTACCTGTAAAGAAAACCCCCCCAAATAAACAACATGGTTCTTACCTGCTTAACTAATAACAAACACAGGAGAAAAGTTAACTAAAGATAAATCAAAGATTCTCACCCCTACATGCTGCTATAGGACTGCTCACAATTATCATCAAAAGTTTAGTACTTCTTACAATTATCAAATTGGTTTAGCTAAGCTAACACACAAAGAATGAGTCAGCTCCTGCCATGACACAGCCGGGTTGGGAGGAGGAAAAAGAGGAGTCAAGAGGCCTGGGCCAGGCTCCTTTTAAGGCCAGTCCCATCAGCCTCCCAACCAATCACCAGTCGCACCTGTAGCAAAAAGAACATGGGAATGGAGTGACAGCTCCACCGGGGGCAGGGAGGGAAAACACATGTCAGAACTTCAACAAATGGATAGTCTCTCTTCCCCAGTGTGGACTGCCACAGAAATGACCCACACTGGGTCATAACACCCCCCCTCCTAAATCAAGCATTTCTCCCCCTCAAGAAATCCTTGATACCACCTTACACCATCTCCACCCGAGACAAGGCATCCACCACAATGTTATCACTCCCCTGAGGGCAGAAAAAAAGAATGCCAACACGCTATGCAAATGTCAGCCTGTTCACCTAACAAACAAATATATATATATATATATATTTTTTTAAAGATCACAGGCCTATATAAAAATAACCTTTATTTCCTTAAAACACAAGACCTCTTACGCCTCCTCTTTTTTCGGGCACGCGCACCAGCACCCGCTGGGCGGACTGGGGACGAGTGCCCAACAGAGGCAGAGTCACCCATGCACAACACAGCACTCTCCGCCACTTCAAGGGTAGGAAACACGTTTCCTCCTCCTGCCAAGTCATTACCAAGAATTAAATCAACGCCAGGTATTGGTAACTGAGGACACACACCAAGTTGAACCGGGCCTGACACAAGTGGAGAAGAAAGATGAACAATATGCAGGGGCACACGCACCCCTTCATCTAAGATTCTTAATTCCTCTCACCCACAGGTCTGATCCACAGTATGAATGATTTGAAAATGGCAAAACACCACGACGAACCACCGAGCGCTTCGCACCGGTATCGCGCAAAATGGTAATCGGCACCCCGCCCACCCCACTGTCAGGCAGAGAGACAAAACCCTGTGTAACAAAAGGTTTAAAATCACCATCAAGTTTACCCCCATCCACCATCTCCGACTGAACGGCATGTGGCACAGCATGAATGAGGGCAACAGGCGAGTCTAGGGTTCTGTCCCCCTCCCTCCGTTTAAGAGCTGGACAGACAGCAACAAGGTGATCAGACTCGTGGCAATAAAAACACACACGGCTCTCAACTGCGGCAGAAGGATCACGCCGAACCGGACGCGGATGTTGATCGTCACGGACCGGGGCTTCATGATGCCAGAAAGGACGAAAAACACTCTTGTGAGTTAATACAAACTCATCCGCCAGCACAGCAGCTGCAGCCAGAGAGGTAACTTTCTGTTCATTTACATAAGTTACAATGCGCTCTGGCAAACAGAATTTAAATTCCTCCAGGAGCACCAACTCCCACAGCTGTACAAAATCACGCACTTTACTAGACTGGCACCACTTATCAAAAAGCATCCCTTTATTGCGAGCGAACTCAACATAAGTCTGGTTGGTTCCCCTCCCACACGTCCTGAATTTCTGGCGGTAGGCCTCTGGCACCAACTCATAGGCTCTTAACACTGTAGTTTTCACCAGCTCGTAATCCAGGCTCTGCTCCAAAGTTAGGGAGGCACACACCTCCTGAGCCTTACCAATCAGTTTACATTGGAGCAATAATGGCCAAACATCCTTTGGCCAACTTAAAGCTGCCGCAATACGCTCAAAAGCATGAAAATAAGCATCCACCTCCGATTCCCTAAAGGGAGGGACCAGCGCAATGTGCCTACTTACGTCGAAGCTTACGCGGGAAGAGGGCGGGAGTGGAGCCCCAGAGGACTGATGTCGTAACTTGAGTGCCTCCATCTGCAGGCGCATAGCCTCAAGTTCCAGTTCTTTAATGCGCAGAGCCGCCCGCAACTCCTCCCCCGACACATCCACCACTTGGGGCAGACTTGTGGCGAAGTCAAGCGCCGCTGACGTCCCTGGCTCACTCTTTTCCACCTCCACACTGGACTCCATCACCAACAAACCTCTCTCCCCCAGCTTCTCCACCACGAGCCTCTTCAGCTCGGCTTTGTTTGTATTAGCAGGCACACGCACATCAAAACGCTTTGCAATGAGCATAAGGTCTATCTTGCGGCACTCATTTACTTGGACCAAAGTAGGATTCTGGCAAAAATCATCTAAAACAAAATCTGCCATGATAATGGAGAGCTACCAACCAGAAATATGAGAGGAGAAAAAAAACGTACCCGACTTACCCACACCAACGTGGGAACGGACGAGCCCCCAATTTATGTTATGCCCGGCCTAGGGGATACCCAGCACAATGTTGTGCTCGTTATTTGGATTAAATTTGGTTGGGTAAAATAAAATATTAATAATCCGAAAATTATTAATATTTCATAAAATTATTAAAATATCAAATATGTCATCCTTGATAAGGATTAACCTAGGGGCACCACCTGCTTGATTTTTGCAGGACCCAACCTTAATCACAGTTAGTCTCTCTGAAGTGTGGGGTTTCTCATCTTTAAGCAGAGGTTCACCACAATACCACAAAATCACTCTGAAACAGTTGGATTCAATTAAAGTTGACACTATTTATTCTATGTAAAATAAAAGAGGAATATTGGCATTACAATCAACGAAGTTCTTCTATAACTAAGTTACATTCCAAATCATTGACCTGTAGGTATGGAAGTGCATGTGTGCGTGTGTGTGTGTGTGTGTGTGTGTGTGTGTGTGTGTGTGTGTGTGTGTTTGTGTGTGTGTGTGTGTGTGTGTGTGTGTGTGTGTGTGGGGACTCAGGTCAGGTCTTAGAGGGGGCAGACTGGTTGCATCACAACATGGCTGCCTAAACAAGACCCTGTGAGTGTGTGTGTGTGTGTGTGTGTGTGAGCACATGCATGTGAGCGTGCACGTGGATGAGAAAGTAGTGCAGGGGAAACAGACGCGACACCATTCACCACTACAGCTGTGCGCTGGCGTTTAACTAGTGATGAATTGTGCCGTTAGTCTTAATGCCTAGATCTGCTCACGCAGGATCGGAGGTGGTCTTAACTAGCATTTAGAGATTCACAGTTTCATGCACATTTATACAGTCACAAATAGCTCCAAGTCATACCATTCCGTTCACAGTATTAAATCAATTCACAATATTAAATCAATATTAACAACAGTTCTTCTTATGCTAATCAATCCTAACTTCTGCCCGAACTAATAAAGGGAAAAATTAGAGCCAGTCCCTTACTCTGTGCACGAGTTTGAGTTCGGTTTGCAGGGGTCTCTTTCCCAGCGGGAGGAGACGGTGGTCTGGATGCGCGTCCGCTGTCCAGACGAAGAGGAGGGGTGAGGGAGGAACAGACGGTCGGTCTCTGCGGGCCAAGCTGAGGCGCCTTTGGTCTGCTGGGAGGCGGCGATGCCGGCTTCGGAAGAGGAGAGGAGAGGATCTCAGAGCTAGCTTAGCTCTGGGCAGGTAGCACTAGCCTGGTGGTGGCTATGCTATTCTTGGGTCCAGAGGAGTGGGGCCTTGTCCCTCTCTCCCTGTGGTACAGATGATCCTGTTGCAGCGTGCAGCTACTTAGAACTGAAGTCTGGGTGACTTTCTCCTGCATATAGTGGGGTGCAGGGCGTGTCTGTGTTGTTGGTGAGGCACTCCAATTGGTTCACCTTATCTCGCTTACAGACAGGAGAGTTGGCTGTCCTTTTGTCAATCTTCGATAACAAAGGAATGGCTCGCTTCCCTGCCGTTTTATCATAGGTGTGTGAACTCAAATGGCCGGGTGCTTGGAATGTGGGGGTTTGTGTCTCTCACTGTGCCTCCACACAGACAGTTAGTTTTCACTCAAATGTCTTGCATTCAACATACATGTTCCTTACACCATATCAATGTTCACTCCAAATGTCTGGCCCAACATCCCCCCGATGGTTGAAAGGGTGTGTTCTGGCACAGTCTTTCGAGCATCTCCAGGGCCATGCGGCCTGAGGGTGGCAACCCATTGGTTGCCTAGTCCGTAAGGCTGAAAGGAGCAAGTTCGTTAGGTCCTGCGTTATATGGTCCTATCTGGGCTCACGTTCGGGCAGGTCACCTGTGTCCGGGCAGGACTATTTCTCAAGCTATTCTATTATTCTGTATCACACAAAGCAATACATTCAGATTGTCATCCTATACTACATCACATGAAGCAATACATTCAGATTGTCATACTTCAAGTTTCTTAGGCAGGGCATGGGCCCGGTTCTCTGTCTTGGTCACTTAGCTCTTCGTGTTTACACGATTTGCATAAGGGGAAGGGAGAGAAAGAGTGTGAGGTAGTGTGATGACCTGGTTACATGTTTGGTGAATGAGGGTCCAGTTGCCTTGGGGCTGAACTAGACTAGTTTGGTCCCTTCAGCCAGGGGCTGCTGTTGAAGGGTGTCTCCAATCGTGAGATTGTGACATTGAAATGCGTCCATTACCTCATGTCTGTCAGGGTGGGGATAATGGAGGACAGTGTCATCGATGTGTACTGTGGCCCCTCGGGGGGCTGTGTAGAACACCGTCTGATTCATAGGCTCAGTTTAGTGACCGTGTCATAGCGGTTGTGTGACAGTGTTTTAGCCTACATGTTCTGCGGTTCAATGATTGGTAGGTTGACAAGGAATCCTATTTCTAGATGCTGTGGATCTATGAAAATTGGGATTGCACTGCCAAGACTATATGCCAAGTGTACCTGAGAGGGCTAGGCCACGGTGGTCGTGGCAGATTTTAAGATTTGTTCGACCAGAGATAGGGAGACTAGGTAGGGGGGTATGTTACCACCACTCAGACTGGTGACTGAGGAGGATATCTCCCTGTAAGGTCTTGTGTCAAGTCTCCGGTCACGTGTACATAGGTCTTGTCCTCTCGTACTATGCTGGTTAGAGTCTGTAAGGCATGGAGGTTGAGTCTGAGTTACTGGCAGTAGGGCTCTATGTAGCCTAGGTTAGTGGTTAGTGCATACTGGCGGAGTGAGTGGACATGCACCTATCCTGGCTACCCTACTAAGTCTCGTTCACTACCTCGGTGGTGGGGCTTGCCCCCCCCCCTTTGGAGGTGTGTACGAGCTGTTAACTGACACTCCCAGTGGCTGCCGCATCAGCGCTGGGTCAGGTGCATGCGTCGGGTTCTGCACCAGAGTGTTGGTTGAACGATTGTCCAACTTAAAGAAAGGAGTGCCGCGCATCGTCATGTTTTGTTCTCTGTGCCGGGGCAACGGCTGGCTGAATGCCTGCCTGCCGGGCAGTTTCTGTCCCGGGCTGATGGCCAGGTGTATGGGAACATTCGCGGTTCGAGCGGGAACTGGCGCGCAGGTTTCGTTTGCGGAAAATGCGGGGAGCAGCCGCTGCTGTTTGCACAGGCGGCGGTACAGCTCGGGGCTAGCGGTGGAAACGTTGCGTGCCGGCAGTGATGTGCCAGCTTCCTTGATGACAGCGACTTGTCTGTCTGTGCTAGGCTGGCGGCCAGGTGACGCCCATGGCTTTGGCGTTTGAACCTGAGCCCAAATGCGATTGCTGGAGCAGTCGATGATTGGGACTAGCCGGTCCAGGAGATCCTGGCCAATGAGAAGCGGTTCGGTATCGAGAGGGCTGATGTGACTGGGGTGGCGTATAGTCATCCCCTGGAAGGTGATGTCCAGCAGAGCGCGCTCAGCAATGGGGGTTCGGTCTTGCGTGTAGCTGGTGATGCTAACATCACAAGGCTCGATCCGAAGTGGCCTATTGGTGGTGTGCATGGCTCTGCAGACCTTCTCGAAGGTGTTGGCACTCATCAAGCTGATGGAGGCTCCTGTGTCCACTAAGGCGAGGGTGCGAGTGCACCCCCCTACCACAACTGGGGTGTAGATGTGATGGGCGTTGCCCTTGCGGACAAGGTTGCCCATGAAAGTTAGAGTAGGACGGCTTAGTGAAGCCTGAGAAGGAGACTTAGGAAGGGATCTGGTTCTTCGGGGTCCCCTCCGCCTGTTGACAAAGCGAACTTTGGCAGGTGGCGGAGGTTCCCCCCCGAGTCATGCGACCGGGGTTTTGTCTGGCTCCGGCGGGGAGCCAGCTGGTTTGTCTTTATCAAAGAACATTTTTACTGTGTCAGCTAAAGCGTTCAGCGCGTCTCGGGTCGACTGGTCTTCCGCGGTTGTTCGCCTGTCCCTACCGTCTGTGCCACTCCCTGGCTTCTTCTTCTTCTTGGGTTTACGTGGTTTCTTCCATGGCTTTTCTTGGGTTTGGCCTTGGAAGTTACCTGACGGGTGTGGGTCCTGGTCTTGGCTCTGCCAGGACCGTCCCTGACTTGGATGGTAGAAGCTACCATGAGGATTTTGGGCCGGCTCCTGGTTCTGCCAGGGCCGTCCCTGGGGGTTTTCTCCCCCTTTGCCCCCGCCCCGGGAGCTTACCTGCCTGTCGGGCTGGTGGCTGGGTGCGTGGGGCCACGGTGGCCGGGGAACAGCTGGTGCTCTGACTTGGGGCACTTTGTCGCCCTCTAGGGCTAGACTGTCAGCTACTGGGTTCTCTACTCGGTAGACTTCCCTCCCCTGGGCCTCCTCCTCATCCGAGTCGGGCTCTACCCCGTAAACTTGGGAGCCCTCTGTGTGTTTCTTGGCTACCCGGGGGCGTGCTTCCCATGCCAGCTGTGCATACTGTCGCGTATAGCTCAGTGTGGCTTGGTGGTGCCTACAGTGTGTCTCCACATTGGATCTTATGCTCTCGTGCAGGTTAGACATGTACGTGCGGATGAACTCCTCATCTCCCTCCCCACCGCCGGTGGGGGGGCCTCTACCCTGAAAGTAGGCTGCTGACAGGCGCCTGTGGTACTCTCTGGGGTCCTCGTCTACTCTCTGCTTGATAGCTTCAGCTGCCCGTCTCGCGAGCATCGGGCAGGAGTACTGACGGTACTCCTGTCGGAGGGCCTGGCAGACGAGTCGGTAGCTCTTTTGAGTCCGACTGGGAAGTACGTCTATGAAATCGCGGGCTGTGATCGTGGTTGTCTTCCAGACCAGCCAGAGCTTCTCGCGTGTAGTGGGTCGCTCCAGATTGGTGAGAGAGCGATTGACCTCCCGTATGTAACGGTCGATGTTAGAGGCACGGTTAGTCGGGTCAAAGCGTTCTATGTCCTTGGCGAAGGACTCGATCCGTCGGTCGCGGACGTCCCTTTCCCGCGTGGTGAGCAGATCCTCAGAGTCGGATGACGGTGAGTCACTGAGGTCGTCCTGCTCCGGGCCGCGCCCCCCCCAATCCAGAAAGGGGTGGGCGTCGCCTCGACCATGGCAACGTCCTTCCTCCCGTCCCGGGGGAGGGGAGGAGTCGATGTAGCGATCATCGCGGTGCTGCCCCCCATCGCGCTCGGGCGCCGATGAGGGGTCGCGGTGATGGCGGTCATCATGGCGTGGCGGCGGCGTGTTGTCACGATTGTGATCATCGTGGCGACGCCCCCCCTCGCGCGTGCGTGGTGGGGAGTCGTCGCGGTAGTGACGCTCGCTTCTCCTAGTCTCTTGGTGATCGTCCCAGCGGTCATCTCCCCCCCCACCCCAAAGGTGGGGGGCAGTCGTCGCAGCGACGGTCATCTTGGCGACATGGCGGAGAGTAGGCACGACGGCGGTCAACATAGCGATGTCCCCCCTCGCTCTTGCGTTGCGGGGGGTCATCTTGGCGACATGGCGGAGAGTAGGCACGACGGCGGTCAACATAGCGATGTCCCCCCTCGCTCTTGCGTTGTGGGGGGTCATAGCAGTCGTCGTAGCGTCGTGGCGGAGAATAGTCACGATGGCGTTCACCATAGTGAGGCTCCTCCCCGCGCCTTGACAGCGGGGGAAAGTCGTCACGACGGCGACCGCCATGGTGTTGTGGCGGAGAATAGTCACGATGGCGTTCACCATAGTGAGGCTCCTCCCTGCGCCTTGACGGCGGGGGAAAGTCGTCACGACGGCGACCGCCATGGTGTTGTGGCGGAGAATAGTCGCGATGGCGTTCACCATACTGAGGCTCCTCCCTGCGCCTTGACGGCGGGGGAAAATCGTCACGACGGTGGCCGCCATGGCGTTGTGGCGGAGAATAGTCGCGATGGCGTTCCGTGTGGCGTTGTGGGGAAGCGTGGTCGCGGCGGTGGCCTTCGCGGCGAGGCTCCTCCCCCCGCCGTGACGGCGGGTAGAGGTCCTCATAGCGGCGGCCCTCGCCTCCCAGCCACGGAGGAGCGTGGTCGCTCCTGTATCTATTCCCCCCCTCCTCTTGTGGAGGGGAGACTTCGGTCCTACTGTACTCGAAGTGTGGTTGTTCAAAGGTGGCCCTTTTGTGGCCCCTCTCACGGGTTAGCGAGCCCCCTCGTTCGTCCCTATGCGATAGCCTTAAGGACGTGGACTCGTACGGGGGGTTGGGTTCCCTGGCCTCACTGGGCTGGGACCCGAGTACGACGGGCGTGTCGACGTCGTATGGCGAGGGTTCGGCTCCACTACCGAACCCGTTACGCAGTGCAGCCGGCGTCTGGACGCCGTGCGATGAGGACGCTTGTGGAGGCAGACTTACCTGCCTCTCTTCTCCTGGGACCTGGTGGGGGGTGGACGAGAACGGAGGATTGTCGGTTTCACGCTTACCGTCATTGCCTCCCTCTCCATCACCCTCTTCCTCAGAATCTGCTTGGGCTGCTCGCAGTTTCTTTTCCAAGTCCTGGATTGTCCTCACTTGGTCTTCGTATGAGACCTCCAGGCACGCATTTTGCCTGTCCAACTCAGTTGCTCGGTTATGCAGCTGTGTGTTGGTTTTTCTGTGAAAGGTTTCTCTGTGGAGAACAAGATAAAGCAGCTCTGACAGCATGGTGCAGTTTACCGTACCTGCACTTTTCATGGCGGCTGCTTTTCCTTCCAACATTTTCTCACATTCTGATTCTGTGAGCTTCCGCAGATATTCGATCTGTCCCCTTTCCGGGGGAACCGCGGCCATGAGCGCTTCATGTAGCAGCTGGTCGGGCGAGGCCGGGCGCTCTGCAGCAGCACCCTGGCCGTTGTGCAGTGACATCTTACCTGCTTGTCTGTGCACTTTTCTTAAGCTTAGGTGGAGCTCGGACCTATAGCTTGAATGTCAATTAACTTGACTTGAGAGGCAAACGTAAATAGGCTTATAGTCAAACTGTGTTTGCGAAAGTCCTGTGGTTGAATTTTAAATATAAGCAGGTTTTAATTCCACTCTAGTTGCCTAATTTTAGGAGTTTAGCAGTTATACACGCTTGAAATAAGGGGTTCTTAAATCAAAACGATTGAACTGTGTTAGATCGTCTGTGTTAGGTTTAGTCTGTGTTAGATTTAGTCTGTGTCAGTTTTGGAGGTTACAGCATTCCGCAGGCTTGGCATACGCTTACAGTGAATACACAATGCAATTTGGGAGTTTCAGTGTTTCAGTCAAAATTGTGATATTTGTGGTAAATTCTGCTTGAAAGATGCCTCGGGCGGGGCTCCAAATGTTGTGCTCGTTATTTGGATTAAATTTGGTTGGGTAAAATAAAATATTAATAATCCGAAAATTATTAATATTTCATAAAATTATTAAAATATCAAATATGTCATCCTTGATAAGGATTAACCTAGGGGCACCACCTGCTTGATTTTTGCAGGACCCAACCTTAATCACAGTTAGTCTCTCTGAAGTGTGGAGTTTCTCATCTTTAAGCAGAGGTTCACCACAATACCACAAAATCACTCTGAAACAGTTGGATTCAATTAAAGTTGACACTATTTATTCTATGTAAAATAAAAGAGGAATATTGGCATTACAATCAACGAAGTTCTTCTATAACTAAGTTACATTCCAAATCATTGACCTGTAGGTATGGAAGTGCATGTGTGCGTGTGTGTGTGTGTCTGTGTGTGTGTGTGTGTGTGTGTGTGTGTGTGTGTGTGTGTGTGTGTTTGTGTGTGTGTGTGTGTGTGTGTGTGTGTGTGTGTGTGTGTGGGGACTCAGGTTAGGTCTTAGAGGGGGCAGACTGGTTGCATCACAACATGGCTGCCTAAACAAGACCCTGTGAGTGTGTGTGTGTGTGTGTGTGAGCACATGCATGTGAGCGTGCACGTGGATGAGAAAGTAGTGCAGGGGAAACAGACGCGACACCATTCACCACTACAGCTGTGCGCTGGCGTTTAACTAGTGATGAATTGTGCCGTTAGTCTTAATGCCTAGATCTGCTCACGCAGGATCGGAGGTGGTCTTAACTAGCATTTAGAGATTCACAGTTTCATGCACATTTATACAGTCACAAATAGCTCCAAGTCATACCATTCCGTTCACAGTATTAAATCAATTCACAATATTAAATCAATATTAACAACAGTTCTTCTTATGCTAATCAATCCTAACTTCTGCCCGAACTAATAAAGGGAAAAATTAGAGCCAGTCCCTTACTCTGTGCACGAGTTTGAGTTCGGTTTGCAGGGGTCTCTTTCCCAGCGGGAGGAGACGGTGGTCTGGATGCGCGTCCGCTGTCCAGACGAAGAGGAGGGGTGAGGGAGGAACAGACGGTCGGTCTCTGCGGGCCAAGCTGAGGCGCCTTTGGTCTGCTGGGAGGCGGCGATGCCGGCTTCGGAAGAGGAGAGGAGAGGATCTCAGAGCTAGCTTAGCTCTGGGCAGGTAGCACTAGCCTGGTGGTGGCTATGCTATTCTTGGGTCCAGAGGAGTGGGGCCTTGTCCCTCTCTCCCTGTGGTACAGATGATCCTGTTGCAGCGTGCAGCTACTTAGAACTGAAGTCTGGGTGACTTTCTCCTGCATATAGTGGGGTGCAGGGCGTGTCTGTGTTGTTGGTGAGGCACTCCAATTGGTTCACCTTATCTCGCTTACAGACAGGAGAGTTGGCTGTCCTTTTGTCAATCTTCGATAACAAAGGAATGGCTCGCTTCCCTGCCGTTTTATCATAGGTGTGTGAACTCAAATGGCCGGGTGCTTGGAATGTGGGGGTTTGTGTCTCTCACTGTGCCTCCACACAGACAGTTAGTTTTCACTCAAATGTCTTGCATTCAACATACATGTTCCTTACACCATATCAATGTTCACTCCAAATGTCTGGCCCAACAACAACATAAAAGAAAGTGACTCCCCCTTTCCCCTCTCCCAAGGATGACCATGCCACGACAGGTTTTTCAGTCCACAGAATAAGATTTATTTAAATATAGCAGCAGAGAGCATCGGGATGAGCCCACTCAAAATAATAAACAAAATCTATATTTAAACCTAAGCTTACCTGTAAAGAAAACCCCCCCAAATAAACAACATGGTTCTTACCTGCTTAACTAATAACAAACACAGGAGAAAAGTTAACTAAAGATAAATCAAAGATTCTCACCCCTACATGCCAGTAGCGTAGCCAGACTCGGCTCATTGGGTGTGCCACAGAAAGCCAGGGTGTGCCAGGGGGCGGACCATTTGGTGGCGGCCGCGAGGCCGCCACCAAAAAAAATTTGGGTCTTTTCAAACCAGATTTAGAGGAATATTTGTGTGTTGTTTGCTCCTTTTCGCACTCATTATTAGCAGGTAGAAGCAGTCAATTAAATTGTATTTTTTGGCAACATGTAAAACCACTTTGTTTAGTATCTCAAAAAAGTCTCACCTACTTTTTCCAATGAGTGTTCTAGTCGGGAAAGAACGCAAATTTGGTTGGCATGTTCGTGTGGACCCGTATATTATTAGAAATCTGAGACGCATGCAGATGCATGACTGAAAAGTCTCCTGGCTAACGTTAAATGCGAAGGGACACGCCGCCAACATCTTCACTGTGCGTGGCGTGCATTAGAAAGTGCGTTTCACAGTGATACATGGGGGCTGCTAGTACTGTTAACGCTAGTAGTACAGTAGTGTGGCAGTCTCTAATATGCTACCGCCGTTCATTCCCCCAAAAGCACACACAACAGCGCTAGAAACAATCACATACATGTTGTGACTTGTGTACTCACCATGCGATCATCAAATAATAATCCAAAGTACGCGAAACTGTCATTTTCAAAGTAAATCCATAGCGAGAGGAACCAGCAAGAGTGGTTCCAAGAGGGTTACCTCTCTGCAACGAAAATCACTTCCTTGTTTGCC
>NC_139630.1:7535210-7730210 GCF_964638095.1 Poromitra crassiceps
TCCTGTCAGCATTCTAACTTACAAACACAAACTGTAGGTTTAGCCATCATGTTCTTTCATAAACAGCCTGATTGGAAAGAAAACATTGCCACTGAGATGTCACAACAAGCACTTTTATTATTATTATTTAGTATTTATTATTGCTGTTATTATTACAGTGCACACACACATGGTTATTCAATTATTGCACAAATCAATCAAGCAGTATTCAAGTCTGTTTGTACCTGAAATGTCTTCTTCCTGACTTTTGCCGTGGCAAAGCGTTTGACTAGAGTGGTGAAGTCCAATGTTCTAACAATGTCACTTTCCAATGACAAACAATTTTTTTTTTTTTTTTTTTTTTTTTTTTTTTGGGCCCCTTGATGTGGTAAAATCGGCCCTGTGTGTGTGTGTGTGTGTGTGTGTTGTGTGTGTGTGTGTGTGTGTGTGTGTGTGTGTGTGTGTGTGTGTGTGTGTGTGTGTGTGTGTGTGTGTGTGTGTGTGTGTGGACTGGGTTGCTGCATACTCAGCTCCCATGACTCTCACACAGTGATGTGTAATGTTTTTGTAACTTGTTGAAATTGCTCTCTCTCTCTCTCTCACCACACACACACACACACACACACACACACACACACACACACACACACACACACACACACACACACACACACACACTCTCTCTCTCACTCTCTCCCTCTCTCTCACTCCCTCTCTCTCTCCATATCTCTCACCCTCTCTCTCTCTCTTTCTCTCTCTCTCTCTCTCTCTCTCTCTCTCACTCACTCCCTCTCTCTCCTTCTCTCCATCCCTTTCTCTCCATCTCTCTCTCTCTCTCTCTCTCTCCTTTTTCCTATGTAATAAAGGCCTCTCTCACACTCCCTCATTCACTCACTCTCTCTCACTCTCTATCCCTCTCTATCTCTCCCTCTCTCTCACTCCCTCCGTCTCTCTCCTTCTCTCCATCCCTTTCTCTCCATCTCTCCCTCTCTCTCTCTCTCTCTCTCTCTCTCTCTCTCTCTTTCTCTCACTCTCTCTCTCACTCACTCCCTCTCCCTCCCTTTCTCTCCCTCACTCTCTCTCTCTCCTTCTCTCCATCCGTTTCTCTCCATCTCTCTCTCTCTCCCCCTCTCTCTCTCTCTCTCTCTCTCACTCCCTCTCTCTCCCTCTCTCTTTCTCTCTCACTTTATCTCTCTCTATCTCTCCATCTCTCTCTCTCTCCCCCTCTCTCTCCCCCCCCCCCTCTCTCTCTCTCTCACTCCCTCTCTCTCCCTCTCTCTCACTTTATCTCTCCTCTCTCTCTCTCTCTCTCTCCCTCTCTCTCTCTCTCTCTCTCTCTCTGTGTGAGGCTCAGGCCTCTCTTCAACATGCTGACTTGACTTCTTTGTTGACTTGTCTTGGGGTCGTTTTGCCTCTTTCTGTCTTGATGTTCAGTTTCCAGTGTAGCAAGAGCAAACAGAGGATGGGCTATATAGTAAATGTCTTGCTGGGGCAGCAAAGATGGCTGTGTGTCTTAGCAGGAAGAGGAAATAGATGCAGACGTCTAAGTAGGCCTTGTAGTCTTGTTGAAGGCTCTGGTTAGGGTGAGAGTAACCATAGACTTTGAGAAGTACAAAAGGATGCAGGACATGGGAGTGTTTCAGAGCAGCTGGTGTCTGGGGGAAGCTGTGTGCAGGCTGGAGGGAGGAGAGCTGGGATGAGGAGGGCTTGACAATGTGTACGACTGATCTGTTTTCTTTTTGATTGCTGTTGCTTTGTTGACTATTTGTTGGATTTGCTTTGGTTTAGATTTCTTGTTCTGTGAAACTTGGTTGTCCTCTGCCATGATGTGATGATTTGAAGATGTACATGTTGTAGATAGAGGGTTGTAATAAAGGCTTGTTAAAACTCAAACTCTCTCTCACTCTCACTCCCTCTCTCTCTCTGCCTCTCTCACACTCTCTCATTCACTCACTCTCTCTCACTCTCTATCCCTCTCTATCTCTCCCTCTCTCACTCCCTCTCTCCCTCCCTCTCCCTCTCATTCCATTTCTATCTCTCTCTCTCCCTCCCTCTAATTCAACACAAAGAGGTGTTTTTGGATGTATCATATGATCATAGTGAATATAAAGCACATTGCACAGGGTTGTACAAAAAGTAGCCTCCCATTATTTAACATAAAACAATGTTACTGTAACATGAGAGTAAAAAAATAGAACCATGTCAACAACATTGTGTGTGTGTGTGTGTGTGTGTGTGTGTGTGTGTGTGTGTGTGTGTGTGTGTGTGTGTGTGTGTGTGGTGTTGCTCTGGAATACTTTGGTGACCCCCCTCCCTCTCTCTCTCTCTCTCTCTCTCTCCAGAGTCTGTGAAGCTGGTGAATGGTACTAGTCTGTGCTCAGGCAGACTGGAGGTGAAGTCTAACCAGTCGTGGTCCTCAGTGTGTGAAGCTGACTTTGACCAGCAGGATGCAGAGGTGGTCTGTAGGGAGCTTGGCTGTGGGGCTCCTTCAGTCCTCCAGGGGGCGCTCTATGGAGACGGAGAGACTCCAATGTGGACCAAAGAGTTCCAGTGTGAAGGCAGTGAGTCTGTTCTCCTGGACTGTGGAAGCTCAGGCTCAGCTAGAAACACCTGCTCACCTGGCAAAGCTGTTGGACTCACCTGCTCAGGTAGGAGAGGAGCTGCAGCTTGGATTTAGCTTCAGTGTTGTTCTAATTCAAAGTGACTTTACTTATTTTACTAGTGACTCCCTATTCTCTGTTCAGAGCCTGATGATGATGTCAGGTTGGTGGGAGGAGCCAGCAGCTGTGCTGGTGAACTGGAGGTGAAACACGAGGGAGTATGGAGAGCAGGGGAGGACTATGAGTGGAACCTGAAGTCAGCAGCTGTAGTGTGCAGACAGCTGGACTGTGGCTCTGCTGTTCACATAGAAAAAAAAGGAAAAAAAAGAGTATCTGGATGGAGGATCAATTCTTCCTGTCTTCAGTCTGGCTCTGCACTGAGGGAGTTTGTAACAGAGTCTGACACTTACTCTGACAGCCTGCAGGTCAACTGCTCAGGTAAAACCATCAATAACATCAACTATGACAGTAATGTTCACAGTCTCTTGCTTCCTCTGTCACAGTGACACTCAGTGGTTTACATTGGACTGAACTGTACAGTTATGCAGGACAATGGCCTCCTGAAGGGAAGAGAAGTGGGCTTGTTGCTGGGAGCTCACTGGTTCAAATCCCCCTCTTTTACTGTGGTGCCTTTCAGCAAGGCAGCTTACCCCTAACTGCTATATAGTGGAGCTGTTAACATCATGTTTTACATTAGTCAAGGCAGCAGTTAGTCTTTGTCAGAGGATTCAGACTTTTCATGGGAGATAATGGAGGCAGGACAAATATTCTTTCATTATCCTTTCAACAAATGAGTACTGAATCTAGATCAATATTACAACTTAATGTTCCCTCTGTCTGTCTGTCTGTCTGTCTGTCTGTCTGTCTGTCTGTCTGCCTGTCTGTCTTTCTCACTGTCTGTCTCTGTCTGTCTGTCAGTCTGTATGTATCTATCTGTCTGTCTTTCTCTCTGTCTGTCTGCGTGTCTGTCTGTCTGTCTGTCTTTCTCTCTGTCTGTCTGTCTGTCTGCCTGTCTGTCTGTCTGTCTGTCTGTCTGTCTGTCTGTCTTTCTCTCTGTCTGTCTGTCTGCATGTCTGTCTGTCTGTCTTTCTCTCTGTCTGTCTGTCTGTCTGTCTGTCTGCATGTCTGTCTGTCTGTCTGTCAGTCTGTATCTATCTATCTGTCTGTCTGTCTGTCTGTCTGTCTCTGTCTGTGTGGCTCTGTCTGCCTGTCAATCAATCAATCAATAACCTTTATTTAACCAGGTAAAGTGTCATTGAGATTAAAATCTCTTTTTCAAGAGCGACCTGGCCAAGAGGGCAGCATAAAAAACAATGTTACAACAAAAACACAAGCAATACAAACAGAGAATTACATTCATACATGGGAGAACTATTTAGGGGCAGTTACAATGACCAAGAGTATTTTCTTCTCAATCTTTCAAAATGGCCTTAAATTCCCCCAAAGTGACCAGCTCTGATAACTTCAGGTCCTTCTGTAGATTATTCCAGGACGAAGGGGCGGCATATTTGAAGGCCTTTTTGCCTAATTGGGTTCTAGCTCTGGGGGCTAACATCTGAAGAGTATTGTGAGAGCGTAGACCGTATTGATTTTGTTTTCTACACATGTAAACAGACAAATAGGCAGGAACTAGCCTAAGAAGAGATTTATATATAAAAGCCAACCAATGTGTATGTCTGCGGGCATACAAGGAAGAACACTGGGCAGTAGTGTACAGAGTACAGTGGTGCATGAGATTGCCACAACCAGTGATAAAACGTAAAGCACAGTGGTAAACAGTGTCCAATTTCTTCAGGTACTGCTCAGGTGCATTCATAAAAAGTAGATCACCATAGTCCAATAAGGGTAAAAATGTTGCTGAGAGCAAGCGCTTCTTTGACAACATGCATTTCTTTATTGTAATGACAATAAAGCATGTTTGGAATTAACCTGATGAAGAGACAGAGAGAGAGAAAACAGACGGACGGACGGACGGACGGACAGAGAGAAAGACAGACAGACAGACGACACAAGCGCTGTCTGTCTGCCTGTCTCTCTGTCAGTCTGTATCTCTGTCTGTCTCTCTGCCTGTCTGTCAGTCTGTCTGTTTGTCTCTCTGCCTGTCTGTCAGTCTGTCTGTTTGTCTCTCTGCCTGTCTGTCTGTCTGTCAGTCTGTATCTCTGTCTGTCTCTCTGCCTGTCTGTCAGTCTGTCTGTTTGTCTCTCTGCCTGTCTGTCTGTCTGTCAGTCTGTATCTCTGTCTGTCTCTCTGCCTGTCTGTCTGTATCTCTGTCTGTCTGTCTGTCTGTCAGTCTGTATCTATGTCTGTCTGTCTCTCTCTGTCTGCCTGTCTGTCTGTCTGTCTGTCAGTCTGTATCTCTGTCTGTCTGTCTGTCTGTCTGTCTGTCTTTTCACTCTCTGTCTCTGTCTGTATGTCTCTCTCTGTCTGTCTGTCTGTTTTTTCACTCTCTGTCTCTGTCTGTCTGTCTGTCTTTCTCTCTGTGTGTCTCTGTCTGTCTGTCTCTGTCTGTATTTCTGTGTGTGTGTGTGTGTGTGTGTGTGTGTGTGTGTGTCATCTGTCTGTCTTTCTCTCTGTCCGTCTGTCGTCTGTCTGTCTGTTTTCTCTCTCTCTGTCTCTCTTCATCAGGTTAATTCCAAACATGCTTTATTGTCATTACAATAAAGAAATGCATGTTGTCAAAGCAGTACAGTTACAGATCAACATTGTCACATTAAAATAGTGTGTGTGTGTGTGTGTGTGTGTGTGTGTGTGTGTGTGTGTGTGTGTGTGTCCATCTATAGGAAAACATTTCTAATGAGTTAACTAAACTGTTCATATAGAAAGACTGGTAGGTTAATTTGTGTCAATACCTGACAGTTTCGACAGCTGACTTCCTGCAGTCTTCTTCAGAGATGTCATGTGATGTTGCTGTGATGTGTCATATGGCTGGTTTATGTAGGTTTGGCCATGACACCGCCCCCTGCTGGCCGGTAGTTTATGGAGGACTGCATCCCAGGTATGAGACAACATGTAGGCCCCTCATCCCGGTTTATGGTCCTGTAGGCACGTTTGCGGATCTCTACTGCCTCCCTGATCCAACGGTGGTATTTGTTGTTTTCCGATCGAATGACAATGGCCTTTTTTCAGTCCATGATGTGATCTCTCTTTTGCAGTGATCTGAGATGGCTGATTTCAGATTCTCCTGGTCCACTTTCTGTTTTGTTGCATGTGTGCGCGCTCCAGATGTTTCTTTTCCACATTCTTTCTGATGTTCCTTCTTTCGTGTGCCCAACGCTCTGCCTGTCTTTCCAATGTAGGTTTCATTGCATGATGGCATGGGATCTCATAAATGACGTCTCACTTCTTCTCAGGGTCTATGTGGTCCTTGGGATGCAGCAGCACCTGGTGTAGCTTGGTGTGCAGCTTCACCGCTGTGCTTATGCCATGTTTCTTCATGGCCCTCTGTACACGCTCTGTGACCCCGCGGGTGTATGGAAGGCTGACCATGCCCAGGCTTTCTGCTTTGGCTGTTTTTCTTTTTTGTTTGCGCTCTGTTTTTGCTGTTGTAGAGTTCCTGTTTTCCCTTCCTTATGGCCCATCCTGGATATTGACATTGGGTTTTTTATGTGTTTTTCTGTGTTTTTCTGTGTTTTGTCTGTCCTCCGGATCTGTGATGATGCTGGTGCGGTCAAATAGGGTTCTTACTACTGATAGCTTGTGTGCTGTGGGGTGTTCTGATGTCCAAAGCAGGTATTGGTCTGTGTGTGTTGGTTTCCTGTAAATCTTTATTTTTATGCTTCCGTCTTCTGTGTGTTTAATCTTCATGTCCAGGAATGCAATGGATCTGTCCGTTTCCTCTTCCTGTGTCAATTTGATGTTGCCGGTGGTGTCAATGGAGTTGAGGTGGTCCGTGAGTTGCTGTGTGTGTCCTGATCTTACTTTTTCCAGGATGTCGTCCACATATCTCTTCCAGAGAGACAATCTGCATTGGGGGGGGGGGCAGTTGTAGTCGCTTTGGCTTCCAGATGTTCCATGAAGAATCCACTCATGATGGCTGATAGTGGGTCCCCCATCGCGAAGCCCTCTTTTTGCCTGTAGATTGTCTCTTTGATCTGGAAATATGTTGACTTTGATATAAATGACAATAGAGTGGATATGTCCTCCACTGTTAGGTTTGTACGTTCGTGTAATGTCCTGTCTGCTCTGAGTCGGTTCTGTACTATGTTTAATGTGACATCTATGGGCGTTTTGGTGAACAGTGATACCACGTCGTGTGATATGAAGATTTCGTCCGTTTCTACTTTTATGCTGCTTAAAGGGATAGTTTGGTTTGTTTGAAGTGGGGTCCTATCAGCTAGTTCCATACACTAACTGAAATAGGTACAGTGTTCTGGACGCTGAGCACACCGTTTATTGAGACCCAGCACTCTGAAGCTTTAGCCTCCACAGCTCTGTCTCTCTAGTACAGGGGGCCAGGAACTAAAATGTAATTTAGCCACCTAAAACAACACCCACCTAAACAAATCAATATCTGTGTAGATGTACGCTCTATTTGGACAATTTTCAGCGGTCTCCGGACCCCCATTTGAGAACCACTGGTCTAGGTGTCTAGATTCTGCTTCTAGAGTTTTATGAGGCTGTGATTATCTTAGACATTTTATAAAGTACATTAATGTCAAGTAAAAAAAATGCTGTCATCACAATGAAACGTGTTACTATAGGACATTATTTCATCACACATGCAGTTGGGCTCTCTGGATTCACAGGAGTCTCAGCTTTGTAGTCGTACCCAATTTATCCAATTCCATGACTGTTTAGTTATGACAGTGTGCAGAAATAAGGAAAGAAAACAGGCAAGAATAAAATCTGTTCACTGCATGCAGAACACTTATGCTCGATGTAGCTGACACATCAGACATGGGGGCTATAAAACTGAGACTTGTGGTTCTAATGAGCCCAATTTCATTCAGACTTCACAGAATTTGGAGCTACAGTATGTTACACCCATGAGCTAGCATAACATGGCTGGTATCTACCGGTTTGTCTGAATGTCTATTTTCTGCTAATATTGACTATGTTTAAATGGACATGAGTATCCCGTTATCGTCGGGGTTTTGAAGTATCCCGTTTTTGTTTTTGCTCATGTAAACATCATATCCCGATTTCAGAAACCTGAGCCCTGTACCACGAAGCTCGATTAGTGGTTTAGCGAGGAACTTCAGGTTTGACCCTGGTTTGGCCGTGCTACAAAGCTAGTTAACTTCTTACCGACATATATTTCCATAGCAACTTATGCTTCACACTTAACCTGGTCCGCAGAAGGTTAAGTTGCAAGGATAAGATTAGACCTTAAATACACCGCCCACAAACCAATCGAATCAGCAGTTTGGAAAAATTCAAGTCTGTAGTAGACAGACTACAGGAGGAAGACCTATTCAAGTCTGTAGTAGACAGACTACAGGATGAAGACCTATTCAAGTCTGTAGTAGACAGACTACAGGAGGAAGACCTATTCAAGTCTGTAGTAGACAGACTACAGGAGGAAGACGTATTCAAGTCTGTAGTAGACAGACTCCAGGAGGAAGACCTATTCAAGTCTGTAGTAGACAGACTCCAGGAGGAAGAGCTATTCAAGTCTGTAGACAGACTACAGAAGGAAGACCTATTCAAGTCTGTAGTAGACAGAATCCAGGAGGAAGACCTATTCAAGTCTGTAGTAGACAGACTACAGGAGGAAGACCTATTCAAGTCTGTAGACAGACTACAGGAGGAAGACCTATTCAAGTCTGTAGTAGACAGACTACAGGAGGAAGACCTATTCAAGTCTGTAGTAGACAGACTACAGGAGGAAGACCTATTCAAGTCTGTAGTAGACAGACTACAGGATGAAGACCTATTCAAGTCTGTAGTAGACAGACTACAGGAGGAAGACCTATTCAAGTCTGTAGTAGACAGACTACAGGAGGAAGACCTATTCAAGTCTGTAGTAGACAGACTACAGGAGGAAGACCTATTCAAGTCTGTAGTAGACAGACTACAGGATGAAGGTGTTGTGACTAAAATGAAGGAAAGAAGCAGCGTGCAAACAGAGACAGACCACCATGATGACAGAATCAAAGGGAATCACACAGTCTTGGCCCAAAAAATGTGACTGACGTCAAACACACCCAATACAAGCAACATTGTGTTGTAAACGCCTGCACAGATAGCATGCATTAGTCAATAACCAGGATACTAGTACTTATCATGTATACATGGATATGAATAACCTGCCTTCTATGTGTCCCATGTAAATGCCATATCCCCAATATGATCAAAACCAGGATAAGCCTCATAACCTGGATATTCACGTCCATGTAAACGCAGTCATTGAAAGCTCTGTTCTAGCTTAAAAACTGAGCTTGTGAGAGCTCATCAAACATGGACTGTGCTGCAGTTATTTCACCTACTTTAGAAATGAAATTATGAAATTTAGAGGGTTTGAGCTCATCTAGAAGGGTCTAAAATCACCATTATAACATTGCTGCATTTTACACCGAGAATCAAAGGAATGATTTTGCTTGTTTTTGCCGAAGGAAACTTGACGTAACGTAGCATCTCAATTCAAAACTCTCTTTCTCGCTCACTCTCTGTCCCCTCCCCTCTCTCTCTCTCTCTTTCTGTCTCTCTCTCTCTCTCTCTCTCTCTCTCTTTCTCCAGAGTCTGTGAGGCTGGTGAATGGTACTAGTCTGTGCTCAGGCAGACTGGAGCTGAAGTCTAACCAGTCATGGTCCTCAGTGTGTGAAGCTGACTTTGACCAGCAGGATGCAGAAGTGGTCTGTAGGGAGCTTGGCTGTGGGACTCCTTCAGTCCTCCAGGGGGCGCTCTATGGAGAAATGGAGGCTCCAATGTGGACAAAAGAGTTCCAGTGTGAAGGCAATGAGTCTGTTCTCCTGGACTGTGGAAGCTCAGGCTCAGCTAGAAACACCTGCGCACCTGGCAAAGCTGTTGGACTCACCTGCTCAGGTAGGAGAGGAGCTGCAGCAGCTTGGATTTGGCTTCATTTCTGTTCTAATCAAAATTACTTCACTTATTTTACTAATAACTCTTGTCTCTGTTCAGAGCCTGGTGAGGTCAGGTTGGTGGGACTTTGGTTTACAAGCCGCTGTGCTGGTAAACTGGAGATGAAACTACATCAAGACTGGAAACCAGTGGACTCTGACGGGCACCTGAAGTCAGCAGCTGTTGTGTGCAGACAGCTGGACTGTGGCTCTGCTGTTTACACAGAAAGGATAGAGCGTTTCACACTAAAAGATTCATGGATCTTCAGTCCTTCCTGTCTTCAGTCTGGATCTACACTGAGGGAGTGTGTGCGGTCTGGCCATTCCCGTGTCAGCCTGAAGATCAGCTGCTCAGGTAAAACCATCAATTATGACATCAACTATGACAGTAATGTTTCCAGTCTCTCCCTTCCTCTAGTCACAGTCACAGTGACAGTCAGTGGTTTGAACTGTAAAGTTATCCAGGACAATGGCCTCCTAAAGGGAAGAGAAATGGGCGTATTCCTGGAACCTCATTGGGTCAAATCCCCCTCTTCAGAAAGACAGGGCCCTTGGCTTGTCCCCCAAAATATACAGTACTATGTGGCCCTCCACACAGTATTGGTTAATCAAGCAAGTTCACTTTGCATGTTTTCACTCACCTAACAATGACAGCACTATTATACAGTTTATAGAAAGTCAGTTTCACAGATTATTATTCCAACTATAAATGCCTCTGTTTAGTCACAAACAACAGCAAGTTCAGTATCAACAGCATCACAGACAAGCCGGCCTACACAGAGCACAAACCAGTGGTCACCAATAGGGATGTCCGATATTATCGGCCGGTATTAGCATAAAAAATCGATATCGGAAAATATCGGTATCGGTTTTCATGCCGATTTTTTTTTTTTTTTTTTTTTTTTTTAATACAGGGGGACTCTCATTGAGAGCAATGCTCTCTTTTTCAGGAGTGCCCTGTTCACATTCACACACACATTCATACCTGGAAGCTGACCAGTACAACCACAGTCTGATCTGTTGGCCACTGAGCAGCTCCACTGGAGCGGTTGGGGTTAAGGGCCTTGCTCAAGGGCACCTCAGTGGTGGTAATAAGGGAGGGGCAAGCGCTGCCTTTTCACTTTCCCCACCCAGATTTATCCTGCCGGTCCCGGGGATTGAACCGACGACCTTCTGGTCACAAGCTCGCTTCTCTAACACTTACAACTTTAACACAACATGCATATTATATATTAAACTCTTCAGCTACATTAAGCTACATTATGTAACTTGTTACATGAAATTTTGGTGGAAAAAAAGCCTGCTTATATCGGTATCGGTTGATATCGGTTGATATCGGTATCGGAAATTAAGAGTTGGACATTATCGGATATCGGATATCGGATAAAAAAGCCAATATCGAACATCCCTAGTCACCAACCTTTTTAAGCCCAAGACCCCTGACTGACCTCAGGCTGGTGAAAGGAAAGATCTACCTATTGAAGTGTTGAGAGAAAAAGACAGTCCAGGGCATGCAGCAGCAGGCACAGATGAGCAATTTTGCAAATATATGCAAGATTATAATCATTGTAAAAATACAATATACAAAACAGTACAATACATAACGTGGAGAATGAAAAATATGAATCAGTAACCCGAAGACCGGCTGGGGAAGCCGGAATTACAGCATTCACAATACTCCACATGAACATGTATTGTGAATGCTGTAATTTCAGGTTATACCCGCTTCTATCAGATGTACTCTTTTATGTATTTCTCTGTGTAGGCTGCTTCCCCAGCCGGTCTTCGGGTTACTGATTCATATGTTTCATTCTCCACGTTATGTATTGTACTGTTTTGTATATTGAATTTTTACAATGATTATAATCTTGCATATATTTGCACAATTGCTCATCTGTGCCTGCTGCTGCATGCCCTGCATGGCTCTGCCTCCTTATATATAGGAGGCCACACCCCATTTTTTTCTTGACACTGAGGATAGCCTACGGCTGAAACGTTTGTCTTGTTGCTGCTGTGCAGAATCAACTTTGTATAGATCTACTTGTGAGTGCTGCGTGGTCTAAAGACAAGAGTTGAGCGCACCATTTCTTGGACTTGATTATGTTGTTCACTGTCAACATGAAAGCCAGATTATTGCCAATTCTGGCAGCAGCGGAGGTTGAGGAGAAAAGGTAGGATGAGTGAAAAGACGAGCAGCGCGCTTTTCCTCCAAATGTTCAACTTTTTTCAGCTTAAAACGCTCAGAGCGCTCTGCCAAAAAAACTAGACGCCACCAACGTTTAAACGCCAGGTGCGTTCCTTGAAAGAGGAGCACATTTAGCGCGTCCTTACATAGAGAATGAATTGTAGAAAGATGCTGGCAGCTCAAATGAGTGCGTTGTGTGTGAACGCCGCCTAAGGTGCTTATGTGCTTGTAAGAGATGGTGTGCATGGGGTCCCATGCAAGGGGTCCATGAAGAACCAGCTGGGCAAGTCCCACCGCCCCTAACCTCATCGAGGTAGGCAAGAAACTGGTCCAGTTAGCATTTTTTAAGTGAGTTGGTCCTCAGGGACCTGAGTCTCTCCATCCTGCGGAGGTCTGCCTCACGGTGTCTCGCTCGTCTGTATCTCGCCCTTAATGCACAGATGATTAACAGTCTGTACTCTCTCTCTCTCTCTCTCTCTCTCTCTCTCTCTCTCTCTCTCTCTCTCTCGCTTTCTCTCCAGAGTCTGTGAGGCTGGTGAATGGTACTAGTCTGTGCTCAGGCAGACTGGAGGTGAAGTCTAACCAGTCGTGGTCCTCAGTGTGTGAAGCTGACTTTGACCAGCAGGATGCAGAGGTGGTCTGTAGGGAGCTTGGCTGTGGGGCTCTTTCAGTCCTACAGGGGGCGCTCTATGGAGAAATGGTGGCTCCAATGTGGACCAAAGAGTTCCAGTGTAAAGGCAGAGAGTCTGCTCTCCAGTACTGTAGAAGCTCAGGCTCAGTTAGAAACACCTGTTCACCTGGCAAAGCTGTTGGACTCACCTGCTCAGGTAGGAGAGGAGCTGCATCTTGTATTTGGCTTAATTTATGTTCTAATAAAATAAAGTGACTATACTTTTTTTTACTAATGACTCTCTTGTCTCTGTTCAGAGCCTGATGATGTCAGGTTGGTGGGAGGAGCTAGCCGGTGTGCTGGTGGACTGGAGATTAAAGTTTCTACTGGATACTGGAAAACAGTGCATCGTGAGGTCTCTAAGTGGAACCTGAAGTCAGCAGCTGTAGTGTGCAGACAGCTGGCATGTGGCTCTGCTGTTTCAACAGAATGGATAGAGTATAACTCATCAAGATCTTTCTGGGCAGTGCAAAATGACTGGGCGATTCATTCTGACTGTGATGGGTCTGAGTCTGCACTGAGGGAGTATCCGGATAAACAAAATCATATAATAGCTCTTCCAGCCTGGAGCTGATCTGCTCAGGTAACTGAACAGTGACATCACATCCTCAGCTGCTTCCACAGTGCCAGGCTGCTCTCTGACTCCTCTGTGTTACAATGTAGCAGTTATCTGTATTACATATGAATGTAGCAGTTCTCTGTATTACATATAAATGTAGCAGTTCTGTGTTACATATGAATGTAGCAGTTCTCTGTATTACATATGAATGTAGCAGTTCTCTGTATTATATATGAATGTAGCCGTTCTCTGTATTATATATGAATGTAGCAGTTCTCTGTGTTACATATGAATGTAGCGTCTCTCTGTCTTGTACAGTGGCTGCTAACATACAAACCGTCATCTTTCAACCATCAACATTCATTACTTTGGTTCAGCCAATCATCTCCCTCTCTGTTTACAGATCTGCTGGTTCAGCCAACCATCTCCCTCTCTTCCTCAATGGACGGGGTCTCTGAGGCCCAGCAGCAGGGGTTTCAGGTGTTTAGGGGCTCCAGCTTCACCATCAGCTGCTCCATCCAGCCACAGTACCCAGGAGGCTTCTTCCACCTCACCTCCAGCAACACAGCACACGACTACATCCTGCCAGCTGTCAATCACTCTGCTTCCCACACAGCAGACAACCACACCCAGCCAGCTGTCAATCACTCTGCCCTCAACCACACCCAGCCAGCTGTCAATCACTCTGCCCTCAACCACACCCAGCCACCTGCCAATCTCACTGCACACTTCCCGTTTCCTGCTGCAAGCTACGCCCACCAAGGGATATATAGCTGTGTTTATCACATCTATATTTTCTCTCATAACTTCTCCTCTGAGAGCCAGCCACTCTCTCTCACTGTCTCAGGTAACGTGACAGAGAATATTCCAGTTTTTGCCCTTATTCCGAAAAATTTGAATTTGAATTTTCTTTATTTTTAATACAGGGACAGTGTACAAGAACATTAACCCTATAAAATAGAGAGAGATGCATCGTACCAGGTTATAGCAGAAATGCTATTTTCCACCCGTAGTCCCTGGGCAGGTAAAATACAAGCTTAAAACAGTAGGAAAAAAAGAATCTAAAACATAGTAGGAAAAAGGTTAAAAAATAAGGAAATTACACGTTAAGAGATACAAAACACTAGTAAACAGAAAATCCAATCATCCCTGCATCCCCATACCCACAAACCTTTAGAATACCCCCCCCCCCCCCCACACACACACAGACAATAGCTCTATTTTACAGGTGTGTGCAACTTTGCTGTGCAAATAACCACTGTTTTGTTTGGCGGGAGAAACTTTGAAAGTTTGTTGTTGTTGTGAGTTCTGTTGGAAGGCTGTTCCATTGTTTTATTGCCGTGAAGGTGAAGGATGATTGTCCAAAAGAAGTCTTACGTTGTGGGATTCTGCACTCCCCCCGAGTTGTTGACCTCGTGGCTCGAGACATTATTTCAGAGCTGAGTGAAATAAGGTTCCTCAAGGGGGGAGGAGCAGCGTTATGGATGATCTTGAAAATTAAGCAGATGTTTGAGTGCATGATCAGATGTCCAAAGTTCAGCATATTATATTTATTGAGTATATTACAATGATGATAGCGACGTGTTTTCTTATCGTGGATTTTGAGGGCGTTTTTATACAAAGACTCAAGTGGTCTTAATGCTGATTTTCCAAAAGACAATATTCCACAAATAGTCCTGTTTACATGCAGCAATGCATACTCCCATTACTGTAACATAAAATGTTCCCATGACGTAATACGCTACGCTGATTCATGCTCATACTCACTCACTCACTCACTCACTCACTCACTCACTCACTCATCTTAATCTGTCCGCCAATGGCTGTTAGGGTGCATGAACATAGCTACATTCATAGGGATGTAAAAATACGCATATTTGTACCGTACCATATTCGTACCGAAACCATACCGAACAGTGCAGCTGTACCGAATTTAGATTTCTTTTTTTAAATAAAAATAGATCCAAAAAAGTTCAAACACAAAGTTACCATCTAACAATTTTAGAGACGTTCTTGTTAAACTGTAACGTTTTTGGCTGTGGACCAATCTTTCTATTTCACTATTTTTTGGAGACTGGGGTGCGTGAGAACGTGAACCGACCTCAATCCGACACAATTGCAGGAAACAGGGCACATTTTTTAGCACGTGCAGCGCATGGTCAGGAGATGGTTCTTTGGCGTGAGTCATTCACTCACTCCCCCCCGGAAGATTTGTTTTTACATTTTAAAGTAAAATGCATCAATTTGGTGCACTCTGAGGGGAAGATTAACAGGCTAGATCTATGAAGAACTACACACATCACTAAATACATGCCTTTTAGACACCACCTCCTCCAACTCATCAGAGCTCTGATATGAAAGCAGGTGACATGAACAAGGCATAGAACAATACTGATGTGAAAGCCAGAGCCATATTGAAATGACGTTGGTTGTATTATTATTATCATTATCATTATTATTGTTATTAGTGTGCTTTATTTTAAATTCAGCCATGTTCACTGCTTACCATGTTCACTTCCTCTCATCACCTAACCCTTTATACAGCAGCAGGGACGTGCAGAGAATGCTAGAGGGGCAGGGGCTGGCAAAAAAGTTTTAACGTTTTTAGCCAGATTTAGAGGAATATCTCAATTTAAATTAACATTTGGATGATACTTGTCACAGAAAAATAACTCCACAAATTGAATAATATTAGTACAAAAGTTAAATTTGCTGTTACAATACTGTTGTGATATCATTATTTAGTCTTAAAGGGGCCATATTATGCATTTCTTAATTTTGTATCATATATATGTTGTTACAATCTTGGATGGTCATATTAAACATGGGCTAAGCTTCAAATAATATGTGAAAGTGTTTTAATGTTACCCCCATGAACCACCCCTCGCGCCTATGAACTCTCGTAGACGAGATGACATGGATTTATGGCGATTTTGTGCGAGAACCATAATTTTTGTGACGTCAGTAAGGACTTGTTACCCTGGCAACAAAGCGTTGCCGCCGGCCGGCGCGCAGCGCGCGCACGCTAGCTCCCACCCTTCCCCTCTCTTCCCTGTTCTGTGTTTCAGTAACCCGCGGCGGCGTCACCACTCACCAGGCTCTCTCTAGCCTGGCTGTCTGGGACTAACACAACAGTAGTAGTCTCATGGAATAACGGATTCCAGACCGCAAAAACAAGGAGACGACATGAAAGTGAGCCAGGATGTAGGACTGAAGTGGTAAGTTCTGAAAATATGTGTCTCATTCCAGCATCGGTCCAATGTGCTGCTAGGAAGCGCTAACGTTACTTACCGGCTGGGTAACGTTAGCACTTGCTATTTAGCCTAGCAGCACAGCTGCCTTATAGACATGAACAACCGATGAATGACGAAAGGCACATATTTTCAGAACTTGTAACGTTAGTCCAACTTGCTGACTTCTCCAAGTCCTCATTTTGGTTTGGTCCGTGTAGCCTTTGCTAGGAGAGGCACAAGCATTTGGGAAGTTAGCTAACTAGCTACATTAGCTAGTGTGAAGCTCCCGGTGTAACGTTATGGCAGGCCGTGGTAATAGAATCCCTGCTTGGCCAGCCACCGAAGAAAATGTCCGGGTGCAGCCCGGCCTAGCGGAGCTGTAGATAGCTAGGGGGATGTTGATAAATCAATTGATAGCTTGCTTTATGTCCAAGTCACGTTTTTCATCGATGGTCAAATTCGTTTTGACAATCAGTTGCTCGTTGATATAATTGTTTTACAACTACCAAATTTAGTAGCCATAGCAGAGATCGCCTGTCTGTTTCTGTTATGCATGACTATCTATCTATCTATCTATCTATCTATCTATCTATCTATCTTATCTATCTTATCTAGATAGATAGATAGATAGATAGATAGATAGATAGATAGATAGATAGATAGATAGATAGATACATGTAGATAGATAGATAGTCAGTCAGACAGACAGACAGACAGTCTCGCTTCTACAGCGATAGCTCTCTGGGCAGAAGTTTGCAAACGCAAAAACTCCTCGCGCTGCCCACCTGGAGTATTTTCCGGAGGGTGGGGGTTCAGGGACAGGACCTAAAAACAGAGCGTTTCAGACAGAGGGTGAACTGAAGGGGGCAGTGAGAGCCAGTACAAGATAAACAATGAGTTTTTTAAACTATGACTGATGCAATAAGTTACTCTACTGGAGGCCAACAATAAAATAATAATACATTATATTAGCAAAATATGGGCCCTTTAAGAAAAGCCAAACTCTCTGAGTGCTGCCTTCAGGGACGGCTTGGAAAGGGGAATTTCCATACAGAGCGCTATTAGAAATGCATTCAGGGTCTGGAGAGGCCACTTTTTACAGACGAGAAAATACATGGCAATCTTTTGGAGTAGCCCATAGCTTATAATTAGCAACTCAATTAACATTCTCAGCCATAATATGATGGCTGGTCAAACAGTAGCGTATTAAGCATAATTTTTTCAGTTTACCCACGATTTTTTCAGTTTAAAAAGTGTGTGTGTGTGGGGGGGGGGGGGGCAGAATCAAGGTTTTGAAAAGTGGGGGGACATGTCCCCCCTGTCCCCAGTGGAAAATTTGCCCCTGCACTATTCATTCAGTCTCAGTCTCAGTCAGTCATGTCACAGACTGACTGACTGACACTCATAAAACATAATTTAAATATTAATAAGTTATCAAGCACTTCTTTAATTAATGTTGGTGAAATACGACAAGATAGTGCATATATAAGAATCTGCAGACTTCATTCAATCTGTTTGAATCAGAAGTAGCTTTATTATCCCAGTTTTGCAAAATGATGACATAATGAGTGGTGTTAAAGTAGGAAAACTGTGCGCACATCCAAAACCACATTGGGCATCAGGTGCAGGACAAATAGGTGAAATCAAAAAATAAAGGAATTGTCCGCACACTGATTAGCAGCTCCCGTTTTTATTTGCTCAAGGTTGGCAAGCTTTCGACCCTGGGTCTTCATCAGGCAAATGAATGACAGCAGTTACAGAAGAGAATAAATAGGCCTGTGCGTATGAGACGTCACCAGGTACAATCAAGGCAAGTCATCACAGCCGGGCGGGGGATATAATAATTAATAATAATGGTAAAACTTATAGGAAGAAGACAACAATATTATTATCAAAATAGATAAACAATGTTAAGTAGGCCTAGAAAATACAATGTAAATACAATGTAAATCTAGCCCAATAAGGGGAAAAGGAGAAGGAGAAAGAAACAACAGTGAATCAATTACACCACAACTAGAATGCTAATAAAAACAGCAATAATTCATAAGATTAAAAAATCAAAAGCCATGTCTAGTACAAATTAATATAATAATGATTAATAATTAATAGTCATTATTCTTGGACTAGCTGGAGTATTGCACATAGTCATTCTAAAATGTATAAAAAATGTATAAAAGCTGGCTACTGAAGATATATATATAGAAGGCACTCAAAATGGCAATTGCTTAAAGAAAAGGTTTAATATCAAACTCCTTATTTAAACCATTAGGGGACATGGTGTTGAGAAAATAAATCCAGAATTTTGCTGCCCATGGCAGCCATGGGCAGCAAAATGGCACCTAATTATGCATGCTTATATATGGGTTTCTTTGAAAATAATTCTGTTTTGAATCCAGTGAACCCTTTTCATTCTAAAATTCTCTTGTATCGACGTTATATTGATGATATTTTTGTGATTTTTGATGGCACTGCAGATGAACTGACACATTTTCATCTCTATTTAAATTCCTGCAATGACCATTTGAAATTTACTTTACAATATAGTCCTGAACGTATTAGTTTTTTGGATATATTGATTTATAAAGTTGATAATCACATCCACACTGATCTGTTCCGTAAGCCCACGGACCGCAATACTTTACTTAGGGGTGACAGCTATCACCCACAAGCCCTTAAAAAAAGTCTACCGGTCAGCCAGCTACATAGGGTCCGCAGGATCTGCAGCCAGGACTCCTCTTACCTGACACAGGCTAATGATCTATCAAACAGATTTTTAATCCGTGGGCACAAACAGGAATGGGTGAATGCCGCTAGGGACAGGTTTGACCAAATAACGCAGGCTGAAAGTCTTCAGCCCAAGGCTAAAACTACAAATGCTAGTGGTGCTAGTTCCTTATGCTGCACCAAATATTCTCCACTAGGGTCCCTTTTCAGAAACGTCATCCAAAAGCATTGGCATATTGTTGAGTCAGACCCCAAACTGAAAAAGTGTTTCACCGGTGCCCCTAGACTTGTTTTTAAACGTCCCGCTAATCTGAGGGACAGTCTTGTTAAATCAGACATACGCTCTCCTACGCATACTTTTATGACTGTGCCTGATGGTAACTACAAATGTGGTGGCTGCACTCAGTGCACTTATACACATAAATGTAAAAAATTTAATCATCCACATACTGGCCGCAATATAGCCATACGTGGAGCCATCACGTGCAGTACTACACATGTAGTTTACCTTATTAGCTGCCCTTGTGGTTTAGCTTATGTGGGCAAAACATCAAGAGCGTTACGCACCAGGATCAGCGAACACAGAAGCAATATCAGGACGGGGGATGAACGCAACCCAGTGGCCGCACACTTCAAACTAGCGGGGCACAGTGTCAGCGCCCTCAGATACATTGGAGTGGAAAAAGTCGAGAAACATCCACGGGGGGGCGACCTTGAAAGAAAACTCCTCCAGCGAGAAACCTTCTGGATTTATTTTCTCAACACCATGTCCCCTAATGGTTTAAATGAGGAGTTTGATATTAAACCTTTTCTTTAAGCAATTGCCATTTTGAGTGCCTTCTATATATATATCTTCAGTAGCCAGCTTTTATACATTTTTTATACATTTTAGAATGACTATGTGCAATACTCCAGCTAGTCCAAGAATAATGACTATTAATTATTAATCATTATTATATTAATTTGTACTAGACATGGCTTTTGATTTTTTAATCTTATGAATTATTGCTGTTTTTATTAGCATTCTAGTTGTGGTGTAATTGATTCACTGTTGTTTCTTTCTCCTTCTCCTTTTCCCCTTGGGCTAGATTTACATTGTATTTACATTGTATTTTCTAGGCCTACTTAACATTGTTTATCTATTTTGATAATAATATTGTTGTCTTCTTCCTATAAGTTTTACCATTATTATTCATTATTATATCCCCCGCCCGGCTGTGATGACTTGCCTTGATTGTACCTGGTGACGTCTCATACGCACAGGCCTATTTATTCTCTTCTGTAACTGCTGTCATTCATTTGCCTGATGAAGACCCAGTAGGGTCGAAAGCTTGCCAACCTTGAGCAAATAAAAACGGGAGCTGCTAATCAGTGTGCGGACAATTCCTTTATTTTATAATGAGTGGTGTCCCATTTCCTCTGCAATTGTTTTCAACCCCTTGTGGCTCTTTTCAAAGGCGAGGGCCAAAGCGAGGGCCAATCAAACAGGAGGGGTTTATTTGTTTATTCAAATTCATAGTCTGCACTGTTTGCAATTCCCTATTTAAATGTCATCTTTCTAATTAATTAGATTTGTTTTGGTGCTGATCCGGCACACATGACACACACACACACACACACACACACACACACACACACACACACACACACACACACACACACACACACACACACACTCACACTCACACTCACACTCACACTCACACTCACACTCTCACTCTCACACACACACACACACACACACACACACACACACACACACACACACACACACACACACACAGTATTATACTTGTATTATACTATACAAGGAGTAACACAAATTGAATTGAATAACAATTGCCACTATTTGTGTCACTCCATCTGTGGCTGTACCCCATCTAGCCACAACCCAGGTATGCTGCCCCTGTCAGGTTGCCACACGACGCACGTGGTCTTGGGCCAGATTTGCCCTTGTTGATAAACCAGCTCCCGTAGCAGGTGCACTGTGCGTAATGGCCTGAAGAATGAGCATTTTTATCAGTTAAAAACATCATCTTCATTCTTCAGATCATCTGTTCTGGCGACTCGTGAAACTAGCGTTTGCATGGATACACTTTTGGGGATTTTTGCATCATTGCAATCATCAGCAGTTTGGTCTCGACCAACTTAGCTCTGATCTCCGATATGGTAAATGAAAACAAGTCGTGGTCATCAGAGCCAGCCTTATTTTTTAACACCAGTAGTTTTACTTGTAGTTGAGTAATATTTCAGTAATGTAACAGTACTTCTACTTGAGTACAGACGTTCAGTTTATATTGTAACAACTTTCACCTAACAAAAAATGCCCTTTCTGAAATTAAACGAAATAAATGAATTAGAAAGCAAATTAACATATAGATTTAAGGAACGTCTTTTTCTTACCTCATGCCGGTACGCTGTCCTTCCATTTGAACTTGGAACATCTATGGGAACAGATTAGTGATGATGACCTATTATAAAATGGCTCTCTCAAATCAAGCAATCTGATTGGTTCACAGCCATTGTATAATTCCAGTAACCGAGTTCAATAACCCATGGCCATGGGTTATTGGTTGCCATGGCAACTCTCTTAATAAGAGAGTAATAATAAGGCTTACCTCAAATGACAACGTAGAAAAAAAAATGGCGGAGACAGCTGTCAGATCCTTGTGAATCGATCTTCGCTTATAACTTTACTAATACTTCGCAGAAAATGATGTTTTGTACAAGAATAGATGCGGGCTAATGTCTTCTTTGCAAAAGAAAGGCTGTTAACCCCGCATTTAACCCCGTAACGTTAGTTGGTGTCGGGGTTTGCAGAAAGCATTCAGCTTCTCAGCAAGCGCTGAGAATGCAATGCTGCGCTGGAGCTGCCTGTCGGGGTTTTCAGAAAGCTCTCAGCTACTCAGCAAGCGCCAGGATTGGCCAATGTCAACTTCAGTCTCCAGAACGATCCAATCAAATCACCCGCATGTTCTTGCGGTCCCGCCTTACAGTAGTGTTTCAACTGACTATCAGAATGACATGCCAGTCGGAGTCGGACTTATAGTATTATTATTATTATTATATTATCATACTTGGAAACCGTTTTATAAAAGCAATATAGCACTCGAGCTGCGTGTGTTGTGGAATATATCCCCCTGCTCAGCAGTTATCCCACTCGGCCTGCGGCCTCGTGGGATAACAGCTGATCAGGGGGATATATTCTTCACAACACACTGGCTCTCATGCTATATTGCTTAATTATAAAATGGGTACCTCAAATCAAGCAATCTGATTGGTTCACAGCCATTGTATAATTCCAGTAACCGAGTTCAATAACCCATGGCCATGGGTTATTGGTTACCATGGCAACTCTCTTACTAAATGGCAGCACTGCGCTCGAGCCAAACAGCTTTCTCCTGATCTGCTGTATGGAGGGTCACTAGTCCTTCAAGTCTTTGTACAATGAGTCATTATGGACGCATGATGGCGCAACTCTCTTACTAAAAGTACGTTACTTGCTGTCGGCATACGGCTCTGGGGCCGGTTGCACCAACTGGTCACTGCAGAGTGCAGAGATCTCCGCGGAGACCTTTTTGACCGTCATCGTCATAACTGCGGTCAACTGAGCCGTGTTCGTCGTAACACCGCCAGTTCGCTGTCTTTGAAAGCACGACGTTAGATTATAACTAACTAGTTGTGTGGCTTAGCCTTCCAAAATGTTGCCGATAGTTTTTTAGAAGTTAATACATAGAATTGGGAACGTTACATTCAATTTCATTCAGACTGTCTTTCTGGCTCAATCGCCGCCATTGGTGCAACCGGCCCCTGGTCGGGCTTTGCTCTCAGCCAAGCGCCAGGATTGGCCAATGTCAACTTCAGTCTCCAGAACGATCCAATCAAATCACCCGCAGGTCTATCTTCTTGCTAGAGGTCCCGCCTTCAGTAGTGTTTCAACTGAGTCTATCAGAATAAAATGCCAGTCGGATTTAAAGTGTTATTATTATTATATTATTATACTTGGAACCCTTTTATAAAAGCAATATAGCACTCGAGCAGCGTGTGTTGTGAAATATATCACACTGATAAGCTGTTATCCCACTCGGCCTGCGGCCTCGTGGGATAACAGCTTATCAGTGTGATATATTCATCACAACACACTTGCTCTCGTGATATATTGCTTAAATATACAATGAGTCAACGATGCCAAAATCGTCCATTTCCGATATTTAACTGATACATTTGTGCATCACTAAGGGCAACACAAGCTTTATGCTTAATGGGAGCTGTTCTCATGATGTCAGCTGATCTGATGAGATGTTTCTGTTTCAGCCTCTCCAGCAGATCTCATCGTCAGACATGTTGTCCCGCTGCTGACTGTGCTGTTGCTGCTCACTGGCCTCTGTTTCTACTGCAAGGTACTGAACATCTTTACTCAGTAGATGATTGGTTAAACGAAACAGTTAGACTGCATGTTTAGCTAGAAGAGAGATGTGATCCAGTAACAGCTGCTGTCATGTCTTTCCAGGCCAAAAGGAGGCAGAAGTCAGGAAGAAACAACATTGAGCTGGTTTATTATAACCTTGTTGGTTCCGATGCTGAAGGAAGAGAGGAGGACATTGAACCGGATTATTATAACCTTGATGATTCCAGTGATGAAGGGAGTGAGGAGGACATTGAGATGGGTTATGATGATGTGGGTGGTTCCAGAGCAGAAGGAAGAGAGGAGAACATTGAGATGGATTATGATGATGTGGGTGGTCCCAGTGCTAAAGGAAGAGAGGAGAACATTGAGCTGGATTATGATGACGTGGGTGGTTCCACAGCAGATGGAAGAGAGGAGAACATTGAGATGGGTTATGATGACGTGGGTGGTTCCAGAGCAGAGGGAAGAGAGGAGAACATTGAGATGGGTTATGATGACGTGGATGGTTCCACAGCAGATGGAAGAGAGGAGAACATTGAGATGGGTTATGATGACGTGGGTGGTTCCAGAGCAGAGGGAAGAGAGGAGAACATTGAGGTAGATTATGATGACCTGGGTGGTCCCAGTGCTGAAGGAAGAGAGGAGAACATTGAGCTGGATTATGATGACCTGGATGGTCCCAGTGTTGAAGGAAGAGAGGAGAACATTGAGCTGGATTATGATGACCTGGATGGTCCCAGTGCTGAAGGAAGAGAGGAGAACATTGAGCTGGCTTATGATGACCTGGATGGTCCCAGTGCTGAAGGGAGAGAGGAGAACATTGAGCTGGATTATGATGACCTGGGTAGTCCCAGTGCTGAAGGAAGAGAGGAGAACATTGAGCTGGATTATGATGACCTGGATGGTCCCAGTGCTGAAGGAAGAGAGAACATTGAGCTAGATTATGATGACCTGGGTAGTCCCAGTGCTGAAGGAAGAGAGGAGAACATTGAGCTGGATTATGATGACCTGGGTAGTTCTGGTGCTGAAGGCGGGTTGGGTGAAGAAGCAGCAGCCCAGGGAACAGAGTAGGATCTCCAAGGAGCTGATCTCACTCCAGATGGATGTTTCAGCTCTCACACAGCAAGCTGTCCATCACCTTAGTGAAGGTAGTGACAGAGTTGTTCCCTTTAAAGTCCCACTGAAATCACAGCAGGAAAAACAGAACCATTGAAAAGGAAGTCAGGACATGTTGCTGTTGTCTATCCATCATGCAGCCAATCAGTTGTCAGTAGTGAAGGCTCACAGCAAATCAGATAAATCCTTGACATGAATATTCATGACAACACTCCCTGTCAAAGTTACTGAGAGTCTAATTGGTTTGATTGAATTGTCATTTCAGTTAGACTTTAATTATTTGTATTTGGTTTATCAGTTTTCCCGTTAGTTCAGGTCCATTTCTTGTCACAGTGATATCTACATTACAATATGAGGTTTGGAAGAGGTGGAGAAAGCCTTCAGGCATTGTGAAGAAGAATGAGACACAAGAGCTGAAGAAAACACAAAATTCTGCTTTTGTGCATCCATTGTTAACTGTGGGGTTTGGATGTATTAAACCTCTTTAATAGCCAGACATGTCTCAGATTTATCAGATCTATCTAGCAGCTGTAGGTAGCCCTAGATACCAACAAGCAAGGACTAGCAATCTATTAGTGTACAAATGTATGACTGTTTATACAATGCAATCTGCATAACATTTTCAGCAATCTCTTAAAAAACAAAAAAATAACTTCATGATGTTCGGCCATCGTGCAGACTGCTCCGCTCTGAGGCTGGAGAGCTTGTTTCTCTCTGTACATCTCTGTACAATAGATCATGATGTGTTTCAGATGTATTGAGTTAGATGTGCGAGTTTAGATCAATAGATCATTATGTGCTTCAGATGTATTGAGTTAGATGTGAGTTTAGATCAATAGATCATTATGTGCTTCAGATGTATTGAGTTAGATGTGTGAGTTTAGATCAATAGATCATTATGTGCTTCAGATGTAATGAGTTAGATGAGCTTAGTGTTGAGATGTGTGAAGCTTCAGTCAGCAGACTTGGGGAGGAAAAGCAAAGCTGTGAAAAGATTTTAAATATTTCTCATTCCCAACATGTCCTATGTTGAATATTTTTCAGGACCTCTTGGCACAACACATTCTCACTACAAACTCATCTCACAGAACCGCTTCATCAAGCACCTTTGGCGACCTCCGTAACGCTCCGCAGAGCCTAGAGCATTTAATGGAATGCAGCACTCCACACCTGTGGGTTCAGGCAAAGCTCGTCATCCACAACGAGTTGGGAAGTATGGTAGTATCACCTTCGGGGGGGAGACTTACGTTTGGACATTGGGTATGTGGTCTTTAGGTTGAGGCATTGGGTGAGTGTGGTTAGGGTTAGGGGGTCTTAAGCCCCAACCCAAAGCCTCTTAAACAAAACCAGGGTGGTACTACGTGCCCTGGGTGGTACAGTACTACCAATATTTCCCAGCTGGTTCTGGATGATGAGCCCGAGGGCGTGCGTGACCTTTGCCCCACAGGTGCAGAGTGTTTTTTAACGGACCACCCGTGCTGCATTCCATAAAACACAAGCAGGGCTCTGAGATGAGTTCAGAGTGAGAATGAGCTGCTTTGCTTCACTTCTTGATGCACAGGAGGGCCCTTTTTCGTCACGTCTCGACGCCACAGGTTTGATCCTCTGTCGCGTGCGTTCCTCCGCCGTCAATTTGAAATCATCACGCTGATTCCATTGAAAAACGTCACGTCAGTTCATTTTAAAATGTTGCTGCGTTGGTTAAGTTTAGGCAACTAAAACAACTTGGTTGGTTTTAGGCAACTCATTTATAACAACTGGGTTTGGGTTAGGCTTATGTAACAGAGTTGTGTTGGTGGTAGTTGCAACAACCCATGTTAAGGGCTTGCCCAGGGGTGGATTCGAACTGCAGAACTTTGGCTTACGGGACGGACACGCTAACGACTGCACCAAGAGAGCTAGCTCCCTTGGCGGAGCTGATTAACGTGCTTTTATACTGGGGAAGTGAGTTTAACCAACCTACTCGCTACCACTCAGGACTCACGAGGACTCACATTCATTTGGTTACACTTACATAACAAACACATGAAATGTGATTTAACACGCTGGGACGCAACCTGGTGTCCGGTGTGAAAGACGAGTGTTTCACTCCTCCGCCTTCCCCGACCGTCACACGGCATGAGGTTGAGCCTCAGTATAGTGACACAGAGGGACTTGACAACATAGGACACTTTGGCAATGACAACAGCTGTTCATGAGTGCTGTCTGTGATGGGCCCAACCTCCACCAACTTTACCACACAGGAGAGAGAGAGAGAGAGAGAGAGAGAGAGAGAGAGAGAGAGAGAGAGAGAGAGAGAGAGAGAGAGAGAGAGAGAGAGAGAGAGAGAGAGAGAGAGAGAGGGAGAGGTCTGCTGATTTTGGTCTCAGCCAGACCTGGATAAGACTGTTAGCTACAGTAAATGCTGAACACATCTAACACTCATTTGTATATTGCTTTATTTTGTTTTTATTCATTTTATTACTTACTTACTAGCTACTTACTTATCATCAGTGTTGGGCAAGTTACTTTCAAAATGTAATATACTACATATTACTAGTTACTTTCATTTGAAAGTAATACGTTACTTTACAATATTACTTTCTGTGTAGAGTAACTCATTACTTATTACACTACTTTTGCATTACTTTCACCAAAATAACAGCAGCAGCAGAATGACATTGCCGCCCCGGAACCATCCCGAAAAATAATTTCAACCGCCTTGAAGTCAGTGTAAACAATCCAAAATTCTAAATGTTATTCTTTTCCTTTGTTATTGTCATCTGTAGTGGTTATTTGCATAAAAACACACAGTTTGATTAGGAAATGATTGTATCTTTTTGAAATATGTGCTTTGATTTAATCAAATGTAACTCAATTTGTAACTTGAGTTACTTGACAAAGTAACTTGTATAATATTACTGAAATCCTATAAGTAATAAGTTATATTACTGAGTTACTGCTAAAAGTAATATATTACATGTAATATGTTACTTTTGTAATGAGTTACCCCCAACACTGCTTATCATGTTATATACTGTAAACACCTATGTAACTTCAACTTTATATTTTCACGTTGGAGATTTTGCTTGAATGAAAAGTTTGCATGGTCTGATCTTGAGCTCAGACCTCAAACTTTTCTACTTTATATTGCTGAAAAATGAGCTTTTAAAGAAAACAGTGTTAGGGGTTGTGTCCACAGAAAATCCCCACCATAGTGGAGCACTTTGGATATCAAAAATATGAATGCCCAGAGCTCTTCCAAAGTGCTGACTCTGACAGTTAGTAGCTAACATTAGCTAGCAAAAGAAGCTGACATCAACCCAACAAGATAATACAATTGATAATTCTCACCCGGAACCCCCCCAAAAAGCAGATATCACTCCTCCACCATGTTTGTTGATCTTTTTAGTCCCGCCTCTTCCTCGATTTTGATTGGTTGGTCGGAAAAAGTGACATTAGATTAGAAGCTGCATTGCAGAAAGGCACTGGCAGCTCAAAAATGCTTTCTGTGGACACGCCCCTTATGCAGCTGATTGTATATTTTCTCTGGTTTGATTTTTGTTCTTTGTAAACCCAAAAAAAACTGAATAAAGAGGAAAAGTGTTTGAGGCAAAGGAAGTGTCCATCCTTCTGACTGTGTCTGTACAGCTCTGCCTTCTGATTCCCATTGATGCAGCATGGCAGCCATGTTTTTACAGTGTGGTGAGCCACACTGAACGTTAAAGATATGAACTTTATCAAAAGAGCTCTGCACTTCAAACAGGTCAGCAATCTGCTACAAACAGTGGAGGCCTCCTGCTGTTTGTAGCAGATTGAGGTAACCATAGTGTCTATCCTAAGCATGACAGCCAGCCAGGTAACCATAGTGTTTACCTTAAGCCATGATAGCCAGCCAGGTAACCATAGTGTTTACCCTAAGCCATGACAGCCAGCCAGGTAACCATAGTGTTTACCCTAAGCCATGACAGCCAGCCAGGTAACCATAGTGTTTACCCTAAGGCCTAAGCCATGACAGCCAGCCAGGTAACCATAGTGTTTACCCGGCCTAAGCCATGAGAGCCAGCCAGAGCCCTGTACTACGAAACTAGTTTAACAGATCCGCGATAAGTCCCTTTGATCTGGTTTGACTGAACAGGATCAAAGCTATCTAGTTAACTGATACTACGACGCTGGTTTTTTACTAGGTAAGTGGACCTGGGATCTGCCTGTGCACGCGCACGTTTTTCGCTCGTGCACAGGCGCGCGTCCACGCGAAAGAGGTGGGCTAGCCAATCACATTATGAACAGCTGAGTTGATCCACGCCCACACCCATTTCCACACCCATTTCCTCGTTCCATGAAAGCGCAGTGCATGATCAGAGTTTTAGCGGATATTTAATGTATCCGCGATTTAATGTCAGAATGAAAATCCGCGTTGGATAGTCTGCTGAAGGGCTGTCTAAAGCAGCAGCTTGTATTCACATCAGTCATTTGATTTACTTCGATCAGCGATTTCTGTCTGATACAGCTGCATACATTGATACAGCAGCAATGTAAATGTGTAATCTCAGTCTATACATTTCCACAATCTGTAAGCCTATTTAGACCATAGATTTAGAAACGCATGCTCAATGAATAATGATCTCTATCACTCATTATGTGTGTGTGGTTGCACTGATCGAATAATTCATATATAGGCTATAATAATGATATCCTAATATAAAAGAGAAAACTGCTGGACTGAATTGAGACGATGCGGGCATACTTTTCATTGATAAAAACTAGCCTATTTTTGCTCATATATTGGCATACAGCCTACAGGACACAGTTCCAGCTGAAACATGCAAGAAGCCTGCATATTTAGTATTGGGGCTATCCCATATTTAATCCATCTATATTATATGTATAGGCTTTTCTGGCATGTAGGAGAATATCACCCTCACTCCATTTGAGGCTCCGTTTAGCCTATGATATGCGCTGCGGTGATTAATAGTGATCATATTTCTCCACGCATAGTTGAGCTGTTAAGACATAAAGTGGTAAGTAGGCTTAATTTAATTATGTAGCCTACAGAGCCACAAATGTTTTTCTTGTTATATTCTCAGTTGACTGCAATCTATTTTTCATATGGCGATCTTATATGAACGGTGAGTGACTCCAGAGAGCCGATTATATGGGTCTGTCATGGATTTTGATCTTATCCTCTGAAGCTAACCTGGTCGCGACCAGGTTAGCTTTGCAGCGTCAGTTGCCATGGTGATTGAAAGTTAACTTGCTTTGTAGTACGGCTAAACCAGGTTTAAACTCAAACTTACTCGGATAAGGCATTAAACTAGCTTCGTAGTACAGGCTACAGGTAACCATAGTGTTTACCCTAAGCCATGACAGCCAGCCAGGTAACCATAGTGTTTACCCTAAGCCATGACAGCCAGCCAGGTAACCATAGTGTTTACCCTAAGCCATGACAGCCAGCCAGGTCACCATAGTGTTTACCCTAAGCCATAACAGCCAGCCAGGTAACCATAGTGTTTACCCTAAGCCATGACAGCCCATTTACAACCGAACATTTAGCGCATTTTGTAGAAAATACCGAGATATATCATGTATCACCATTCAGCCGAGTTCATATTAAAGACACAATGAATTTAAATCCCATCTCTTCACTGTATTACTTCTAGCCTGGCATTAATTAAATGTGATGTAAGTCACAACAAGAATTACCTATGACAAGAATAATCTGTGGCCACATATTTGAATAATCTCTTCAGTGAACATTTAATTGATAATCAAGTTGAACAATTAAACTTTATTGTGATTAGGCATTTAGGCATTCAGCTTCAAACGTATTGCAGTTCTCTGGTTTCTGGCTGTATGAGAGAATAATTCATGTTAGTAAAATGTAGATTACATGTAGCTTTATCCAAACGAGAGGAACAATAAATTGTTACATTGATACAGTATAGACGGTTTTCACCAGAGTGCAACCCCACAGCACTTCCTTTTTCTCAGCATTCGGCAAACTGCAGAAATATTCACTCAACATCGTTACTTTTGTTTTCGCCGCTCAGATGTATAGACGGTTTTCACGGAATGGTCAGTCCTGCACTTGAATGTTTTTTTTTCTTTTATGTCCATAGCAAACACTGCAACAGGAAGTGAGCGGGGGTTCAATTTAGAATGTTTTTGTTGTCAAGTTAAAACCGTCTATACTATATTATCAATTGGGTAATGATGCTTTTGTCCACTGTGTGGCGCCATTACCTTTATAATTTTAAAACTATTCACAATCTCAAACTCACTGGCTGTTGAAGTCAGGCTTTACTGGAGACGCATCAGAAAAGGTAGCTTTAACAGATGAGCTTCCATGAATTCTGCACTATGATAGTAATATAGAATTATTAAAACAACCCAGGTCTGTTAATTTGCTTCTTATTCCATGAGTCTGCTCTAAACAGTCTGATTTGTAATCAAACTATATTAGTAAGCTTCATCCATGAATATTGGGTGAAAAACTAAAATAACTTAGTAACCAAATAATGATGTTGGCTTTCAAAATAAACTGCTCTTTATTTGAATATTTTGCACAAGTTACAAAGCATCAGAGTGTCGGGATGATTCAGCTCAGCATGTGAAAAGTCTGGTTTCAACACCATGTCAACAAAGTGACTTAAAAAAATGACAGACAGCACAAAAATTAAATGTGAAACATTATATAATGAAACTGTAAGCCTTTGTCTGAAAAAAATGACAAGACCTTTACTGACTGGACCATGTATAATTTAGACATCTAAAAATGATAAACGCCAAGCGATGATTTCTGTTGTTTGGAATCCAAACTCCTGATGTTGGAGAATATTTTCCACCTCCTGTTTCCTACAGTCTGTATCATTTTCTATCCAGCACAGAACATCGATATTTACAATTTCAGTATTACAGTGTGATATTATTTTCGAAAAGCTTTGTAGCTCTTAGCATGTTTTGTTATTAAAAGGGTCTTTGAGGAACCTTAAGGGCTCTCCAGACTGCAACCATAAGGGAACCTCAGACTGTTTCCTGAGGAACTCTGTCAGAAGATCTGAGAGTCCTGATACTATTTCCAGGAACCTCTAACTGCTGGTTGTTCTTCAAAGAACCTTTTAGTGATTTTGTTTTTCTGTTGCGGAGCCCAAAGTTGCTTATGAGAAAGTTGCATCTGTAAACCTTTATACAAACAACAGAAACTGAACGGGCCTTGTACAGTAAAAAGCAGCTTTTATTTTGTAGTTTATCACACAGTATATTACCAGTCACTCTAATGCTACTGTATAGAGACTTATTACATCTATTTTACTTTATTTCCAGTTATTGCTCGATAATTAATTCCCTGTAATTTAAACTTTGTTTGTTTGTATCTCTCCAACTTCTCAAGTTGAGTGAGTTTCTGTAGGCATCTCGAGTCTGAACCAAGAATGTTTTGTGGTCAGCGCAACACTGCAGACTTGAGTCTGTTACCTGATTGGCTGGCAGCCAATCAGGTAACAGTTGGGAGTGGGAGTGAGAATGTGTTGCAAACACGACTAGTGTTAATCGTAAAATGCAATTAATTAATTAGACTCATTACTCATTTAAGAAGTAATCACATTACTTTACTAATTAGTTCCTCGTTCATTACTGTGTTGGCAGCAGTGGCTCCTTTTTCCCTGAGTGTCTCATCTGTTTTTCTGTCAGACTTTTTGATAAACTGGATGTTTTCTCTGTGGAAAGACTTTAATAAGGAAGTAACAGTGTAATTACTTTTGAAATGGTAATCCCTTACAGTACTGTTAGTGAACAAAGTAATCACATTACTCCAACGCTGGACACAACATAACAGTTCCCCGACTTGTAACACTGGTGTCAGAGCGACCTGGTGTTCAGACAGGCTGTCCAGCATCAGAGGTGAGTGGTGTCAAAGTGTCCTTGAGCAAGGCACTAAACTGATCCTGAGGGAAGGGATTCAACCGCTGAGCAGCCGCGGCTCATAGAGGCACTTAGCATTATTTACATGTAATCTCTTTCCAACGCAGTTTTCATTTTCATTAAGTAAATTGAAGTAAATATAGAAATCTATTAATATATATTATCTGTTATAATATCCAAGATACTCAAGTATTTTCTGTTAATGAGTTGCGTATACAAAGCAGATAAGCGATCAGGCTGATCATGAGAAATGTGCGATATAATTATTTTCTGGGTACTGTGGCAAGAATACACCAGAAAACTGAATTTTACAGCCTGCATAAAGTCCGTGTTCATGTTAAACCTTTAGAATAGTCTGTTTATTTATATACAATATTGATGAGGGAAATAGTGGCAATGCATTAAAACAGATTATCCTGAATAAAACCTTAATGTCCATAATACTGTGGTTCTTAAAAATCCAGCTTTTCTCATAACAAATGGAAATAAAATTGACAATATGGGTGAGATCGGTTCAGGTTTCCAATGCAGTTTCAGTATATTAAAGTTAAGAGTAAAAGGAGCAAAACGTAACAAGAGTTTTGTTAAATGTCATGATTCACTGGAACAGGTGAAATACTGAAAGACTTTTCCCTCGTTTGAAGAAAAAGGTGATGAATAAAACAAACGGTGTTGAGAAGACGTTTCCTACACCGAGTCAGTTACAGTACCGTCCTGTAACTGACAGCTCGCAGGTTCGAACCCTGCAGCAGCAACGTGTCCATCAAACAGACTCGAGTCCTGCTGCCGTGTCTTTAAGACCGTTAAACCAGCATGTCCATCAGGTGGAATTTAAGAGTTTTTTTGTAATGCCAGTTAAAATGAAATATAAGACCATTTTCACGATTGAAATAAACAAGAAAATGAAAACAAAATAAAGTCTGCATGACTAGGCTGATTTCTCACCAGAAGAGCATCGCACCATGAAACCATATTCTTAACCCTCCTAAAACTGAATTCCAGACTTAAAATGCTTTGCTGACCTGTGTTCAAGATCTTCTAAGGCCTTGAACTTCCATAATATCTATTTTAAGGCTTTTCCAGGACTGGCAGACACCCTGCAGACCAAACAGGACTTGAGAATACGTTTGTTTTACACTACCTGGATGCCAGGTGAGCGGGTCTGGTTAGAGTTTACTGTATATATACTGCGAAAAATTACAATTTCCTTCCTTGTTTCCTGACCTATCAGCTTATTTTGGGACATTTCTAGTCAACTTATCTCACTGCACTGTAAAATAATCTGCTGGTTTCACTAATATTCACTTGATTAAAAAGAAATCAGCATAAAACAATGAAGAACACCTGGAAACAGAGAACATTTCTCTAAGAAAATTTCACCAAGAAAATGTCCTGAAACAAGTTACATTCTCCTGAAAAAAAAAGACAAAATTGTTAAGCACTGCAAAAAATATCCATCTTAACGACTCCTCTAGTCTCACATTGACACTCAGATCTTGTTGTTAACCCAGAGAGACATTGTGCAGTGAGGAGAGAACTCCACTTGTCTCTAATGCAGCTTGTTTCAGAATAAGACAGATCAACATGTCAAGAGCATGACTCTTGATTCTACTCAGTTCTTCAAACAAGCTGATTTGCATTGGAAACAAGAGACATGATCTACCAACACTGGAAGATGTTTTAGTTGTGACCAGCAGCTCCATATGGGCCCTCGGTCTGTTGGTTGGTCCACAAATAGTTCACTGCCCTTTGGTAGCCAGTTTTGAAATTTGGCATGGAGGTCAAAGTGTGTGTGTGTGTGTGTGTGTGAAGATGTGTGTTTGTGTTCATGCCCATTGGCTAAAAGGGGGCGTGATAAATCATGCTGAAATTTGCCATGGACGTCAAGTGTTTGTTGTGAGGCTGTGTACAAGGTGTGTGCATGCATGTGTGTACGGGTTGCAGGCAGCTATTGCGAATTGATCCTTGTTTTCACTTATTTGAAGAAAGTTACAATTTTAGGACTAAATAATCAGCTAAAAGACATGTTAAGAGGGATTTTCTTTGCAATGAATCGGTATAATTGTCTGCAGTAAAATGATTTCACTAGAATAATCTGTCTGATACAAGCTAAAATGACTGAAAAAGTCTGTCACTTTTTTACAGTGTACAATATAATTTAAGACGCTTGAAGACGTTTCCGGGAGCTGCGGAGATGTTGATGTCAGTGGCTGAGCAGGCGCAGATGGGCGAGCCAGCCGCCCAGTAGAGACGGTGGTTTGGTTTCCGCAGGGGGAGGGGCCACAGCGGGGGCGATGGGCTGGGGCTTCTTGGACGCTGCTTCCTGGTAGGGGATGGTGGCGCTGTTGTGCAGGTGGGTGTTGATGAAGCACTGGCTGCCTCTGATGTGGTCCACGCCGCGGCTCCGGTCCCCCGGCCGGTACGGCAGAGGGAAGCACGGGGCCACCTCCGAGATGGGGGCGATCCGCTCGCTACTCAGGTATCTGTGGAGAACGTCCTGACCTGTTCACAGCAGAGATGAAAGCTTCATAAGAACACAGCTTATTGTGTTTAATGCTACTGCAAATGGTCAATCAGACCAATTTTCATAGTTTTCCTAAGGGACAGCCAACTAAAATATGTAATTTCTCATTAAAATGTGTTTTACTCATTGGTGTAAAACAAACAAAAAACAAACATGAAACTGTGAGAATCCGAAGTCGTTTATCTGCGGATTAATGCCACGTTCCAATTGTAGTCGGAACTTCCGAGTTCCCAGTTGAAAATTTAAACGGGAATGCCCCCTGAAGTCAGATTTCTGACTAAGTCGGGAGAACCTCACCAGCCTCAACCTCAAAATTCAAGATGGCAGCTCCCCCATCAACAATGTGAAAGCTTAGTAATATACACTTCTGTCTTATTTCTATCTTATTAAATCAGTCATACACACAGTACTCAGTACTGTATGTATGGCTGTCTAACTTCTATCTGTGGACGCGAAAACGCAAAATGCATTGCTGGTATTGCTAACAATGGCAAGGCTGGCGAGAGCTAACCTGGCTGGTTTACTTATTTGTACTGCAAAGGTGGTCAACTCGGGTGTGACGACATCCCCAGCTCCGACTTCCAAGGTAAATGGAACGCAGCATAAAAACAACTTTCACATGTCAGAGTGGTAAATCCAATCAGAAGCTGACCTCAACACGCCGCTGCCTCTCTCTCTATGTAGATTATGTGTTTATATAGTCTCAGTTTTCTTGAATCAAGTGACTAATATTCACTCTGTTTGTTTGAAGATCATGTGACTATATTCAATAAATGAAATGAAAGAGAAACAGCCTGCTTGATGATTCTCTTGTCCCTCTGGCAGATTTTTTTTATACACATGTTTTTAGGAAAATACGTTTTTAAGTGAAGATGAACATTTTTTTATTATGAGGCTGCTTATATTGTTCGTGACGTGTGAAGTGAAAGTTATTCTCCTGTAGCTGTGGATCAGATCTCCACCTTGACTAAAACTAAACATGAGAGCTGTGTTCTAAGCTGATAAAGCATTAAGAGGCTGTTATCAGACAAACTGCCTGCTAAATACCAACATTCACAGTCAGTCTAATCTACCCTCTCACTGGCCCAGGTGAAGCTGTGTGCTGTCCAGCGCCGGGCAGGCGGCGCTCTGAGGTCAGAGAGGTGACTCAGCATCAGGCGGCGCTCTGAGGTCAGAGAGGTGACTCAGCGTCAGGCGGTGCTCTGAGGTCAGAGAGGTGACTCAGCGTCAGGCGGCGCTATGAGAGGTGGAGCCACTGCACTGAGCTGCCGCCGACAGACAGGTGGAGAGAAAGACAGGTGGAGAGACAGACAGGTGGAAAGACACACAGAGAGGTGGAGCCACTGCACTGAGCTGCCGCCGACAGACAGGTGGAGAGACAGACAGGTGGAAAGACACACAGAGAGGTGGAGCCACTGCACTGAGCTCTGCTGCCGACAGTCAGGTGGAGAGACAGACAGGTGGAGAGACAGACAGGTGGAGAGACAGTCAGGTGGAGAGACAGACAGGTGGAGAGACAGACAGGTGGAGAGACAGACAGGTGGAGAGACAGTCAGGTGGAGAGACAGACAGGTGGAGAGACACACAGAGAGGTGGAGCCACTGCACTGAGCTGCCGCCGACAGACAGGTGGAGAGACAGACAGATGGAGAGACAGACAGGTGGAGAGACAGTCAGGTGGAGAGACAGACAGGTGCGGAGACAGACAGGTGGAGAGACAGACAGGTGGAGAGACAGGCAGGTGGAGAGACAGACAGGTGGGGAGACAGACAGGTGGAGAGACAGTCAGGTGGAGAGACAGACAGGTGGAGAGACAGTCAGGTGGAGAGACAGACAGGTGGAGAGACAGACAGGTGGAGAGACAGTCAGGTGGAGAGACAGACAGATGGAGAGACAGACAGAGAGACAGACAGGTGGAGAGACAGACAGAGAGACAGACAGGTGGAGAGACAGACAGATGGAGAGACACACAGAGAGGTGGAGCCACTGCACTGAGCTCTGCTGCCGACAGTCAGGTGGAGAGACAGACAGGTGGAAAGACACACAGAGAGGTGGAGCCACTGCACTGAGCTGCCGCCGACAGACAGGTGGAGAGACAGACAGGTGGAAAGACACACAGAGAGGTGGAGCCACTGCACTGAGCTCTGCTGCCGACAGTCAGGTGGAGAGACAGACAGGTGGAGAGACAGACAGGTGGAGAGACAGTCAGGTGGAGAGACAGACAGGTGGAGAGACAGACAGGTGGAGAGACAGACAGGTGGAGAGACAGTCAGGTGGAGAGACAGACAGGTGGAGAGACACACAGAGAGGTGGAGCCACTGCACTGAGCTGCCGCCGACAGACAGGTGGAGAGACAGACAGATGGAGAGACAGACAGGTGGAGAGACAGTCAGGTGGAGAGACAGACAGGTGGGGAGAGAGACAGGTGGAGAGACAGACAGGTGGAGAGACAGGCAGGTGGAGAGACAGACAGGTGGGGAGACAGACAGGTGGAGAGACAGTCAGGTGGAGAGACAGACAGGTGGAGAGACAGTCAGGTGGAGAGACAGACAGGTGGAGAGACAGACAGGTGGAGAGACAGTCAGGTGGAGAGACAGACAGATGGAGAGACAGACAGAGAGACAGACAGATGGAGAGACAGACAGGTGGAAAGACAGTCAGGTGGAGAGACAGACAGGTGGAGAGACAGACAGGTGGGGAGACAGACAGGTGGAGAGACAGTCAGGTGGAGAGACAGACAGGTGGAGAGACAGTCAGGTGGGGAGACAGACAGGTGGAGAGACAGTCAGGTGGAGAGACAGACAGGTGGATAGACAGTCAGGTGGAGAGACAGACAGGTGGAGAGACAGACAGGTGGAGAGACAGTCAGGTGGAGAGACAGACAGGTGGAGAGACAGTCAGGTGGAGAGACAGACAGGTGGAGAGACAGACAGGTGGGGATACAGACAGCTGGAGAGACAGACAGGTGGAGAGACAGTCAGGTGGAGAGACAGACAGGTGGAGAGACAGACAGATGGAGAGACAGACAGAGAGACAGACAGATGGAGAGACAGACAGAGAGACAGACAGGTGGAGAGACAATCAGGTGGAGAGACAGACAGGTGGAGAGACAGACAGATGGAGAGACAGACAGAGAGACAGACAGGTGGAGAGACAGTCAGGTGGAGAGACAGACAGGTGGAGAGACAGACAGGTGGAGAGACAGACAGGTGGAGAGACAGACAGAGAGACAGACAGGTGGAGAGACAGACAGATGGAGAGACAGACAGAGAGACAGACAGGTGGAGAGACAGATTGGTGGAGAGACAGTCAGGTGGAGAGACAGACAGAGAGGATAGAAATGAATGAGAAAGTGATCCTACTTGTCACTTGATTTATGACCTCAGTAAACACTTTCCCAATGAGTTTATGGTCTCAATCACTAGTTTCAAGTCTTCTTCAATACAGCAGGATGTTCATTTGGTACATTAAAACAGGGCTTTCCATAAGCAGCAGCTGCCAGCTAAATGGCCGGACATTAAAATATTTTGGCTACTTTCTTACCGTCATAACCAATATTGCAATACGGTGCGTGTGCTATAGACGAGCCAAACGTGGTGGATGGCAAGCAACCACCATAACCATGCTGTCTTATTGTGTGTAATTCAGAGGTGTTGCTTGGTGAGATGGCCTCTAGTTTCCCGGCTGAGCGGTGTTTGGACATTCGGGCCAATCACAGTGCTTAAAGTCCCTGGAAACCAAAATCCACAAAAACGTTCTAACTATGTTATTTATTCACCTTATTCTTTGCCCAGACATGGACGCTTGCGCATTACGTCATTTCGTAATAGTATTTCCGTTTTAGAACCGGATGTAGATTATTTATTCGACCTTTATTTTTTAGACTTGCCAAAAAACCCGCAGGCAAGATGGCCGCCCCCAGTCCCCTTCTAAACTGGTAGAATTACTCCCCCATAAACTAATATATCTTGGCCAATAATATGTAACATACAAAATAAAACAACCCGTAATATCTTAATTTTATGTAGAATGCAGAGGACATGTAACTGTTTAGTTAAACTTGCATTCCAGGAATATTGTGCTGTAAAGATGACGTTAGTGGCTCGAGACTGTGTGACCGGGCCGGACTAGCTAGTATTTGTCAACCTCTACTGGCAGTGAGAATAATTACAAAAACACTGTCATGCTTTTGAATGCTGACGGGTAACCATTTATACAGTCTATGCGGGTAACATGGGTAGCACAGCTTGCTCCGTGAGAGGATGCTATAACAACTTGAGGAAGAGAAAAGATTTACTTCAACAAGAGTGTTTTGAACATCGTCCTCTGACCCGCTCACAATGCTGTGGAGCCCCATATGATTTGCATCCACCACCGAGGGACGAAGAAGATTTGAGGCTTTGGCTAAAAGCTCTAAACTTAATAAAAACACCAAAACGACCATATGTCTGTTCATTTCACTTTGTTGATGGGAAACCAACAGACCAACACCCTTTTCCCGAAAAGTTCCTGGGTTACGCAGAAGCTATCGAGATGCCAGGGAGGGTTCTGGTGCATACAGCTGCTGATGGTAATTATGCACGATTCTTACTCTTATGTTTTATGTAGCCTACAATACATTAGTTTTGACTAACAGTCTACAGTGACAACCAGTGCCGCTCCTAATATATAAATTATATATCGTATCATCATATGATGTGATTGGTGTAAACGGTAGAAGAAGAAGCAGGAAGTAGGAAGGAAGTTTCCAGCAGCTGTAGTCTGTTCACCTGACGCACGGAGATGCACATCGCCTCGTTTCTCGCCTTGTTTTTTTGTTTATAGGTGAAAACGTGAAATAGTGTAAGAGCCGAACTCTCTTTGGTATAAGAGCGGAACTCTCTGTGTTCTATTTTTTAATTTATAACGTTCTTAACCCGCATCGCCAGCCTTGCGAGTCAAATCGGCTAGTATCAGCCCTGACCAGGCTAACTGCTAGCGTGTAGCCGGCTGGGCTAACTGCTAGTGTGTTTAGAGCCAAACTCTCTACTATTTAGAGCGGAATTCTCTGTTGTTGTTTTTTCGCCGAGTGCCTTCCTTGATGGCCTGCCTGCCCTGCTACGACCAGGAGTAACCAAAAGTCCTGACCAGGAGGGAAAGCATTTTGGTTTTGGCAGAGCGGCGCTAGTTAGCATCGTGTAGTCATAGACTGAATTTCAATCATGGAAGACCAAATAAGGCATTACTAGAGCACCCCATGCTGTCATAACCCTCAGCCCAAATGACGTCACTAAATGACGTCACCATCTCCGACGTCACCTTCTCCATGACGTCACCTTTGCAGCGTGACGTCAGTTGCCCAAATGACGTCAGTTATGACATCATAAATGCCCTTCTCCTGATACTATATAAAGCCCCCATCACCACAGCTTAAATCACACTTGTGCAGTCATCACTCACCTCGTGTCAGCATCACGCATTCATCCAGCATCTCCAGAGCAAGAAGCTTCATTCAGTCCAGCACCATGTCCGAGTCCGAAAACGAGCAGCAAAGTTTCAGCTCCACCGTGGACGCTTTCCTCCAGAGCACATTCAACGCCCTGGCCAGCCTCGGGCAAATCCCCAATCCCCAGGCTTCATCTCCGGGCGTCACAGGCGTCTCATGGGACGCTCTCCTCACCAGGGGCCGCGGCCGCAAAAGAAGATCCAACGTCACGGAGGTCCTCGTCTCGCATGGATCTCAGTCCGCACAGCACTCCGGAGGCCGTGGCCGCGGCAAAAGAGCCCAGAAGTCCACCTCCCCCGGATCTCAGTCCGCACAGCACTCCGGAGGCCGTGGCCGCAGCAAAAGAGCCCAGAAGTCCACCTCCAAGAAAGGCCCAGCGAAGCGCACCACGACCGCCGGCTCCTCGGCGGACGCGCCAAGGCTTCCAGCCCCTCCAGGCCTCCAAGATCCCCTGATCGCAACGATGTCTTCACTGGTCGGGTCCCTCATCGACATCGATGCCCGGCTGAGGACGCTCGCGAGCCCCACGCTCCCCACGGCAGCAGCCCAAACAGCACCCAGGTTTCAGGCTTGTATCCCCCCTTTTCAGCCGGCATCTCTTCCGGCGGCCGCACTCATTGCAGGCCGGGTGCCAATCCCCGAGCAACTCTGCCCTGTTGCATACGGCCGCTTCCCTCTCCCGTGTCCGATCGGCTATTATCAAACATGCATTTAGTCCCTGGTTTCAGTCAACGTTGCGGCATTGCTGCTGCACTCATTTCAGGCCGGGTGCCAATCCCTGAGCAACTCTGTCCCTGCTGCATACGGCCGCTTCCCTCTCCCGTGTCCATTCGGGTTTTTAACAACATGCCTCTAGTCCCAGTTTCCAGTCAACCTTTTCTTTTTCATAGCATGTTTCCTCTCTTACGCATCCAATCCATCGTTCCAATCCCAGTCATTTAGATAAAGTATAACCCTTGTAAACTTTTCCGGCCATGCTGAGTAGCGGGCTAGCTACCTGGCTAGCCACCGGCCTTCCATGCTATACTGCGCATGCGCGTGGCTGGTTTAGTGCTGCCAAAGATGCGCATTGCAAATGCAAGATGCGACACTATTAGGTCGGTCCGTCTCCCGTCGCATGCTTTCAGGCAAATGGCGATAATCATCAGTTCTGCGGTTGCCTGTCCTTCAAAATATAAGAGAATGTATAGCTCAGGGCGTAGAGCGGACTGGCTTGAATGTGGGATAGCGGGGTTCGAATCCCGTGTGCGCGCTGATATTTTAATTTAAGATCCTGGTGAAACATGGGCTAAATCTGAACGTTCAATAAACGTCTGCAAATAGTGGGTGAAAAAACTTTCACTTTCAAACCTTCCTTGCACGTTTTTTTTTTTTTTTTCTCTCAACGTTGACCCTAAACGTTTTTTAAACGTCTTTTCAACCGAAAAATGCTCGCGGGTGGTTCTGGCTTCAGCATATGCTTGAATTAAGTTTTTTGGGGGGTATTCTAGAGGTGAATGGTTGCAGAAAAGAGGCACCATGAGTTCCCTACTTTCTCCCAGTAGGGAATCGATCTTCCTCTACGAGATTTACTCTGGTATTGCAAAGGCATACGAAGCTTCAGTCTCGATCATAAACAAAAGGTGCTCCTCCCAGTCCACCATGGCTTTAATGTGCAGTGCAGCATCACCCGGCTTTCCGTTATGCATAACTCGTCAGGTCAGCAGAGCTCATTCCCCGGTCACGGCGCAGTAGATTCAGCAGAGCACATCCCTGGTCACAGCACAGTGGCTACAGCAGAGCATATCCCGGCAGCATTGCCAGACGTACGATAATTATCGTACCTGTACGATAATTTTGACCTCTGTACGATGTACGATCAATAATCCCCAAATCCCCCAAATGTACGATAATCTCATCATTTCGTGACACTTAGACGAATCCTACGTCTATCACTCTATCTGTTATACAATCATCTCTTCAAACAAACATATTTGCAGCAAATACGTGCAGGGTGTTTCGTTGTTGTTGCAACGCAGGCCGAGACCACAGTGTTGAAAAATCATGCCAAGTCCAAAAAGTAGCCTGTGATCAGCCGCAGACCCCCGACATAGGCGCGCCGAAGGCACGCCGCGCTGGGGAGGGGGCGTACGATAATTTCACTCCAAAAACGATAATTTTGACCCTCTGGTACGATAATTCAACATTTGCCATCTGGCAACACTGTATCCCGGTCACAGCAGTGGCTCAGCAGAGCATATCCCTGGTCACAGCTCAGTGGCTTCAGCAGAGCTCCTCCCCGGTCACAGCACAGTGGCTTCAGCAAAGCATATCCCTGGTCACAGCACAGTGGTTTCAGCAGAGCTCCTCCCTGGTCACAGCACAGTGGCTTCAGCAAAGCATATCCCCGGTCACAGCACAGTGGCTTCAGCAGAGCTCCTCCCTGGTCACAGCACAGTGGCTTCAGCAAAGCATATCCCCGGGCACAGCACAGTGGCTTCAGCAAAGCATACCCCCGGTCACAGCACAGTGGCTTCAGCAAAGCTTATCCCCGGTCACAGCACAGTGGCTTCAGCAAAGCATATTCCCGGTCACAGCACAGTGGCTTCAGCAAAGCATATCCCCGGTCACAGCACAGTGGCTTCAGCAGAGCACCACCCTGCCTCATCCAAACAGTACACGAGAGTCGCCATAGTTCCTGCCTCAATTCAGAGAGGTCATGGCACGAAAACCGTGCGTCTCCACAGCCAGTCTCTGCCTCAACTGAACTAAATCCACCGTACAACAGCTCAGCCGAGGGTGCGGGTGCAACTCTCCCGAAGTGACAGTACACGACTGTCAAAACAAATGAAAAAGGCCCATAATAGACATACTGTAGACACGCAACTTAGTCAAATCCAAGGGGAAAACGTACTTATTAACAATGGTCAGCCCACCTTTAATATTCCAAATGTCAAAATGCACAAATCAGAACGTGCATCTATTAGGAATAGAACAGATAGATAGGAAAACTATGAGAAAAATATCAAGCCCATCTTTGCCTCATACAATTTGGGATAAAGTAAGTGCACAACTAAAGAATATAACATTATGTCTACTCATTTTTAGACATTTTCATGCCATAATAATATAATGCTAAAGGTTAAATATTGCATCTTTAAGCCATTGCTGGCTATGCTCATGCAGGTTGTTGCGACCTTGGTCATTACTGACCTTAAAAATGCAGGTCATCGCTGACCTTTTTTCTTTTGGGGGGGGTCCCCTCCCGGGGGGGTCCTCCCTTCAACAACTGGGCTGCTGTCCTCATCAGTCATGCGTCCTACATCCATCCAGAGCAAGCTGCTATATTATCAGCCCAAAGATGCCTCCTTCCATGATTGGTAGGAAGTATTAATGCATTTCGTTGGTGGTGGTCTTCTCTCCCAATCCCCGTTTGGTGCCCATGCCCGGGCAATTTGCATATAACCCCATAAGTGTCCTTGCCATTGCTTAACCTCAGTCAGCCCACGTCCTGACAATTTGCACAACCCATTATCCCTGCATTCTGCTTAAACATCAGTCAGCCCTTGTCCCGACAAGTCAGCCCCGTCCTGACAATTTGCTCAACCCATTATCTCTGCATTCTGCTTAAACCTGTCAGCCCACGTCCTGAGAAGTCAGTCCACATCCTGACAACTTGCTCAACCCATTATCCCTGCATCCTGCTTAAACTTCAGTCAGCCCACGTCCTGACAAGTCAGCCAATGTCCTGACAATCTGCATAACCCATCATTCCGGCATTTGCATAAACCTCAATCAGCCCTTGGCCCCCTTTTCCTCATCACTCCCCATCATCACATGACAAGATCCTGGTTCATCCTTCACTTCAAGACCACACTCCAGAAATGCAACATCCCTGCAGAGAACTATTCCAGTCACTCCTTCAGGATCGGAGCAGCCACATGAGCAGCCATGCAGGGGGCGTCCTCCGCCTCCCTTCAACAACTGGGGCGCTGGTCCTCATCCGCCTATGCATCTTACATTCGACCAGAGCAAGACACCATATTATCAGCCCAAAGATCCCTCCTTCCATGACTAAAGAGGCAACAAGCACTTCGTTGGTGGTGATCAAACTCTCCTTTTCCTCATCAATGCGCCCATGCCCGGGCTATCCACATCCACTCCCTTGCATCCCCGCTTTGCCTTAAAAAACCCTGGTCAGCCCCTCATCTCCCGACATGCCTAAATTCTCCCCCTGTCAGCCCACGACCTGACTAAAGCATACCCCAGGCGAGCTCCATGACCCCCGTTTTCACTCTCCCAGTTCCTGAAATAACTTTAAATTCCTTTGGGGGATGTCCTATCTCATACAGCACTGACACCCCTCTCTCATAAGCAAGAGGAGCGTCACATCATGGAGTCATACGCCATACTCAAACTGTCTATTCTGATTCAATAAAGTTTGTTAAAATTATACTACGAGTCTCTCATGATTGAAGTGTAGTCATAGACTGAATTTCAATCATGGAAGACCAAATAAGGCATTACTAGAGCACCCCATGCTGTCATAACCCTCAGCCCAAATGACGTCACTAAATGACGTCACCATCTCCGACGTCACCTTCTCCATGACGTCACCTTTGCAGCGTGACGTCAGTTGCCCAAATGACGTCAGTTATGACATCATAAATGCCCTTCTCCTGGTACTATATAAAGCCCCCATCACCACAGCTTAAATCACACTTGTGCAGTCATCACTCACCTCGTGTCAGCATCACGCATTCATCCAGCATCTCCAGAGCAAGAAGCTTCATCCCACCACCTCCCCAGATCACCACCAATGTTTTGACTCCTGTTGGAAACAGATCCCCTTAAGGGGGATGTCCTATCTCATACAGCACTGACGCCCCTCTCTCATAAGCAAGAGGAGCGTCACATCATGGAGTCATATCTCATACAGCACTGACGCCCCTCTCTCATAAGCAAGAGGAGCGTCACATCATGGAGTCATACGCCATACTCAAACTGTCTATTCTGATTCAATAAAGTTTGTTAAAATTATACTACGAGTCTCTCATGATTGAACTAGCGTCGCCGTACAAAAACATCTCCAGGCGAGCCTCCAGAACGGTAAATGCCTAACTGCTAGCGTATCGGATGTTTAGAGCCGAACTCTCTACGATTTAGAGCGGAATTCTCTTTTTTTTCGCCGAGTGCCTCGCTTGATGGCCTGCCTGTCTGCCCTGCTACGACCAGGAGTAACCAAAAGTCCTGACCAGGAGGGAAAGCATTTTGTTTTGGCAGAGCGGCGCTAGTTAGCATCCTAGCGTCGCCGTACAAAAACATCTCCAGGCGAGCCTCCAGAACGGTAAATGCCTATATTTCATGGCAAGATGTGGCCTTTCTTATTTCATAGTGGTGTTTAGATTCACATAATTATACGTTAATTTGTCCCAGAAGGGCACGCATGGATCAGCCAGCAATTCTAGGTGGCTGCATCTGTACAAAACCAATGAGCAAACAACTTTAATATTTTTGTACTAGAAATCTCTGTGCTCGAGTGACATCACTGATTATGTACATTGTGATGTCATAGTGACATCATATTAATAAACAGATGATTCTTTATTACAGATGATTGTGTACAGCCAGCGACATCAGAACCTGTCAACATGGGAGTTGAGGAGCCCAAATTAAAAGATGCGCAGACCCAATGGGAAGACTGCACCTTGGGTGATCACACTTACTGCCAGATGCCACTGAGGTCCACCACATGTGACAAAGGGACACAGTGTTGCAATGAACCCCTTTACAAAGGCTTGCTGCGCACAGATGCATTGTGCCATCTCCATACTGGCTTACCTCTTTCCACCTTTCACTTGTTGGCCCAGAACCTTTCACCTTTGTACAGTGGCAGCTTTCAACTCGACCCCATTGATCAGCTTCTGATGACACTGATGAAGCTCAAGCTCAACTTGCTCCAGGAATATCTTGCAGAGAAGTTCAGTATTTGTCAAAGCAGTGTCAGCAGAATATTAGCCTACTGGATAGACCTGCTGGAGAATCACATGAGGAGCTACATCCCATGGCTGCCCAAGGAGACAATAGTTGCAACAATGCCCCAAAGTTTCAAAGAACACTATCCTGGCACAACCTGCATAGTTGACTGTTCAGAAACCAGTTTGCAGAAGCCCAGAAACCTCGACTCCAGGGGAGAATCCTACAGCCATTACTATGGGCAGAACACAGTTAAGTTCATGGTTGCCATTGCACCTTGTGGCTTGATCATGTTCATCTCACCAGCATATGGAGGAAGGTGCAGCGACAAATTCATAACTTCTGACTCTGGGTTCTTGGAGTACCTCCGTCCAGGTGATGAGGTGATGGCTGACCGAGGCTTTCTGATCAGGGATGTACTTAATGAGAGGAGGGTAAAGTTGATCATCCCTGCCTTCACAAAAAAGGGGTTTCCGCTCTCAGAGGAGGACACCACTCGCACCAGAAGGATTGCCAATGTGAGAATACATGTGGAGCGTGTGATTTGCAGGCTGAAAAACTTCAAAATACTCTCTGAGACCGTGCCAGTCAACCTCACCTACAAGATGGATAAAATACTGAGGATCTGTGCTGCTCTGTGTAACTTACGAGGGGATATCATTCATGAGGTAGAAGAATGAGAGGAGACAGAAAGAGAAATTCAAATGAACACTGCTCCTGCTTAGGGCTGCACGATTAATCGTATTTTCATCGTCATCGCGATATGAAAATGCGCGATGAACACATCGCAAAAGTCACGTGTTATCGCAAAAAAAATAACAAAAATTAAAAAAATTACAGTGCACCTGAACGTGACATGCAAGATACCGGCTGAATAAGTGTCCAAATGTTCATGTCATTCTGGCCAATACTCCACTTCTGTGGAGTATTGGAATATGGAATATCTTTCAATAATCGTTATGACTAAAAGGCTAAAAGTAATCTCATGTGTAAGAAATTACTGTTCTACATTGAAGTAAAAATGTAAATAATTAACTTGTTGGTTTTGGATTTTTTTTTAGCTTCAAGAGTGCATTTTTGTTCGTATGACCCTCAACACAGGCTTTGAGAATCCCGTGCCACTTACTGATACGTATGCTTAAAATTAACACACTCATATTGCAAAATGAATTTAGGCCCTCACTGTAATACTTCAGAAGTTGAATTTGAAGTTCAGCATTAATACATTTGTCATTTTTTGTCTTAGATTTACCTTTGTGTGTTATTGCAATATAAAACTACATAATTGAGAATCGATTCTAGATTCTGGAATCGAGAATCGTTGGAATCGAGAATCGATTCTGGAATAGGATCGTGACCCCAGGAATCGGAATCGGATCGGATCGTGGCTTAGCCGGATCGGAGCACCCCTACCCATTAATATTTTTGTTTATAGCATTTTTTTATTTATCGCAGGTCATATCGTCATCGCAATATTGAACAGTGTTATCGCACATCGCAGCTTTTCCTCATCGTGCAGCCCTACTCCTACTATCAGTTGTAATATGTTCACATTTGAAGTCATGTTTCTCTTTTCACAATAACAAATGAATAAGTGTTACATATGTACATTTCCAACCTGTGGGTACATAAGTCCCAAACATGTTATTTTTATTTTGTTATGCTTACTTACTGTGACCTTGAATTAACAGTTTATTATAACTTTAAAAAACGTTGAGTAATCACTTCAATTTGTCATTTGATTGTTTTTATTGGCACCAGCAAATAATTTATAAAATACAATTACAAACAAGTTCATGAACAAATAACACTACTCACTAGTACTACTAGCAACAACAAATTCAGTTAATAAACAAATCGCAATACTCACGAGCAACTACCAATAATCATAAACAAATCACTACTATATAAATATAAATACTGCAATACTACTGATTTTTTTTACATGTAACATACATTGCAAAGATATTCTAAAGGGGGGGTCAACTTACACCTCAGCAGTCCACTTCTCTTGTACCTGCATTAAGTAAAGGAAATAGAAACATAAGCAGAAATGGTTCAAAGAGTTTGCCGGTTTCCTCACATTCATTGAAAACATGAAAAAGGTAAGTAAATATGAAGGTACCACTTCCCTTGTACGTTTTTCTTAACGAATAAATAAATAAATACACAAACAAATAAATAGCTTTTAGAACACATCTTAACACTTCATTTTCACAATTTGGCAGTTTCTCTAAATATGAACAGTAGGCTAAATGATAACACAAATGCCAGGACATCAGTTTTACACAACTCCCACATAAAAAAAAATACTGGCTAGTGGTCTGGTTTGTCTTGTTTTTGCTGTGTTTGCACCAGAGATACTATCTTCCTTATATTATCAGAACGGCCTTTCTGGGTTTAGTTGTCACACAACTGCTTATACCTATTGCTGAGTGTTAGTCTGCCTGCCTGGACCTCATCGACAATATGTGGAAGCATGTGTTTGAAGTAGAATGATTTTAATCTTGCAACAGTTTCTGAACAAAAGTTCTCATCATAGGGCACATCCATGAGAAGTTGTTGAGAGGAAGTCCAGATCAAAAGCTTGCATGCTCTCAAGCCAGTGCAAAACATGCCAAGCTGCACTTGCCAGAAATAGCCCCGCACCCTTTGGAGCTGTGCTGACCCATTCACCATCTTCACATCAGAACCTCTGCTTGTGAACAGGTCCTCCAGGCAGTTGCTTCTTCCCAGCACAGGACATTTAATCTCCAACAACTCATTTGAATTCAGTACTCCATCAGGGCTTGCAGATAACCAGGGCTCTTCAACACTGACAACAGTGCCTTTGTGCTGTATGGAGTATCCACAGCCCTCTAACCACTGGCAGGCCAGACCCTCACTCTCCTTTCCATGGAGTGTGGCTGCATTACCGTGGAACCTAGGGTAAAGGTGCTCAGAAAGGAACTTTGTGGGGTTAGCTCTAACTGGGACCTTTTTGGCAGAGCTAGCAGTGATTCTGATTTTCCTTGAATCATGCCAAAGATGAGAGGCACTCTGCTCCATGGTGACCTGGTCTAGTGCTGCAGACTTGCTCTGATCAAGCGCCATAAAACAAGCTGCATTTTGGGCAGCTGTTTGTGCCATCATGTTCTCCATGTAACTGGGGTGCTTCCTGGGATGGTTGTTCAGCAGGTACAGCGTATGCACATTTGTAAAGAAGGCTTCCCAGCGGAAGCTTCAGGTGACTGAGGCTTTTCTTCAACTCAACTTGAGAATCGTATTTAGGGGTGGGAGGTAGATATGAAAAATCTGTAGTTACCTTTGGTAGCTTGTACACATGGGTGGCTTTGTGATGTTCAAAGTTGATGTCCCTGAGCCGCTTGGGGGCGAGGTTCCTTTGAGTGCCTGCATTCCAGCGCCGCTGCTCATCCGTACAGGCTATACCTGTAAGCCCACTGAACACAGCATTTTGAGATAGATAGATAGGATCAGATAGATAGATTCCATCTCCAGATGAACATTTTTATTTTATTTTGTTTAGGCTATATTAGGCAACAGAGGAATATGTTTTTGGTAGCATACATTTATGTAGCTATGCTACCATAATGTATTTATGATTTATATGCAGACCTGGCAATAATGTGGTAAAATTGTATTTTATTCCTCCAGTTATTATGGCATCCTTTGACAGAGCAAGCTGGGCTTGGTTAAAAGAATAGTGAGGATCTGTCCCCCTAATGGCAGTGAGAGCAATTACAAAAACACTGTCGACATGTACCTCGGAAACTAACATTGTGAAAAAAATAAACTAACGTTATGCCGACTCGGGTACAGCCAGCAGCTCCGCCCAGCAGTAACGCTATGAGCATGTAACTATCCAGTACAACAAGAAGTGCATGGTCATATTAACAAACAAAGTAGTGGAGAGATAAATAGCTTAATACAAACCTTCCATAAAATGGAGGAGGCATGGCTACAGGATTTCCCCTGACCAGCGATGCAGGAGCAGCCAGCTGTCTCCACGCTGCCAAGGTTAGTGACCAGGACCCATGCTCTGTGGCTTGAAGTCTTTGCTTGGCTCGGCTGCACGTCGGATTTCAAAAATATGAACCCACTTTCATCTTCATGGTGTAGGACTTTACCTACCTTACCACTGTGGAGGTACTGATATGCTTTGGTACTTTTGTAGTTCCTCATAGCGGAGCCATCTACACCAAGAGACACTACAAAGTAATTAAAAATGTCCCCGTACGTAATTTCGGGCCATTTTCGGATGTCGTCTTCCCAGCCATTGATGGTTGATGGATGTGGTAGCGTAAAACCATCTGCTCGCCGCAGTGTAGCTTCTAAATGTTGCCATACTTCATTCATACTGACGTTTTATTTTGAAAATGACCGCCAACTAGCGCTGCACCGGAAGAACAAATACGTTAGTGTCGAACGCGGAAGAGAGAAAAAGTGGGCGTGGTGAATAAGGTGAATAGGGTCTTATGTTAGTAATTGTGTGCCTCCGAAATTATTATACATTACTTTCAACCCAAAGCCTTAAAATCGACACTTTTCTACAAGATTCTACAAGGTACTTCCTCATTGAAGAGAGCAGTGCGCGAGGTGCCCAAATGCAAAATCTTATGATGTCATAAGCTCTATATAACCTTTGCACACGCGCGCAACTCGCCCTTCTCCTTTTGTCCGTTCTTTGCCCCACAGCGCTCGCTCAGTGTCTGTCTGTCTCCCTCCCACTCTGTGTGCCAAGCGCTATGCTTCTCTCTCTCTCTCTCTCTCTCTCTCTCTCTCTCTCTCTCTCTCTCTCGGGACTAGTGAGAGAGAGAACAGGCAGCATAGCGCTCGACACACAGGCTGGTGACGCGACGTTACTCACACACACACACACACACACACACACACACACACACACACACACACACACACACACACAGTCCGCGGGAGAAAATACACTCTAAAATCGAATTGATTCTCATGACTTTTGTCATGACTGTCAAACCTAAATTTATATACTTTGCGACGTTCATCATCGTTCAAATTTGGCGGGTGGCTTATTAACATAGATTCCTGTGATGTGATGAACTCAAAATGCTAAATAATAATAAAATATTTCTGGTTTCCAGGGACTTTAAACACGGCAAAGAGTGTTGAATCACATCACAGCGTTCCCCCCCTTTCCCCCCAAAACAAATAAACAATGGGTAAGATCACGGTGGCTGCGTCCATATTTTTGATACAGTCTATGGGTGGAGCTTACCTTTCCTCCCCTGGGCCCAGGCTGCAGGCTGAATCCGACACGCCCGAACACACCTCCACTGGCATGGACAGAGGGCGAGGCTTACCTGAAAACCAGACACATTTACTAAATCTGAAAATCTATCTTGTCTCAGTTTAGGATGATATTAGGATATTTGGTATAACAGAGTCCCGTTTCCTAACTGCATTAAGGAAATACAAAATCCTCTATCTTAACACATTCACTGCCAGCCGTTTTTTTTTTTACTGTAGGTAGGTTCTGCCAGAGGGTTTTTTTGAGGATTCTGGCTCATCTTTCAAGACCCGAGGATTCTTTTCTGCTAAGATTTTGTGAACACACAATATCTCAAAAGAACTAATATAATGTGTGCTTTCTCTGTCTAAAAGAGTTAGTTTGTAGAGTTAGTAGTTATGTAAGCATTAGCAGTTGAATACAGCATGGTTTCAGCGTCTGAAAAATTATTCTGAGATAAACGGCTTTTTGTGAAATTCGATAGAACAGTCACTTTAACCATTCATTTTTGGCATCAGTAAGACGTCAGACATCTAAACAATAGTTTTGAAGAGTAATTTCCTCCATAACAGCAGGAAACCCCCCTCTGCTTCCAACTCCTCCCTCCGTGGGCGTTCTCCTCCGCCCTCCTTGGCTCTGCAGCGGGTCTGTGACAAACGAGTTGCTGCTGCCTGGCTGCTGCCTGGCAGTCTGGATGGGGCTTGCTGGATGGGTTTCGCTCGTTTCTTGGCGGTCCGGTTGAGAGCTCTGATGAAGCTCTTGCGATTCTGGACTTATTTATGGTGCGTGTTTCAAAGTGTGCATCCAGTCTATTCTTGGAACCCCCCACCGTTGCCACCGCTGTGCGTCAGCGTGAAAGTGAAAGCGTTTTCGCCATCCATTTTACAGTATGAGAACGGCTTCCTCGCCCTTTTCCCTCCAGTTTTGGCTCGCCTCTTCTACTCTGGAGAGACATGTCGCCACTCAGTGGGTCGGTAAAATAGATTATACACATTCAATACCTCCAATATTGGTATAGAAGACGTAAAAGGGTTAGATCAACGTCCCACCGTCAAAAAAAAAAAAACGATTTTTTTTTAACGTATTAATACGTCATTGGCAGTCAACTGTTGGATTTTTTTTGACGGAGTAATACTTCATTGGCAGTGAACGTGTTAAGATAAGAATGTAGCTTCCAGATATATATGATATTATATATAATCATTAGATCATCCAGAAGCCTCCTAACTTGAGACTGTCCTAATTTAGAAATCCTATTTAGAATAGCACGTAACCTTGACTTGACTTCACTTGACTTTAGGGGATAAAGTTATAGAACAAGTCACTGATGTCAAGTTGTTAGTAGGGCTGGGTTAAAAAAAATCGATTCTCCGATTTTTCATCGATTTTTATTTTAATCCTTTGATATCGATTCATATGTCCAGAGATCGATTTTTTTTAATTAAAAATAAATAATAATAATAATAATAATAATAATAATAATAATAATAATAATAATAATAATAATAATAAACATAATATAATAACATAACATAATATTATAGGCTGGGTGTGGTATTTGAAATATAGTTTCAAGTTGACGTTTATTTATGTTTGTAGTTTAAACAAAAACATAAATACTGTAGGCTTCATAAATGGAAATGTTTGATCATTAATATCTACTTTTAGAAATTCTATAGGCTGAAATCAAATCACTGTGCATAATTGTGAAAGTGTCTTTATTGACAGATGAAAAGGCTGTTATTTACCCTTTGTCACCACCTAGTGAGTAAATATATGTGTAACTAAAACCATTAAAATTGACAACCGGTCCACAACTTTTTCCCCTCCATGTATCTACCGGTCCTTGGCGCAAAAAAGGTTGGGAACCCCTGTGTTACATAACTGGACAGTCATGTAATTCAGGTTACAGCTCAAAAAACATGTTTTAGTATCACTAACCAAATCGATATTGAAATTAATCGAATCGGAATCTAATCGAATCGGGATTAATCCATTCGGAACCTTGTGAATCGGAATCAAATCGATTCTTGAAATTTGAACCAATACCCAGCCCTAGTTGTTAGGGATCACTATTGACAGTAAACTATTTTGGAAGAGTCAGATTGACCAATTAGTAGTAAAAATGGGAAGAGGTATATGGAGTCCCGGATCTGCCGTATCAACAAATAAATGAATAAATGTATAAATGAGCAGATAAATACATATATATGTATCATAAATATATGTAGAAATAAATGTAGATGACATAAATGTATATATATGTGTATTTTCCTATTTTTGTACGTTTTATATATTATTTAATGATTTATTTGTGTATTTATACATTTATAAATTTATTTATACATTTATACATTTATTTATACATTTATACATTTATTTATACATTTATACATTTATTTATACATTTATACATTTATTTATACATTTATTTATACATTTATACATTTATTTATGGCATTTATTTATGTGTGTTTTATTTTATTTATGTCTGTTTTATTTACCTCCCATTTATTTATGTGCCTTGTATTTAGTGATGTCTCCTTTGTATTTAGTGATGCGTCCTTGCTTCCTTTCCTTTTCTGTATGCATTTCTGCCTACTCAATGCAAATTAGGGGGGCGGCCTGTGCATTTATGCCTGCTGCTCAATGCAGATTAGGGGGCTGGCCGTCATGGGCTCAAGTCTTTGCCTATTGGCTCGAATGCACATTGTCCTATCTGCTCCAAACTTGTCATGCATGATAAGTGTCCATGCCTGAAGATATCTGCACATCAATATCCATTTACACTCATAGCGCCACCTACTGGCAACAGGAAATGACATGTTTTACACTTACATGAACTGCTCAGAGTGGGTTGAACACATCCACCTCGGATGTGGTCAGAAAATCCTTTACCACCCAATGCAGCTTCATTTTGACGATTATGAGTGCTCATTGACTGGCGTGGGCGTGGCGCCATGGCGAATGTTGATGTTTCGCCATCACACAGGAAGTTGGAGTAACTTCATTGTAGATTGTCCAATCTGCTCCAAACTTGTCATGCATGATAACTGTACATGCCTGAACACATCTAGATGTCAATATCCATTTATAGTCATAGCGCCCCCTACTGGCAACACAGAAAGTGCGTTGTAACTTGGCCCTACATGCTCACACGTGCACCAAACTTCACATGTTTGATGAGCATCCCAGCCTGAAGACATCTAGATGACCATTTCGAGTGATAGGCAGAGCACCCCCTACTGGCCACGCAGAAAGCGGTTTGTAACTCGGCCGTACATGGTCACACCCGCAACAAACTTCACATGTTTCATGAGCATCCCAGACTTCACACATGTACATGCCAATATAGCATTATAGGCAGAGCGCCTCCTACTGGCAACACATGAAGTTGATTGTAACTCAACTGAACGTTGTCCTATCTGCTCCAAACTTGTCGTGCATGATAAGTGTCCATGCCTGAAGATATCTGCAGATCAATATTCAGTGATAGTTACAGCGCCACCTACTGGCAAAAGGAAATGACACAAGTTTTACACGTACATGAACTGCTCATAGTGGGTTGACCACATCCACCTCAGATGTGGTCAGAAAAGCCTCAAGCTCTCGATTAACCTTCATTGTGAGGATTATGGGTAAGACATTGATATGTCAATATCCATTTATAGTCATAGCACCCCCTACTGCCAACACATAAATCATTTTGTAACTCGGCAGTACATGGTCCCCCGCGCACCAAAATACACATGTTTGATGACCATCCCAGCCTGAAGACATCTAGATGAACATTTTGAGTGATAGGCAGAGCGCCCCCTTCTGGCCACACAGGGAGTTGGAGTAACTCCATTGTAGATTGTCCAATCTGCTCCAAACTTGTCATGCATGATCAGTGTACATACCTGAAGACATCTAGATGTCAACATCCATTTATAGTCATAGCGCCCCCTACTGCCAACACAGACAGTGGTTTGTAACCCGGCCCTACATGCTCACACGCGCACCAAACGTCACGTTTGATGAACATCCCAGCCTGAAGACATCTATAGGACCATTTGGAGTTAGTGGCAGAGCGCCCCCTACTGACCACACAGGAAGTTAGAATAACTCCATTGTAGATTGTCCAATCTGCTCCAAACTTGTCATGCATGATAAGTGTCCATGCCTCAAGCCATCTATATGTCAATATCCATTTATAGTCATAGCGCCCCCTACTGGCAACAAAGAAAGTGGTTTGTAACTTGGCCCTACATGCTCACACGCACACCAAACGTCACATGTTTGATGAGCATCCCAGCCTGAAGACATCTAGATGACCATTTGGAGTTAGAGGTAGAGCGCCCCCTACTGGCCACAGAGGAAGTTAGAGTAACTCCATTGTAGATTGTCCAATCTGCTCCAAACTTGTCATGCATGCTAAGTGTCCATGCCTCAAACCATCTATATGTCAATATCCATTTATAGTCATAGTGCCCCCTACTGGCAACAAACAAAGTGGTTTGTAACTTGGCCCTACATGCTCACACGTGCACCAACTTCACATGTTTGATGAGCATCCCAGCCTGAAGACATCTAGATGACCATTTGGAGTTAGAGGCAGAGCGCCCCCTACTGGCCACACAGGAAGTTGGAGTAACTTTATTGTAGATTGTCCAATCTGCTCCAAACGTGTCATGCATGATAAGTGTCCATGCCTGTACACATCTATATGTCAATATCCATTTATAGTCATAGCGCCCCCTACTGGCAACACAGAAAGTGGTTTGTAACCCGCCCCTACATGCTCACACGCGCACCAAACTTCACATGTTTGATGACCATCCCAGCCTGAATACATCTAGATGACAATTTGGAGTGATAGGCAGAGCGCCCCCTACTGGCCACACAGAAAGCGGTTTGTAACTCGGCCGTATGTAGTCACACCCGCAACAAACTTCACATGTTTGATGACCATCCCAGACTTCACACATGTACATGCCAATAGAGCATTATAGGCAGAGCGCCCCCTATTGGCAACAGGAAATGACATCTTTTACACTTACATGAACTGCTCATTGTCCCAGCCTGAAGACATCTATATGTCAATATCCATTTATAGTCATAGCGCCCCCTACTGCCAACACAGACAGTGGTTTGTAACTCGGCCCTACACGGTCCCACGCGCCCCAAAATTCACATGTTTGATGACCATCCCAGCCTGAACACATCTACATGACCATGTGGAGTGATAGGCAGAGTGCCCCCTAGTTGCCAGTAGGGGGCGCTATGACTCTAAATGGATATTGACATATAGATGTCTTCAGGCTGGGACACGTATGAAGCACGTGCAGTTTGGCAGAGATTGGACAATCTCCAATAGAGTTACTCCAACTTCCTGTGTGACGGCGAAACATCAACGTTCGCCATGGCACCACGCCCACGCCGGTCAATGAGCACTCATAATCATCACAATGAAGCTGCATTGGGTGGTAAAGGATTTTCTGACCACATCCGAGGTGGATGTGTTCAACCCACTCTGAGCAGTTCATGTAAGTGAAAAAACATGTAATTTCCTGTTGCCAGTAGGTGGCGCTATGACTGTAAATGGTTATTGACATATAGATGTCTTCAGGCATGGACAGTTATCATGCATGACAAGTTTGGAGCAGATAGGACAATGTGCATTCGAGTGACAGCGACTTCGTGTGTCATGGCGAGACATCGATCTTCGCCGCGTAGCCACGCCCACGCCTCCATGGTAAATGCAAACTTTTAATAGCTTTTCATCATTGGGGTCTCTTCTATCTGCTGTGCAAGTTTGAGGGTGATCTGATGAACCCCTTAGGAGGAGTTCGTTAAAGTCTGACCCCTGGAAATGGGTGAAATGTCTGAAATATTGCACAGTAAATTCAAAATGGCTGACTTCCGGTTGGGTGTGGATCCTGGCACCAAGAGACTTTTCCCTTAGTCTGGCCATTATACATGTGCCCTGCAATTTTCGTAGCTGTAGGGGAAACTTAGCGCGAGGGCTATTCCGTTTATAGATTGTAGGAGGCGCTATGGAGGCATTTAGCCACGCCCCTGGCCAAAAACCTTGACGGATGTGCAAAGTTTGGCCACATTTTGTGCATGTTTAGGCCCTCGAAAATGCGCGCAAAGTGTAAGTATAATAAGAATATAGCCGCAAGCGGCGTGCGGGGTCCAAGCATCCGGTGACATAGGGAATATATGAGACATAATAAACAAAAAATAAGGCACATTTATTCAGAGTTGGTATGTGCACAAGTAAACAAAGTTTGGTTGAGATCCGGTGACCTCACGGTTTCCAAGCAGTAGTAGTAGTAGCCTAGTAGTAGCAGTAGTAGGAATAGTAGTGTTGGTAGTAGTGGGACTGGTAGCAGTAGTAGCAGCAGTAGTTGTAATTGACCAGTTAATGAGTTGTGGGCAATTTAGTGTCGGGGTGTGTTTCATTAAAAGATTTATGATTTCAAAACTGTGTGATTTGGCCAAACGGTCTAGGAGGAGTTCACAAAAGTAGGTTTTTGATCAAATTCAAAATGGCGGAAAATCTAGGCACACGTAAATGGGCGCGGCCTATATAGATAGATGCATATTGATCCAAGGAATCCCTTAGAAGTGAAATTTTGAGTATAGGACACACGGTTCAGAAGATATGGAGCATAACGCGAAATGGTCTGTTATAGTGCCACCATCTGGCCGGTATTGGTCATTTTTTGTTTCTTAGTAGTGAGGCACATTTCCAATCTATGTGCCCAGTCTGGCTATGCTGAGCATTACAGTTTCTGCTGTTGTTACGGCCTTCAAAGTATGTCAACAAATGGCTCAACAGAAGACCAAAACATATTAAGGACGCCAGACAAGGTTGCAAATTTGTAAATAATATTTATTTAAATAAACCCAAAAATATTCAAAGTCACAAATAATAGGCTACAAACCAAACAGACTGGAGATCCGGCCAAACTCAGCAAAAGGGCCTGGGCCAACCCCTTTGGGTCATTGAAGCCAGTATAAACCTATAAACAAGAAAAGTTAAACTATAACTAAACCGAAAACAGGACTACCGGGGACTCCAGCCTAAACTAAAATAACAAAGGAAAGTTACCACTGGAGAGGAGAGATTCCTCTCCAGGAGCTGCTGTGGGCTGTGTGGGTCAGAGAGAGATTCATTTTATGTTCTTCTGTCCTCTGTATGATGAATTTAGACATGTGCTTTTCGAGAAAATGAGCTGGCTATATAATGATTTTTTTTATTTGGATGATTATAAAAAATTGGAATTATGTTTTAGAAAGGGAGCATTCCATGCCGCCAATTTCATTTCTAAAGCCTGGGAAAAGAGAAAAAATATGCTGTATATTTGATTTGAGTTTTATAATGTGTACGTTTGTGTATATGTATCCAGTGTGGATATGTTTATATATGCATACACATTGTGTGTGTGTATATGTATGCATACATACTGTATGTTTATGTCAAGTTGTTTACACACCTTGCAAGATTGTTGTCTTTAGTGTCTTATAAGCCCATGCGGGCTGGGCACCCTGTGTGCACGACACTTGAATAAAAAATATCTATCTATCTGCCTGCTCTCTACTCCAGCCTCCATTTAACCTTAACCAGGGCTGATCAACTCCAGGTGTTCCTGCTCAGGTGATTAGAGCAGAAACCCCAGAGGGAGGGGGAGAGAGAGAGAGTAGATGAGATCAGAGAGAGAGAAGAAGAGGAGGAGGAGGGTGGCTGGTCACATAACAGCTGTACATACAGTTTTACCGGAGAAGAATAAAAAAAATAAAAAAATAATCAGAACAGATACAATAGGGATCCACGCACTTTGTGCTTGGATCACAACAAACACACCGGCTAAAGTGGGCGTAACGTTTCCTGCATGCCTCTACATGACAGCCAATCACCAGCCGTATTAGAGTGCGGCGTGCAAGCATGTCGCATGCTTATAGGCTCAATGACGCTGTTTTGTTTTGGTATCGAAAATTGGTATCGATTGACAAGGTAGACTTCGATACCCCTTAGTATTGATGTTTCCATTTCGGTGCCAAGTAAGTATCGAAACTCGATACCCAGCCCTAGTGGCCAGTAGGAGGCGCTCTACCTCTAACTCCAAATGGTCCTATAGATGTCTTCAGGCTGGGATGCTCATCAAACATGTGACGTTTGGTGCGCGTGTGAGCATGTAGGGCCAAGTTACAAACCACTTTCTGTGTTGCCAGTAGGGGGCGCTATGACTATAAATGGATATTGACATATAAATGGCTTGAGGCATGGACACTTATCATGCATGACAAGTTTGGAGCAGATTGGACAATCTACAATGGAGTTACTCTAACTTCCTGTGTGGCCAGTAGGGGGCGCTCTGCCTCTAACTCCAAATGGTCATCTAGATGTCTTCAGGCTGGGATGCTCATCAAACATGTGAAGTTTGGTGCACGTGTGAGCATGTAGGGGCGAGTTACAAACCACTTTCTGTGTTGCCAGTAGGGGGCGCTATGACTATAAATGGATATTGACATATAGATGTGTACAGGCATGGACACTTATCATGCATGACACGTTTGGAGCAGATTGGACAATCTACAATAAAGTTACTCCAACTTCCTGTGTGGCCAGTAGGGGGCGCTCTGCCTCTAACTCCAAATGGTCATCTAGATGTCTTCAGGCTGGGATGCTCATCAAACATGTGAAGTTGGTGCACGTGTGAGCATGTAGGGCCAAGTTACAAACCACTTTCTTTGTTGCCAGTAGGGGGCACTATGACTATAAATGGATATTGACATATAGATGGTTTGAGGCATGGACACTTAGCATGCATGACAAGTTTGGAGCAGATTGGACAATCTACAATGGAGTTACTCTAACTTCCTCTGTGGCCAGTAGGGGGCGCTCTACCTCTAACTCCAAATGGTCCTATAGATGTCTTCAGGCTGGGATGCTCATCAAACATGTGACGTTTGGTGCGCGTGTGAGCATGTAGGGCCAAGTTACAAACCACTTTCTTTGTTGCCAGTAGGGGGCGCTATGACTATAAATGGATATTGACATATAGATGGCTTGAGGCATGGACACTTATCATGCATGACAAGTTTGGAGCAGATTGGACAATCTACAATGGAGTTATTCTAACTTCCTGTGTGGTCAGTAGGGGGCGCTCTGCCACTAACTCCAAATGGTCCTATAGATGTCTTCAGGCTGGGATGTTCATCAAACATGTGACGTTTGGTGCGCGTGTGAGCATGTAGGGCCGGGTTACAAACCACTGTCTGTGTTGGCAGTAGGGGGCGCTATGACTATAAATGGATGTTGACATCTAGATGTCTTCAGGTATGTACACTGATCATGAATGACAAGTTTGGAGCAGATTGGACAATCTACAATGGAGTTACTCCAACTCCCTGTGTGGCCAGAAGGGGGCGCTCTGCCTATCACTCAAAATGTTCATCTAGATGTCTTCAGGCTGGGATGGTCATCAAACATGTGTATTTTGGTGCGCGGGGGACCATGTACTGCCGAGTTACAAAATGATTTATGTGTTGGCAGTAGGGGGTGCTATGACTATAAATGGATATTGACATATCAATGTCTTACCCATAATCCTCACAATGAAGGTTAATCGAGAGCTTGAGGCTTTTCTGACCACATCTGAGGTGGATGTGGTCAACCCACTATGAGCAGTTCATGTACGTGTAAAACTTGTGTCATTTCCTTTTGCCAGTAGGTGGCGCTGTAACTATCACTGAATATTGATCTGCAGATATCTTCAGGCATGGACACTTATCATGCACGACAAGTTTGGAGCAGATAGGACAACGTTCAGTTGAGTTACAATCAACTTCATGTGTTGCCAGTAGGAGGCGCTCTGCCTATAATGCTATATTGGCATGTACATGTGTGAAGTCTGGGATGCTCATGAAACATGTGAAGTTTGTTGCGGGTGTGACCATGTACGGCCGAGTTACAAACCGCTTTCTGCGTGGCCAGTAGGGGGTGCTCTGCCTATCACTCGAAATGGTCATCTAGATGTCTTCAGGCTGGGATGCTCATCAAACATGTGAAGTTTGGTGCACGTGTGAGCATGTAGGGCCAAGTTACAAAGCACTTTCTGTGTTGCCAGTAGGGGGCGCTATGACTATAAATGGATATTGACATCTAGATGTGTTCAGGCATGTACAGTTATCATGCATGACAAGTTTGGAGCAGATTGGACAATCTACAATGAAGTTACTCCAACTTCCTGTGTGATGGCGAAACATCAACATTCGCCATGGCGCCACGCCCACGCCAGTCAATGAGCACTCATAATCGTCAAAATGAAGCTGCATTGGGTGGTAAAGGATTTTCTGACCACATCCGAGGTGGATGTGTTCAACCCACTCTGAGCAGTTCATGTAAGTGTAAAACATGTCATTTCCTGTTGCCAGTAGGTGGCGCTATGAGTGTAAATGGATATTGATGTGCAGATATCTTCAGGCATGGACACTTATCATGCATGACAAGTTTGGAGCAGATAGGACAATGTGCATTCGAGCCAATAGGCAAAGACTTGAGCCCATGACGGCCAGCCCCCTAATCTGCATTGAGCAGCAGGCATAAATGCACAGGCCGCCCCCCTAATTTGCATTGAGTAGGCAGAAATGCATACAGAAAAGGAAAGGAAGCAAGGACGCATCACTAAATACAAAGGAGACATCACTAAATACAAGGCACATAAATAAATGGGAGGTAAATAAAACAGACATAAATAAAATAAAACACACATAAATAAATGCCATAAATAAATGTATAAATGTATAAATAAATGTATAAATGTATAAATAAATGTATAAATGTATAAATGTATAAATAAATGTATAAATGTATAAATAAATGTATAAATGTATAAATAAATGTATAAATGTATAAATACACAAATAAATCATTAAATAAATATATAAAACGTACAAAAATAGGAAAATACACATATATATACATTTATGTCATCTACATTTATTTCTACATATATTTATGATACATATATATGTATTTATCTGCTCATTTATACATTTATTCATTTATTTGTTGATACGGCAGATCCGGGACTCCATAGAGGTATGGCTGCAATAAAACACTCTCTAAAATTCATGCCTAGCCATTTAATAAAACAATCAATGCAATCATTGGTGTTATCACAGCTAGATTATTGTTCGGTTATTTGGTCAAATACAACAGAAAATAATGTAAACAGGTTACAGGTAGCTCAGAACAGAGCAGCACGTATAGTTCTGAACTGCCCATATAGAACTAGTGTAAGTATAATGAGTAATAATTTAGCTTGGTTAAGTGTAAAGAGCAGGTTGTGCTATGTGAAAAATATCATCATAACCAAAACCCCAAAAATACTTTATAGTAAATTGTCATTTTTTTGCAGATAGTCATAATTATTCTACTCGCCAGTTGTCAGAAGGTCGTTTTTTGTTGCCTCCATGCAGAACTAGTCTATTACAGAGTACAGAGCAATGGTGGCATGGAATTCATTACCACATTTTTTTATTTCACAAATCTGTTTACACAAGAACTGTAAAATATAACATGACCTTTGTTTTTGCTATTCATTGTTGCAAAATAATTTATTTTCTCACCTATTCAATTCATTACATATTATATAGAGCGATATTAGATAGAGTATTAGATAAGTTTTGAGCTAGTGTTTGTGGTTATGTGTTTTGTTGGTTTTTGCCTTGTGTGTCTAAGTGGTTGTAGTAGCATGTATGAGTATGAATGATACAGATATGTATATTTGCAAATAATGTGTGTATGTGAATATCATGTATTTTCATAATTGAAGTATTGTAAAATATTAATGTGGACCCCAGGAAGAGTAGCTACTGTTTCTTTACAGTAGCTAATGGGGATCTAAATAAACAAACAAACAAACAAACAAACAAACCAGTCCTACAGGAAAAAAAACTAAAATGGCAGCCAGATTACTTCTGCTGGGGGTGTGTGTGTGCGCAAGCTCACCGCGTATGGGCGCTGCCTCAGACAGGCGGACATGGACTGGCTGGCTGGGTTGGGGAGGCGGGGCGTTGTGGTATTCAGCCACGGTGAAGCGCCGGCTCCTCCGCTCCACGTCCAGACGGGAGTTGGGAGATTTGGGACGCAGCTTCACACTCTGAGCAGCGACCGCGTTCCCCTCGCTTCAGAGAGAAAAACAATAAATAACTTATTTACAGAAAACACTCTTCAAAACCAACTCACAAGGAACATGTGCAACGAATACATGTAGCACAAAAAAGGTCTTGCGTGAGACCAGGGGTTTTCCACAGAGCAAAGAGATAAAAACACACAAAATGTTCCTTACATGTTTGGTCAGACTCAAAATGAAATTTGATTGAACTATTGTCCTAATAATTTAAATAATATTTAAAAAGGAGAGGAGAGAAAGGAGGCAACCAGTGCCATGCATACTGTGAGGGGGAATCTATTCTTCATGGCAAATATTCAGGACTGTTATCTTGTCATTGTAGAGCTGGGTTTTCAGTTTTCTGACATTTTCCTCTAAAAGTCATTATATTCATGATATTCCTATGATGTCACAAGCATTTTCCTACCAATATGGCGCTACAATACACACAGCTCATTGGCTGTTTGTGTCATGATTGATTGATTGAATTATGGATATAAAAGACAACAAAATCCAAGGGATAAACATGTAAAAGTGCAGACACTGATTTCCAACATGGTCCCTGGTCATTTAATTGTAATCACCTGTTAATTAATTACAGTCACCTGTTATTTTCCTACCAAGATGGCCGTGTGGTGATGTCACAGAATACTATCAATACTGCAATATACAGTAGAATTGTAATAACTTGCTGAATGGCAGATCTCCCTATGTCTGGAGCAAGCGGCAACCTCTGTGGTTGAAAAATGAGGCCAAAAACGGCCTTAAAACGGCATTCTTTCTAATGGCCAGCAGGAAACGACTCCACTGGCTGCAAAAAAGTAAATTATTGTCCCATTTAGAGTAAAAAAGACAATGAAGCTTTGACTGACAGGTCGCCTGTCCAGTGATTGTACAGCTTGGCGATCACGGCCCAATAGCAGGCCGCGCTGCGGCTCGGTGGAGGACCACTGGTCTCACGCTAGCTGCTCCTGCCTCCAAAGAACCAAGATGGCGACGGTCAAAATGCGGGGCTCCAAAATGGGAGTCCACAAACCAATGGGTGATGATCTCTGTCTATGGTGTGGTCTGTTGCTGTGGGTGATGCCGCATGCTGGGATCTGTTACTCACCGTGGGGAGTATGGCATTGCGGGGGGAGGAGGGATGTACAGATCCAAGATGGCCGGCTTCCCTTTCTTGCCCGGCACCTCGGAGGTTTCCGGGTGTTGTGTAAACAAATCAAAAACATACAGTATGCATATATATACACATACATACATACTTACATATATACATATGCACGTACATATACACATTACAGAAATCCGGTTGTCGATTCAGGGTCCCAAGGGCCAACCGGAACATTTACAAAAACTCCTTTATCCCCTGTGCCATACGGTCATTAAATAAATTAATTGTCCTGTGTGCTGTCACTGCTGCGCTATGTAATATTTTAGGTAGGTAGGTATATGACTGGTATTTTAGATAGGTAGGAACTAGGAAGCCATTTTAGTTAGGTGTTGTATTTGTAATCATATGCTTATTTGCACCATCTATGTCTTAACTTGTACATGTGTGTTTTATGTTCTATGTCTTTACGTTTCATGGTGTGCTGACTGTGCACAATGTGTCTCTATGGGAAGAGAAGCCAAAGAAAAATTTCCACCATGGTGGACAATAAAGTATCATATCATATCATATCATATCATGCTCCAGCAACTGTTAGTACCTTCTATGATAGCTAGCCATGTGTTTTTCACACTTGAGAGAGGCCCCTTTTCATTCATTCCACCCCTCTTCTAAGAGAAGCACTTCAGCCCATGAAGAAATCCACCACAATGACACGTCACATGTCACATGACATTTCTCTGCTGGCTTCGTACATGTACAAAACATCTTCCTGCTGCACAGGAAGTGTGTTTTTTAGTTTTAAAGGGGAGCTAAGCCCCCAGAATTCAATACAATAACTGGGAGAAGCAGTGTGAAATACAATTCAAATAATAAAGGGAACTGATACAAATATATTCAATTCATATTTACAGATTTATTACATTATAAAGAGACATATTACAAAGATACATACATACACCATAAAAATGGTGGAACTTTTTTTTTTTTTTTTCATACTCCAATCTGCAAAGCGTGAAGATAGGGGGAGATGATACCATTTGCAGATAATAGGGGAGTGTTATGCGAGAAATAATGGTGGAACATGACATAAAAAAAAATAAAATAAATAAAATGTGTCCAAGTGTGATTACAGACGGACGTATCGTCGTCTGGCAGTGACCTGCCTTGAGGCAGCTGGCTCGGGGTGTTTCGGGGGGGAGGCAGTGTGTTTCGGGGGCAGGCAGTGTGGTTTACTGGTAGCTTCTTGCGTGGTCTCTTGGCCCGGGCTGGAGTGTTGTCATCCCCAGGGCTGAGAGGATGCTTGGCTGAGGGACGGCACAGAGGGGTTGGCGTGGACGGGGAGAAGCACAGGCCCCGGGGAGGACAGCAGATCACCGGCTGTTGAAGAGGGGGAAATACAATTCAGATTAGATTAGATTTCACTTTATTTTCGGACAAAGTCCGAAATTTGTCCCAAGACACTTTCCCATAAATACAACTAGAACGACCGCACCACGGATTTATGCCTCTGCCATTAGTTCATTCTTGAGTCCAAATCGCCATTTGAGGCAAATTGGAAGAAATTCCGTCAAGGCGCTCCTGAGATGTTGCGTTAACGAACTTGGAAATGGCGTTCGTGAGGTCAGTGACCTTGAACTTTGACCACCAAAATGTAATCAGTTCATCCTTGAGGCCAAGTTAATTAATGGTTGAGGCAAATTTTATGAAATTCTGTCAAGGCATTCCTGAGATATGGCGTTAACAAGCTTGAAAATGGCATTCGAGAGGTCACAGTGACCTTGACCTTTGACCACCAAAATCTAATCAGTCCATGCTTGAGTCCAAGTGGATGTTTGAGGCAAATTTGATGAAACTCCGTCAAGGCGTTCCTGAGATATCGCGTTAACAAGCTTGAAAATGGCGTTCGAGGTCACAGTGACCTTGACCACCAAAATCTAATCAGATCATCCTTGAGTCTAAGTCGATGTTTGAGGCAAATTTGATAAAATTCCGTCAAGGCGTTCCCCAGATATCGCGTTAACGAACATCGGACGGACGGACAACCAGGATCCATAATGCCTCCGGTCTGGCTATCGCCGGCGGAGGCATAAAAACATTTAAACAAAGACAACTATAACGTGCACTACTTCCATACAGCATAACACTGTACTATCGATTGGAAAAACAGCAGCAAAATCTGTTTGTGACCTAATTTACATTTGAGGCCTTCAGCTGACACCCTGATGCAAAGTGACTACCAATTAGAATGAGATACATATGTGTTTAATGCAGGCAGCATGTAGCATAAAGCTTCATGTTTCACCGTGTGTTCAGGTCAAGACTTGAGATGAAGGAGACAACATTTGTATCTCTTCTTGAGAGGCCCAACTTTTTGAAGGGCATAACGCTTGAGACCAGAAATGAAGTGTGTAACTTGTAACAGTTTACCGGCTCAGAATAAAAAGGCGTGGTCTAGGTAGAAAACCAATGTAGGAGCACATGTGTACTTTGCTCTGAAATAAAAAATCCTATTTCCCCCGGTGGCAAATGTTCACCATAGAGGCCTCGTTACTTACAGAATCTTGTCCGGTATTGTTGGACACCAATGGGGCACTGAGCAAGCTGGCCATTCCCGGAGTCAACCCAGAGTGCTTCTGTGGGTGAAGATGCATCCCAGAGTGCTTCTGTGGGTTTAGATGGGACGTTGTCAGACAAACATTAAGCGAGGGTATTTTGTGAGCAAAATAACACAATATGACTATATATATATATTCAATATATATTATATATATATATACTATAGACTATAAATATACGACTAGGGTCACTAAGCACCTCAATGTCGTCATCCGGCACGTCCAGGAAGCAGTCGTCCTCATCGTGGTCCAGAGGGCTGGTGAGGCAGAAGCCTCTCAGATACATGGGAAGAGGGGAGAGCTGGACAGGAAGAAACAGAAGAGGGTTAGACTCGCCGGAAAAGATATTTGAGAGAGATCTGCTGGCTATTGTAAGTCCGGCTGTCCCCCCCCCCCCCCCCCCCCCCCCGGAACAGGTGGCCTGACTGACCAGAGGAGGCGCTGTTGCAGGGACCAGGACTTTATATGCCACCGGCTTCCCACCTGCAGACACGGCCAATTGTGTCTGTAGGAACGTCTGACCAAGCAGGAAGCACCACTGCCGGGAACTGAAGCCACATCTCTTGCATCTACACTAACCCAGATATGCTCTTGTACACGTATTGTGCTTGGTGATCAAATGTGATTCTTATTCGTGTGTGTGAAGGCAGGAGTTGACGTACCGTGAGGGCCGCTGCTGCGAAAGCAGTGTCTCCGCTGTTGAAGGAGGGCATGCAGCGCCGCGACACCGTCTTGGTTGGTTTCTTAAAAGCAAGGCTCTCCTGTAAACTGGTGTGTTTCAGGGGGGACGGCAGTGCGTTTTGGGTGAAGGCAGTGCTGTTTAGTGGTCGCTTCTGGAGGCGTCTGTACTGCTCCGTCTTGCTGCGCTCGCCGGCCCAGGTGCGACTCTTGAGACGAAACGTCCTCAGGTCCTCTTTGAAATCTTCGTGAAGCATGGGTCGATATGACTCAGGTTCACATCGAGACTGCAGGCGAGAAGGAGACAGATATTCAGACGACCGAACAACAAGATGTGTTCAAACTACAATAAGGTCAAAACAAAATGTGAATTTTTGGGGCTCAGGATTCCTATGAAAATACCCCCCACCCCCCAAATAAATAAATAAATAAAATGAAATTAAACATGCCCCCAGGGCAGAAATATGGAGAAAAAGGTGGCATTCTAATGCATGTGCTCCATAAATCATGTTATCTGCCCACCCATCTGGGCAGATAGCACTTATGACATCACTCACCCAGCCTGCTGCTGTACAGCACTGCTGTTCTGAATGAATGAGCCCAGCCTGAGACCAGATCATAACAGCAGTGCTGTACAGTGATGTCATAAGTGTTATATGCCCAGATGGCTTCATATTGAACATGTTTCAGCTGCTTTTTACAAAAACCAGTCTAGATGCAGCCATGTGTGAAAAAAGAGAGAGAATCCTATTGCTACATATCAGTCCCACACATTAATGCAACGTGGTCTCCAACCTGCACCATGCTCTTTAAAGTATGCAACTGAAGTCCTTCGACAAAATGAGAAACAGATTTGGAAACACAAACCTGGAAATGAGGGAAGAATTCTTTGTATCCTCCCTTGAGGATGTAGAGTTCGGGGTAGTGGAGATTGGGGTAATCGTTCATGTTGCGGTCGCTCTCTCTGACAAAGCGGCACATGTGTGGGCCGCGCTCCGAGGAGAACTCGCAGTGGAAGACGATGAGGACGCGTCTGTCCGGGGAGGACGCCGTGATGGGTACTCTGAGGAGGTAGTCTTCCACCTGCTGCTCCTGGTGTAGGTTCACAGCTCCCTGAGACAACAACAACAACAGCTACTTTACTCACAATGTACAGGAAGTTATCTGATGACATTGGTGCAGAGGCGTCAAAACAGGGTCAACACTCAGTAACAAATAACAGGGGGAACAGGACCTCAGACAAAGTAGACTAGAATAATATAGAGATGGTCATACATTTCAATGTACAGCCACTACATGAAGTGGTTAAATACAATGCCAATCTGGGCACAGTCTGACGCCTCATAAGACAGACGGCTGATAATATTTGGGGAGTTCTGGTGTAGGGCGGTCTCCCCCGGCAACACTTCCACTTCCATGGGTATGGGTATTGGCAAGAACCTCACGATACGATACGTATCAAGATACATGGGTCGCGATACGATTGTATCACGATACATTGTGATACAATATATTGCGATATATTGCAATACTGTACACAATTTACGAAAAAAAAGAAAAGAAAAAAAAAGAGCTAAAAATACAACACACTGTGTACCACCCAGGTAGTGTAATAATATGTACATCACTTTATATTGATAACTTAGTGGACAAATTGAGTGCAAACTACTGTGTTGAACGCACTGAAATCAAAAGTATTCTTATTGTGTCACTGTTCAGATATCTATATGGGAAATATCGATACAGTATCGCATAAAAAATGTCTAAATGCCTTTTCAGGAGCCTTTCCATCCTACCAAGACATTCCTGCATGAGACGAGACAGTCAAAACAAAGTGGATTTTTACACCAGTCCTTTACTATAGTCTTATAGTATAGAGGCGGACATGTTGGCAGACGCTCACCTTGATGTGTCCGCCCTCAAACTCGTAGGGGTAGCGACAGTCGATGACGATCACGCGTTCCACGAGCTGACTGAACTGTCCACTCAGTGCTGCCACCATCTGAGGACCACAGAGGGGAAACTTTAATGTCACGTTTGAAATACTGCAATTCATTCAATACAGAATAAAAGACCGATCAAACAAAACAGAAATAGACAAATACTCTACTCACCGTCTCTGGGGTAATGTACTTGAGGTCCACATGTTTACCGCCCACTGTGGGAAGTACGAAAGGCTGAAGAAGAGGGGAAAAGGGTTAGGAAAGTAATTATTTGATGCAATTTAGTTATTAGTGCATGAAACACTGCTGAAACAATAGAAGGATCTTATAAGCACACATGCGGCCCGCGATGGAATTGCATTTTTTTTTACAGTGCACCTGAACGCAACATGCAAGATACCCGCTGAATAAGTGTCCAAATGTTCATGTCATTTTGGCCAATACTCCACATCTGTTATAACATTTCAGTCTGGAATATGGAATATCTTTCAATAATCTTTATGACTAAAAGGCTAAACGTAATCTCATGTGTAAGAAATGACTGTTCTACAGTCATTTCTTGTGGCCCTGGGGCCTAGAGTCTAGAGCACACATGGGCAAAATGCGGCCCCAGGGCCGGACTCAAAGAAAAACAAAACACCCCCAAAAACTCAATAAAAGGCAGAATTATGTTAATAAATCTGATCTGCTACAGCCATTGGATTTGTATCACTATTATATCAGGAGATTAACAAGAAATTACCAATCACAATGGGAGAGAGGGTTAAAAATAGGGAGACTCCCGCGATAATCAGGAGTGTTGGCAGGTATCATTTCCAATGTGTGGCCCTTTGCTTACTTGATGTAAGTCAGTATGGCCCTCAGGAATTTTTTTTTGCCCACCCCTGCCTTATAAGCCTTACCTTGGTGAAATCTCCTATCAGGTCTTCATCGCTGTCATCACCGTCCAGCACCGTGTCAATCTCCATCTGACAGGACTGAAGGTCTGACGTGGACCTCTGAAGCGGAGAGCAGCCCTGGATAAAGAAGAGAAATTACTTTTTAAAGAGACTAGAAAGCTTGAATAATGCACTAACAAACTAGGTTTCGCAGTGGTTCTTATTTTGGGGGGGGTCACAGGGTGATTGTCAAAAGAGAGAGACAAAAATCTCCCTTCATAGCTCCCATAACAAATGGCTTAATGTATTATAAAGCTATATCAAGTATAAAAACTATTCCAGTGAGTGAGTGAAATCAGTGTGTGAATGCATGCCATGCGCACTGTCATTGGGTTGGGTTGTGGCGGGAGAGGGGGGGGGGGGGTCACACGAAACCCAGCCTAACAAAACAAAACACAGTAACAAGGTGTTTTCAGCAGGGATACTGTGAATTGTCTGTGTGTGGACGTGTGTTACAGATCTACCTGCTTGCGTGACTGTCCTTCCTCTATGAAGCCGCTTTGCGTCTCAGTTTTCTCCAGCTCTCTCTCTGCATTCTCAGGCAGGACCATCTCAAAGTGGTTCTTGGGAAGATGGCGTGACATCAGGCTCTGCTTCAGCTGCTGCAGGCTCTCCCTCTGCTGTGTTTCAGAGACAGACGGTGGGTTCTTCAGTTGTGACTTCATTCTCCTCTTTAGCATTGGCATTTCTTAAGTGTGTGTAGTTAGTGTGTACTCAAAGGGTGTGCGTATTTACCATGCTTTTGGCGTATGCAGGGTCAGTCAGCTGCTCTTCACTGTTGATATTCAGTTTGTCTCTCAGTGGCGTGCGGCCGCGGATCAACCCCGGGGTCGTGGCCCCGCGTAGGGTCATCGCCCCTCTGGCCTGGGGGGTCATGCCCTCTGACCCCTGACCCTGCCCGGACGTTCTACAGAAGATGAAATGACACCAAATTAAAAAAAAAAAAAAAAAAAATCCTGAATAAAGAATTCGGAGGAAGCCACCTCCGTCAAATCTCATGCCACCGCCAGCTCTTGACAAAACTCTGACAGGTGTCTTCATGGAAAACACTATTTTCTAACAAGCGTGGTCATTTTGTAATTGCGGCGCTATGCCGATGTGCTGACAATTTCATGTTGAATATTCTTTCATAAAGTTATTTGTTGAAAAAGGTTCATTGCACTACAACACACAACTTATACATGATCTATATTTAGTATTCGTTTATCAGATAAAAGAGTAAAAGTAAACAATTGTGGGGGTCCATATGTCTCCTAAAGCAAATTAATTCTCTGTATATTTCAGTCGTATATAATTATGAATACAAGTTTACATAACTCCAAGTCATTTCCAATATGCATTTCTTTTACTGTCATTACCTGAAGCGGGTGCTGCTGAGGACAGCGTTAGGTGTTTGAACCTGCTGGCGCTCTGGTGTCACTCGGCTGAAGTCACTCTGGTGCAGTGGAGTGTTGAGGCCGCCCTTCAGGGGCGTGTCTATGTTGCTCAGTGCCATCAGGTTCTGCGCTTCCTAAAATGAATAAACAAACAAATTAATTAATACACAGAGATAGACAGAGGGACAAAAACAGACAATAAGGCAGAGTGGGAGTTAGTATCTATCTAGTGATGTGTAGAGAGACACTGCATGAAATAGGCCACGCCCATCACGGGGGAAAAGCTCCGTTCATTTCGACACACCAGCGTCATTTTCCTTGAATTAAACATAGCTAAAAGCTGTGAAAATGGGCATCATAGAAACAGTCACGCGACCAACACAGTGGTGCGCACCTATGGTTCCAGTTATAAAGAAAAATAAGAATATGCGTAGACTTAAAGAAACTGAATGAGTCAGTGGCACGAGAAAAATATATCTTGCCTACAATTGATGACCTTCTCCACAAGCTTGCAGGAAGTACAGTCTTCACAAGCCTAGACGCTAGCAGCGGTTTCTGGCAGATCCCGTTAGAAGAGGACAGTGCCCTTCTAACCACGTTTATCACCCTGCAGGGTAGATACTGCTTTAAGAGGCTGCCTTTTGGCATCACTTCCGCACCCGAGATATCCCAAAGGAAAATGTCAGAGTTACTACAGGGGCATGAAGGGGTTGTTGTCTTTATGGATGACATACTGTGTTACTACAGGGGCATGAAGGGGTTGTTGTCTTTATGGATGACATACACGGTGGCTCAGTGGTAGAGCTGTCGCCTCGCAGTCAGAAGGTCCTGAGTTCGATTCTCGCCTGGGACACTGTGGGCGCTGTGGTTGTGTTCCCCCCCATATCTTCAGTGCCTACTGCCCAGGTGGGGTATCTCGTCGTAAGGGCCTTTCTGTCTGTGTGGAGTTTGCATGTTCTCCCCGTGCTCCCCCAGGGGGGTTCCTCCGTATATAACCCCCCCCCATTAAAAAAAAAACATGCAGAAGATCAGATCGTCATCGTCATGTGACCAGTGACGACAACATCCGAAGTCGGTCCCCGGGCGCTGTACGAGAAAGCGACCACTGCTCCTGGCCTGCCCCCCGGAGGAAAGGACAAAGCCAGGATGGGTTAAATGCAGAGGACAAATTTCACCGGCCACCGTCAGCATGTGTGTGTGTATATGTGGCCGTCCGTGCATGTGTTGATGTGTAATCGTGTGACAATAAAGACGGGCTTTTCCGTCTGAAATCGTGTTTAAAAAAATCGTGTTTACTGTGTTTTGGTGAAACCAAGCAGCAGCACGACATGAGACTTAGCAAGGTGTTCGAGACCATCAAACAGTCTGGCCTTAAAGGAACACTCCGCCCATTTCAACCAGCTTTGTATCATTAGAACATCAGTAGTATAGCAGAAAACTGTAAACTGTTTTGAAGTCTGTCATTTAATTTGACAGTTAGTGAGTGTTAAAGTGTGGTCCAGTGACATCACTGGTCCACACTAACTCAAATGAATAACTCATTAACTCAAATCAACTCTCAATAACTGTCAAACTGAAGTCATTCATCTAGTTTGACAGTTATTGAGAGTTGATTTGAGTTAATGAGTTATTAATTTGAGTTAGTGTGGACCAGTGATGTCACTGGTCCACACTTTAACACTCAATAACTGTCAAATTAAATGACAGACTTCAAAACAGTTTACCGTTTTCTGATATACTACTGATGTTCTAATGATACAAAGCTGGTTGAAAATGGGCAGTGTCCCTTTAAACACAGGCTAGTTACGTTTGTTACAAAAAGTGGGGTTGTACGCCAAACTCAGACAACCCCAGAAATGATTGATGATGACCTCCATGGGATGGAATATGTAACCCCCATGCCAAAAGCCAAGATGCCTGAACAGAGTCCAGAAGAGAGCCAGCAGCCTCAAATTGAAAAATTAGAGGACAATGAAAACACTCAGACAGAACAGAGAGGAGATAGTCATGGGGCACGTTACCCTAAAAGAAATAGGAATAGTCCTCAGTATTTGAAAGACTATGAATGTAAAGTCGAGTGTAATGAAGAGGTATGAACCAATATTGACTACTGCTACAGAGTGGCTTGTAATGTACCAAAAACCTTCAAAGAAGCCATGAGCTCAACAAAATCAGAAATGTGGGCTAGTGCTATGGAGGAGGAAATGGATTATCTTATGGAAAATCATACTTTCACATTGACCACACTGCCAGAAGGTACAAATGCAGTGGGGGGACGTTGGGTTTATGCAATCAAAGACAATGCAGACCAATCTGAAACCTACAAGGCCAGATATGTTGCAAAAGGATATAGCCAAGTAGCTGGAATTGACTATAAGGAGACTTTCTCTCCAACTGCAAATATGACCTCAGTACATACCTTAATGCAAATAGCTGTTCAGGATAACTTAGTCATCCACCAAATGGATGTTAACACATCTTACCTCCATGCTCTGATTGATTGTGAGATGTACATGGAGCAGCCCGAAGGATTTGAGATCAAGTCAGACACAGACAAACAGTTACGGCCGGGACACACATCTTGCGTGTACCTACCTAGTGCGTGTGCGTGGCGTGCTGGCTGCGGCTGGCACGCCCGCGGCATCCACACAGGCAGCGTGGCTGCTGCGCGCTGCTGTCTGTCAGCCAACTCTCTTCCTATAGAGTTTACCTTTTATTAAATTTGCTATAAACAATACAATGATGATTTTAACTGAAGATCGCTTGGGCTCACTTCGTAATCGAGGCAGTATTGATTTGTGTGTGTGTGTGTGTGTGGTGGGGAGGGGAGGAACGAAGCCACGTTGTAGCCTATGTGGTTTTCAGGGGGCAGGAGAACTGCAGCTGTGAGCTCAGCTCATCCTCCTGTCTCAAATCAAAACGAGCCTTGATTGGCTGTGGCTGCCCCTGTAAAATATAATTTTAATGTCTATTTGTGTAGAGACACGCTAGAGACACGCGCGCGGTAGGCAGAAAAAATAGGCGTCGCTTCTATTCTCTAGATGACGCGCGTCTCACGCCTCGCAAGACACGCGCCTGAGACGCGCGTCTGATGCCGGTGGTGTGGCTGCTGTAACCTGTTAACATGGGCGCCGAAATGAAAATCAACAGGTAATGCCACGCCGACGCCACGCAGACGCACAGCAGACGCAAGATGTGTGTCCCGGCCGTTAGTCTGCAAACTGAACAAGTCACTGTATGGTTTGAAGCAATCAGGACGCAACTGGAATAGAGTGTTACATGACCACCTCAGTGATAATGGTTTTGTACAGAATCCAGCAGACCACTGTGTCTATAACAAACAGATAATGAAAGGATAATTCTGATCATTTGGGTGGATGATCTAATTATTGCTGCAAGTGACAATGCCTCACTCAATGGTGTGAAGGAAATGTTAAGGGCAAAATTTAAGATGAAAGATCTGGGGCGACTTAATCATTTTCTAGGAATTGATTTTGTACAAAGTGAAGGAGAAATAAGGATCAACCATGATTTGATGGTGAGGGTGAACTTGTAGACCAAACAGGATATGGTGAAATAGTAGGCATTTTGATATATGTGATGACATGTACTAGACCTGATCTAAGTTGGGTTATAAGCAAGCTGTCACAATACCTATCAGAACCAAAAGAACAACAGTGGGTAACAGCCAAACATGTGTTAAGATACTTGAAGGGCACAATCAACCAGGAGTTGTCTGTGTTATAAGAAAAGTGATGGAAAACTCAAACTTGAGGCATATAGTGATGCTGATTGGGCACTGGGGCAGCAGATCAAAATGACAGACGAAGCATAACAGGATACTGCTTTAGTTTAACTAAAAGTGGGCCTGTTATTTCATGGAAAAGTAAAAAGCAGCCAACAGTAGCCTTGTCTACCTGTGAAGCGAAGTACATGGCACTTGCTGCAACAACACAAGAAAGTATGCATCTTGTACAATTATTGAATGGGATAGATGTTAAATGCCATTATAAAACGGCTCTCTCAAATCAAGCAATCTGATTGGTTCACAGCCATTGTATAATTCCAGTAACCGAGTTCAATAACCCATGGCCATGGGTTATTGGTTGCCATGGCAACTCTCTTACTAAAAGGCAGCGCTGCGCTCGAGCCAAACAGCTTTCTCCTGATCTGCTGTATGGAGGGTCACTAGTCCTTCAAGTCTTTGTACAATGAGTCATTATGGACGCATGATGGCGCAACTCTCTTACTAAAAGTACCTCAAAAACAAAATGGCGGAGACAGCTTTCAGATCCTTGTGAATCGATCTTCGCTTATAACTTTACTAATACTTAGCAGAAAATGATGTTTTGTACAAGAATAGACGCGGGCTAATGTCTTAACCCCTCTCTCGCGCGCCCTCACTCTTAACCCCGCATTTCTAAATAAGACGTAACGTTACTTGGTGTCGGCATATGGCTCTGGTGTCGGGCTTTGCAAAAAGCTCTCAGCAAGCGCCAGGATTGGCCAATGTCGACTTCAGTCTCCAGAACGATCCAATCAAATCACCCGCACGTCTATCTTCTTGCTAGAGGTCCCGCCTTACAGTAGTGTTCCAACTGACTCTATCAGAATACCATGCCAGTCGGACTTATAGTATTATTATTATTATTATATTATTATACCTGGAAACCGTTTTATAAAAGCAATATAGCACTCGAGCTACGTGGTGTTGTGGAATATATCCCGCTGATAAGCTGTTATATAACAGATAACAGCTTATCAGCGGGATATATTCTCCACAACACACTTGCTCTCATGCTATATTGCTTAAACATACACCAGTGAAAATATTTGAAGACAACCAAGGTGCAATCGCTTTGTCAAAGAACCCAGTATGTCGTCAAAGATGTAAACATGTCGACATTAAGTATCATTTCATACGATCTGCACTTAATGATGGAAAGATAACTATTGAATATTGTCCAACAGCAGATATGGTTGCAGATGTTACGACCAAGCCTGTAACTAAGTTCAAAATTGAAAAGTTTGTAAAATATATGTTTGGAATCTAAGTTACCAGAAAAGGTGTTAAGTAGCCTATGTAACTGCCAGACACAATTTATGTTGTGAATTGTTTTGTAGGCTACAGTATAGAGCAAGTGGGGGTGTTAACATATTGGCTAGTAGGTAGGCCAACATTATGTATATGTGCTCTTATACTGACGTCACTATTGACATCAGCATGTTGACCTGTTGTCTATAAATGAGCATGCGCAAATAAAGTCTTTCTCTTTCAGGCTCCATGTATGCCAAGAGCAGCACGTGTGTTTTTCCTCCGTGAAATGAGAGTCTATTGAGCTGGTATTCCTGCCCTCACAATGGCAACACCAACAGAACTAATTCAGCTCATTGTAACACAAGAATGACATGTAGGCTATTTGAATTTAAATATTAATCAGAGGAAAGAAGGTGATGAAATTTAGAATGACAAGAAAAAATAGGCTACACATTCATATGCCTGTGCAATAGGCTAAGTAGGCCTAAGTTATACGGTTTGCAATTGTAAAATTGTCCAGACCAGAGAGATGAAAAGGGTGACGGCGCACCAGAGATGAAAACATATTGGTGACAGCACACCGACCAGGCAGACGCACAGATTAAAAACACATTTTGGTGACAGAACACCAGTCCAGACACAGATTAAAACATATAATCAGCAGCAGCACATAGACAACATTAGATTCGTTCAGCAGAAACTAACTGATTGCATAGTCATTTTAATAAAGTATGAATGTTAGCTGTCGCTGTCTGGCAAACACACCACTAATAGTCTATCTAGTTATAGTAATGCTTGGAAAGTAGCCTACCCCCCCCCCCCCCCCTCCCCGCAGCATCGTGACATTAAATGAAAGTATAGGCTATATTAGGCTTGTTTGAGATGACTTCTGGCTCGCCTGGGAAGCAGGCAAGAGCAGCCGAGTGCAGTCAGTCAATCAGAGGCAGAGAGGGGCGGGTCATGCCTTCGCCATCATGGGAAAAAAACGAGGGGAGTGAGACCGCGCATATGTAGGCTACAGTACACCAAACCCTAACGTTGTGCATTGGCTCTGCTCTGTGTCACACACAGTAAACAACCTGAGACCCAGTACTGCCTCTTGCCTCCAGTGTCACCACACACACACCAGGAACACAACGCAGTCTAACGCACCGGTTACAATCAGGGCCGTAACCAGGGTTCCGAAATAGGGGAGGTCCAGCAAGGGGAGGCGGATTCGGTGGCGCCCGCAAGGGCGCCGCCGAAAAAAATTGGAGGTTTTTTTTCCCCCTTTTTTAGCCATATTTAGAGTAATATATCATTTTAAATCAACATTAGGATTATACTGTTGTGATGTCATTATTCAGTATATTCTCTTTCATGTCACCACCTGCTCAGCTCTCCTGTCAACATAATTGTAACTAACAAACACAAACTGTTTTAGCCAAATTCATATCAAAATGACACCTACAAACACAGGTACACAACCCAAGCCGTACACAACACACAAAGTCATCATCGATAATAAAGAAAACATACAGAGGGACATTTATTTATTCCTGATAGGAACGATTGAAAAATAAAATAAAATATATTATGTTGTTTTTAACTTTACACCACCTCTTTTTGTTACTTATTGGGTCATGAAACTGAAACCATGCATATAGCCACCTGCATACCTGACTTCGGGAGCTTGGCAATTGGCATCATGCATGATTAGCCAGTAGCATCCCAACGTGTCACACAGGTAACATTACTTAAGAGACAGACTAGACACTTACTTTCTTGGTTGTTGCTAAAAAATCTGTCAGTGTCACTCACTGTCTGTCGTTCACTTCGCTCACTGTCTCGCAGCTCGCTCACCTTCAATTATCTCGCCAGGCAGACAGACAGTCATCACTCACCACCATGCTGCTGCTCTCTCGGAATCAAGTTACCGCGGACGCGGCGTCAGATGACTTCCTGCCTGACCTGCCTTTCGTTTCAAAATAAAAGCGATCCCGTGTTTTTCATGCTTTTCCATGCAGATTGTTTTATAAAAAAAAAAAAAAAAAAATCCTGAAATATTAGGGGAGGTCCGGACCTCCCCGTCCTCATACTAGTTACGGCCATGGTTACAATGACATAACAACAGCTGTTTGAAATTCCCACATTCGCCACAAAAAAGTTACTAAAAGCCAGCAGCCGTGCCAAATCATGATCAATTATGCCTTGTGCCACTTGTGTGATGCTAGAGACTTGTTTAGCTTAGCTGTTTGTGATAACTGACTCTGTCATGGGCTACTTCTGCAGTGTCTAGGACACAATAAGTTAAGTCGTGTGTGTCAGTGTAGTGTGTGTGCGTGCAGGGGGACCTGTGCGTGTGCCGGGGGAGGGGGGTGTTCCGACATAATAGCTGCGTTCCCCCACCTGTCATGCCGAGTTTTGCACCCCCGCCGAGAATTGCACCCCCACCATATTTTGGGACTGTTTTAACTTAAAAACAGGGATGCAAATCTCGGCAGGTACAAACTGCCGAGATGTGCACCCCCCTCCATGAAGCCAGGAGAGATCCCCAGGTCTCGAGGTAATCTGTACCCGGATTTTAAACACCAACGTCGGCTTCCATGAGCCAGAAGAGAGCCCCAAGCATGGAAGTCACCTCCACGCAGATCTAATGCATCAAAGTCGGTCTCCATGAGTCAGGACAGACCCCCTGGCTTGGAGATCACGTCTACCCAGACAATTATATCATTTTTAAACAGTTAAGTTTCCATATAAATCATTACAATATGCTCCCGGAAGGTGGGGATGCAAAACTCGGCATGACAACGGCAGTAGCTTGTAACTGCCGTTCGTTTCAAACGAGTTGAAGCGTGCACTCTGTAAAACTCAACAACTGATGTAGGAGGATGCAAACAAAGATGGCGTAGCACTGTCTGTAATCAAACTCACCTCAGGGTAGCGCAGGCAGTGGTGATATGCTGCTGGCTTCATGACTTCTGGCAGCCGAGACCGAAGAGTACACTTCAAGGTGAAAATGTTGAGTGATGAAAAGTGCGTCCTCTCTGTGTGACGTCCCTGGTGGTCATGACTGGACAAGCGTCTCGCTGTAACTTAAGTCATGGTGCTAAGCCAATCAGAGACCGACCCTCAAATTCGAACTCACGGCCCCAGGAAAAATCAACAGGGTTGCCAGATGGGCGGGATTTCAGCCTAATTAGGTTGGTTTGGGGGGGCATTGTGCGTGGGGGAAATGGGCTAAACCTTGGGCGGGTTTACAGGGCAACTTGTTACCATAGATCTGCATTTGTTTTTGGGCGGTTTTGTGTGCGTTTCAGACGCGGTTCTTGAACCAGGCCGAACAGGCAGTCGCCTGGGGGCCTCGTCCACTAGAGGGCCTCGCAGACCAGAGCATTTCTTTTTTAGTATCTCCCTACCGGCATCCCCCCTCCCCCCGCCCCGCCCCCACTGAAACACTTCCCCGTTTCTTCTGGACTGGTCACTGGTCACTCCAAACGAATATAAACAATAAACCTGACTTATCATCATGTTGTATCACCCACATTTCACACTCTCACAAAGTAATAATGGACGATCTATTTCATTTGATTTCCACCACTTGCATGCCGGGAAGACTGGGATCGAGTTAACTTGTCTCATTTGCGTGATGAGCAGTCGGTACTGTGACACTGTGACACCACCAGTACTTGTCAGGTTCAGTTCAAGTGTGTTTAGCCTACTTGTCAGTATCACGTATATCAGAGGCTTTATATCAGCAGCATCTAGCCGCAGTAGAAGTTGTAGAACAATGACAAAGAAGCGTTTTCAGAGTGGCGCAAACCACCGACTTGACGGAGGACGAGGAGCAGCGAGCAGCTGCAACGTTAATTGAAGCAGCACCAGGTGAGCGTGAGCTAGCTAACAACAACGCTAGCACTAGCAGCCATGCTAGCTCTAGGCTGCCTGCGTCTGCTCCTGCTGTGGGGCAGCTAATGTTACTACGCGCGGGGAGGACGCCTGCCACGCCTCGGAGGAGGAAAGTGACAGTGACGGAGCCGACACAGCCGAGTCACCCACGGTGACCACCGATAATACCGATGATGATGATGATGATGATGATGACGACAGAGGCAGAGAGGACGCGCAGCAGGCTGAGGCTGATGTTACTACGTTAACGTGGGAGTCGGACTTGGACGAGGAGGAGGAGGATGAAAGTGTCAGAGCTGCTGACTCTGAGTCAGCCACGGATGATGATGAGGACAGTGGTGTCAGTGACACAGAGCAGCAGCAACCCAGTGAGCCCACCACAAATCAGACACCCGATCTAGCTCGCCTTGATCCAGCAACAGCAGTGATTATTGCACCATCATAAGGATGTGACCTGCTCTCCCTGTGATCTACTGACCTGCTGACTGCCTGTGAAGCTGTAACCTGCACAGATCTCCTACTGACTGTGAAGCTGTAACCTGCTCAGATCTCCTACTGCCTGTGAGGATGTGACCTGCTCTCCCTGTGATTGTTAACAGCTAAACTCCAGCACACGCACACGCACACGCACACACACACACACACACACACACACACACACACACACACACACACACACACACACACACACACACACACACACACAGTAAGTTAAGTATACAGTTGTACACTATCCATTCCCTCTTATAGACAAGGGTTTAAATGGCAAGTGTTTCTAGTTATTCAATGATATATTTTTCAGTGGAAGTCATCTCTCATTGTGTTAAACCTGACCATGCCTCTTTCTCTCTCTCTTCCAATCTCTCTCTCCAACATAGAATTATGTCAGCAGCATCCAGACCAGACCTCCATGAGCTGTGACCTGCTCTCACATTATGATCTCCTACTGCCTGTGAGGATGTGACCTGCTCTCCTGTGATCTACTGACCTGCTGCCTGGCTGTGATTGTTAACAGCTAAACTCCAGCACACACACACACACACACACACACACACACACACACACACACACACACACACACACACACACACACAGTAAGTTAAGTATACAGTTGTACACTAACTGCGTTTTGGTGGGTTTTGTGTGTGTGTGTGTGTATATACATATATATATATATATATGTAGCGAAGCTTGTTGGCTCGCTGGGGGCAAAGCTTTGGGGCTTGCCTCGTGAAGTGTGCTGGATCGTGGATGAAGGCTCACAGGCTGTGATCGATCAGAATCACGGAGATGGAGATAGGGACCGACATGTCGGTCCTGGGACGCGGTTGAAATACCACTGGGATGACTGGGTGTAAGGCAATCAGGCACCAGGGCCTGGCCGGTTGGAAGATGGCCAGGATTCAGTTCGGGTCCGGATTTAGTTGTGCTATTGGTTGACATTATTAGGGGAGTAAGAAATACCCGAATCAAGCAGGAATCTCTCGGATGTGGCCGGAATCTCTTGGATGAGGTGAATCAAGCATAGCGTCACAGGACACCTGGCTTATATGCCCGCGTTTTGGTGTATGACATCACGTCATTGGTGATGTCACAACGTTCTAGGGAGCTATGACATCATCAATGTTATGTCTGACATTGCCGATGACCTCACAGGTGAACTCTATGCTATTACATCATCGGTGTCATTGTTGATGATGTCATCGTCATTACGTCGTGGCGCGCCGGCTGGTGGGCATCGACTGCCCCAAGAACAGGCTTGACGGTGGGCCATTATGGGCCCTTTTCTACAGCCGCTCCCAGATTCCTGTAGGGAATCTGTATTCTTCCAGAAATGGCCGGAATGGCCCTCTAGTCCCACCTGGTATAGGCAGGGCTTGGTTGATTATTCTGGGAGTGAGGGGGGCTGTGGTCCGCCTGGCCACCGGCCGCACGCCGTTGTCCAGTCCCGTACATCACAAGAGCCAAGATTTGGTGACTGTCCTCGTTGGCCAGGATGTGTGTGGGATCCTACTGCAGTAGCGAGCTGTAATGGCGTCTGGGGGCTGGAGCTTCCAGTTGACGAAACTCAGCGGCGTGAGGTCAGCGCGGGAGCCGCTCAGGAGCCAGGGGTCTATCCATCCTACCCATCCTACCCAGCTACTGCGGTAGTGGGGAGCCTCTGGTTCTGGTGGCTTGAGTTTCCAGTCGAGGAACCTCAGCGGCATAGGGTCGGTGAGGAAGCAGTTCGTCTGCCCTCGTTGGAGGGAGGCCTCTGCCCCTAGTGTCCCGTTGGCCGGCCCGTGGAGCGCCGGTGTGGCATCCTCACTGAGGGCACCGAAGGTCGTACACTCCTCCGGCATGGGGGGAGCCGACCTGAGGCCACTGTAACTTGGCTTCAACTCCTCGCTCTTATCCGCGGTCGTGGGGAGTCGGGGTGTCTTTGGCCAGCGATCTGGGCTGAGAAGAGGTGGTCCGCAACCCCGACTGCTGGTGGTGAGTGCGGGAAGAGGCCTTCCCCACGCGGTGTCGACCACAACAGCCACCCGTGATTGCGGCGGGTCGTCCTCCCACTCTTCCCAGGCCTGCAGCAGTGTCTCGGGCAGGACCGGATCATCCCAGCCCGGTTCCCATTTCCATCGGTGATGTATGAGCAGGATAAGATGGATCCTCCCGAACTGATGGAGGGGCAAATTCCTCGGGCGGGATTCCTGCTGCAGGGCGGTGATGGGGTAAGGGTGCTCGCCTAGACCAAGGTTCGGTTCCGTAAAGGCTCTCTTGGTGCAATAGGTCTGCTCTGGGCAAATTGCCGGCGAGACGATGAGGGAGACGGCCGCCCCGTGAAGCATCTGGGGCTCCTGCCTCGCCGTCCGCCAAGGCATGTCCACTTGCTCCACTTGCTCGGACTTCTTGGCCTCCCTGGGGGTCTTGGCTGGAGTCGTCTCCGTGAGCCCGGGCAGGGCCAGGAGGTGAATTCTGGGAATAGGTAGTTGAGATGGCTGGTCCCGTCCTCTGGGGGGGTCCCAGCTGTCGACCTCGGCTATCCTGGGGTGGTTGATGCCGTCCGGCTGACTGTGCCCTGTGCTGTTGGTCTCCACGTTCGCCGTGCCTCCCTGAGTCTGGTGTGTCTCGGTGGCGGGCTTGGCCGCCCCGTTGCACTCTATCGCATGCTCAGGGTCAGCAACCTTTGTCGGCGGACGTGTCCTGGGTGCGGGTGTTGGTGGCATTGGCAATGGCCATTGCCTTTGTCTGGGCAGTGGAACCGGGGGTTCCCTAGCCTGGGCCGTTGGCTCTGGAGCCGCCGTGCTGACCTGACCCTGGTCTTGGGAGGTGAGAGGCGCAGGTGGAACTGCCGGGTCCCCGGCAAGCGGGCGGGCGCGAGGCCGGGCCGCTACGTGCTCCTGCTCGACTTGCAGCCGGGCACGAGCCCGGGCCTCGTGGTGGGCCAGCTCAGCTTGCCGCAGGTGTCGGCTTCTCTCCAGGCGGCGGGTGATCCGCTCTCTAGCCTGGAGGGCCTCCTCTTGGGCCTGTTGCGCCTCAGCGTGGGCCCGCTTCGCCGCTCTGGTTTGCTCGTTCAGCCGGTGGTACTCCTTGTCGGCTTCCTCCTCCTCCGCGTGTTGCCGGCGGAGGTCCTCAGCTGCCAGTCGTGTCATCTCCTGCTCGTAGGCTGCCGCTTGGGCTGAGGAGGAGGAGTTGGTGGAGGCGTGTGAACGTACGGTTGACCGTGAGCTGGCGCTAGAGTGTCGCGATGGGCTATGGTGACTGCGGTAACTGCTAGCGCTATGATAGTGAGAGTGGCTGGGGCTCCTCAACCGGGGCTCTGCTCGGGAAGAGGGTCGGGCCCCTTGGTACCGGGCTGACCCATGCCCGCATGGGGTCTCCCGGTCATGGGCGAGGGCCTGGGCCGAGGATATTCCGTCATGATGGCTTGCACCCTGATGATGGTGACTCCTGCGCCCGCTGGGTACATGTGCGTCTCTGTCGTCATAGGTCGAACCTCCATGACCTGACCTGTCCCGGCTTGACTGGTGGCCACCTTGATGGGACCTGCCAGCGCGTTGGGATTCCTTGAAGTATTCAGTGATGTCCCGGTTGGTCTCCCTTTGGCGCGCGATCTTATGTTCGAACTCGGCTCTTGTCTGGGCTGCCTGAGCAGGGAGTCGGTGGTGGCTGCGGATGAGTTCCTGCCCCTGGTGGATCTTCTGGTCGGAGTGTAGGGGGTCTCGCCCTTTGGTACTACTCCGAACGCTGGATACTTGGCTGTATCCAGTATCGATCTGGTGGGGGAAGGGTTGCTCCTCTGGTCGACGAGGTGCCGTGACCAGAGCGAGCTCACCTGACTCCTGCTCCATCTCTGAGCGTCGCAAGTCCTCGATCCGGCTCGAAGGACCAAATTGTAGCGAAGCTTGTTGGCTCGCTGGGGGCAAAGCTTTGGGGCTTGCCTCGTGAAGTGTGCTGGATCGTGGATGAAGGCTCACGGGCTGTGATCGATCAGAATCACGGAGATGGAGATAGGGACCGACATGTCGGTCCTGGGACGCGGTTGAAATACCACTGGGATGACTGGGTGTAAGGCAATCAGGCACCAGGGCCTGGCCGGTTGGAAGATGGCCAGAATTCAGTTCGGGTCCGGATTTAGTTGTGCTATTGGTTGACATTATTAGGGGAGTAAGAAATACCCGAATCAAGCAGGAATCTCTCGGATGTGGCCGGAATCTCTTGGATGAGGTGAATCAAGCATAGCGTCACAGGACACCTGGCTTATATGCCCGCGTTTTGGTGTATGACATCACGTCATTGGTGATGTCACAACGTTCTAGGGAGCTATGACATCATCAATGTTATGTCTGACATTGCCGATGACCTCACAGGTGAACTCTAAGCTATTACATCATCGGTGTCATTGTTGATGATGTCATCGTCATTACGTCGTGGCGCGCCGGCTGGTGGGCATCGACTGCCCCAAGAACAGGCTTGACGGTGGGCCATTATGGGCCCTTTTCTACAATATATATATATATATATATATATATATATATGATACATACACACACACACACACACACACACACACAATTATAGGCTACAATGTAGCAATGAGAACAATATAGGCTATAACCTGAACATTACTGAATTTACTGAAACCAACTCACTAAGTTAATTTGAACCCAAGTAGCTGCCAAGATAATGGAAGCAAGTCATTGAGTGCGTTTACATGCAGACAATAAACGGATAACTGAGAATAATCAGGTAACTGGCAATAATCTGATATCAGTGTTTACATGCACTTAGCAAATAGCGGGAACTCACCTCAAAGTGTGTGAGTGGACATTTACGGTAATAAATAAACCTGATGACTCAGCAGTAACCTAGAGTGCCTTTTAAACATGAAATCTGGATCATGTCAGGCTAGAGAGACCAGGATATTTTCAGGTTTTGCCTTTCTAAACATGAGGGGTCTTTGTTAACTCATTGAGTGCCAATGACGTCTAAAGACGTCAATTCAAATAGTAACGTAGAGTGCCAATGACGTCTAAAGACGTCAATTGCGTTTTTTGACGGTGGGACGTGGATCAAAGCCTGATGCATCTCCTGTAAAAATATGGGGGATGTTGAAAATGTATAAGCTATTTTACGGACCCATTAGGTGGCGACAGTGCTCTCCAGATTAGAGAAAGGTGAGGAAAAAACAGAGAAGAAGTCATGGGGAAACGGAAACCGATGCATGCTGTAACGTTAGCTGTGCCTGTGAACAGCAGCCAATCTGCTCCCACAATTGAGTAGCATGTATCGAAAAAAGAAATGTGATAGGAAACAGCTTTAGCAAATTTTTTACCAAACTCCATTCAAAAACATGCCGTTTTAACAGTCCATTCCGACAACGAGGGGTGGCATTGTGCCAAAAACGAGGCAGTCAAAATAGTGGTCGCACCGTCGTCAATCACTAGCTGTGTTTCCATTACAGTTTTTTGCAAAATAATTGCGATATTTCTACAACTTCGACAATGTACAATTGCGACTTGTAGGCGTTTCCATTGAAGTTGAGTTTGGTCTGACGGCGCGCACACCTGAACGCAATTCCCCGTTACCAGCAGCTGCCACAGTGATTACGCACGGGGATCTGCCCCATATCCCGTCCCCTGCATGCTCAAATCCAACCAATGGTCAATGCAAATCACAACATGAATTTACAACGCATATAAACGAGCCTGATTATCAATTCAAAAGAACATGAGTGGCAACGTTGCTGGCTGCGGTGAATGCAGTGAGTGCGACAGGCAGAGGAAAAAAGGTAGCCTAATAGCCTACAACTGGTCCGATTTAGAGATGAAGGAGGGGGGAAAAGGCTGATATGGTGCAATAATCGGAATGTCGTGTATTATAATTATAACATTGCACCTGAAACGTGTGTAATGTATTACTCACAGTCACTGTATTCACTTCAGACAGCAGCACCGCACCGGTGTGTGCTTTTCATCCCCTCATCTCGCCGCTGTGCCAAATGCGCGCACAGGCAGCCTGTCACCATGGACCGATTTCTGCCATTACACATTATCTATTTTTCCCGGCTCCGCTTTTGCATGCCGTTTTAACGTACATGTTTGCATGTAAAAAAAAAAAACGATACAGTTTCAAAAGACACAGACTACTCACAATAGGAGAGAGTGCAAAACATGTATGCAGCAGCACACCATATGCGGTAACAATAAACAGCTTACAGATCAAAATACAAGTTCCTCAGGTTACATATAACATGATGCTATATAACTTATATATAACTTAACTTATTAAACATCAAAGCAGTGCAGTGATGTGTCTTAAAAGCTGAATTGCTGATAGAGCCCCAGGGCAGCACGATAAAGCACGGGGCAAGTCTAGCTGCCAAGGCTGGAGGACAAGCTAATCTGTAGACACTGTCACCATAATCAAGATATACTGTATATATATATATATATATATATATATATATATATATATATCTGATATATCCCCAGGGCAGCACGATAAAGCACGGGGCAAGTCTAGCTGCCAACGCTGGAGGACAAGCTAATCTGTAGACACTCATCATAATCAAGCGGTGACAAGAAAAGGCTTGTCACCAGCAGTTTACGAGAAGAGGGAGACAAACACATTCTGGGTGTTGAATATTGAAGAGTCAGCAGAAGTCAAATGTCAATAACATGTTACTTATATATTTTTTCTTGCCTTTCTCTCTCTGTCTTTCTCCTCCTCTCTCAGGAGTCATTGAGGCCATGGCCTGGGACAACATTGCCTTTTTATCCAAATAAATCCCTGGTGCTCTTATAAAATGTCATTCCAAGGATCTTGGTTTGGCCCGAAACACTGCCACTAACACTAAGAGGCTACACTACCCAGCTGGCACACAACGTCATTAGACGTTGATCTTTGGTTGGATGGAGGTCGTGACGTCCGTGACCATAATCCAATGTCAGTCCAACGTCTAATGTCAACGTCAGGTTGACGGTTAATACTGACGACATCTGACGTTGATATTATGTTGGTTTTAAGTTGTGTTTTTAAATAACCAAAATCCAACGTCTGGTAAACGTTGTAATATTAACATCCACACAACGTTAAATTCTAACATCATCAGACGTTGATATTTAGTCGATTTTAAGTTGTGTTATAAAGTAACTAAAATCCAACGTCTTCTAAACATCCCAATATTAACGTCATTATAACGTAAAATCCCAACATCATTAGACGTTGAGATTATGTTGATTTTAAGTTGTGTTATAAAGTACCTAAAATCCAACGTCTTCTAAACATCCCAATATTAACGTCAATATAACGTAAAATCCCAACATCATTAGACGTTGATATTATGTTGGTTTCAAGTTGTGTTTTTAAATAACCAAAATCCAACGTCTGTTAAACGTTGTAATATTAACATCCACACAACGTCAAATTCTAACATCATCAGACGTTGATATTTAGTCGATTTTAAGTTATGTTATAAAGTAACTAAAATCCAACGTCTTCTAAACATCCCAATATTAACGTCATTATAACGTAAAATCCCAACATCATTAGACGTTGATAATATGTTGGTTTTAAGTTGTGTTTTTAAATAACAAAAATCTAACGTCTGTTAAACGTTGTAATATTAACGTCCCCACAACGTTAAATTCTAACATCATCAGACGTGGATATTTAGTCGATTTTTAGTTATGTTATAAAGTAACTAAAATCCAACGTCTTCTAAACATCCCAATATTAACGTCATTATAACGTAAAATTCCAACATCATTAGACGTTGAGATTATGTTGATTTTAAGTTGTGTTATAAAGTAACTAAAATCCAACGTTTTCTAAACATCCCAATATTAACGTCAATATAACGTAAAATCCCAACATCATTAGACGTTGATATTATGTTGGTTTTAAGTTGTGTTTTTAAATAACAAAAATCTAACGTCTGTTAAACGTTGTAATATTAACGTCCCCACAACGTTAAATTCTAACATCATCAGACGTGGATATTTAGTCGATTTTAAGTTGTGTTTTAAAGAAACTGAAATCCTACGTCTTTAAACGTTCCAATATTAACATCAATATAACGTAAAAACCCAACATCATTAGACGTTTATATTATGTTGGTTTTACATTGTGTTTTTAAGTAACCAAAATCCAACGTCTGGTAAACGTTGTAATGTTACTGTCCACACAACGTTAAATTCTAACATCATCAGACGTTGACATTTAGTCGATTTTAAGTTGTGTTATAAAGAAACTAAAATCCAACGTCTTCTAAACATTCCAATATTAACGTCAATATAACGTAAAATCCCAACATCATTAGACGTTGATATTTTATTGGTTTTAAGTTGTGTTTTTAATTAACCAAAATCCAACGTCTGTTAAACATTGTAATATTAACATCCACACAACGTTAAATTCGAACATCATCAGACGTTGATATTTAGTCGATTTTAAGTTGTGTTTTAAATAAACTAAAATCCAACGTCTTCTAAACGTCCCAATATTAACGTCAATATAACATAAAATCCCAACATCATTAGACGTTGAAATTCTGATGGTTTTAAGTTGTGATTTTAAGTAACCAAAAATCCAACGTCTGTTAAACTTTGTAATATTACCGTCCACACAACGTTAAATTAGAACATCATCAGACGTTGATATTTAGTCGATTTTAAGTTGTGTTATAAAGTAACTAAAATCCAACGTCTTCTAAACATCCCAATATTAATGTCAATATAACGTAAAATCCAAACATCATTAGACGTTGAGATTATGTTGATTTTAAGTTGTGTTTTTAAGTAACCAAAATCCAACGTTTGTTAAACGTTTTAACATTAACGTCCACATAACGTTAAATTCTAACATCATTAGACGTTGATATTTAGTTGATTTTAAGTTGTGTTTTAAAGAAACTAAAATCCAACGTCTTCTAAACGTCCCAGTATTAACGTCAATATAACGTAAAATCCCAACATCATTAGACGTTCATATTTTGTTGGTTTTAAGATATGTTTTTAAGTAACCAAAATCCTACGTTTGTTAAACATTGCAATATTAACGTCCACACAACGTTAAATTCTAACATCATCAGACGTTGATATTTAGTCGATTTTAAGTTGTGTTATGAAGTAACTGAAATCCAACGTCTGTTAAACGTAGTAATATTACCGTCCACACAACGTTAAATTCTAACATCATCAGACGTTGATATTTAGTCGATTTTAAGTTGTGTTATAAAGTAACTAAAATCCAACGTCTTCTAAACATCCCAATATAAATGTCAATATAACGTAAAATCCCAACATCATTAGACGTTGAGATTATGTTGATTTTAAGCTGTGTTGTTAAGTAACCAAAATCCAACGTTTGTTAAATGTTTTAACATTAACGTCCACATAACGTTAAATTCTAACATCATTAGACGTTGATATATAGTTGATTTTAAGTTGTGTTTTAAAGAAACTAAAATCCAACGTCTTCTAAACGTCCCAGTATTAACGTCAATATAACGTAAAATCCCAACATCATTAGACGTTTATATTTTGTTGGTTTTAAAATATGTTTTTAAGTAACCACAATCCTACGTCTGTTAAACATTGCAATATTAACGTCCACACAACGTTAAATTCTAACATCATCAGACGTTGATATTTAGTCGATTTTAAGTTGTGTTATAAAATAACTAAAATCCAACGTCTTCTAAACATCCCAATGTTAATGTCAATATGACGTAAAATCCAAACATCATGAGATGTTGAGATTATGTTGATTTTATGTTGTGTTGTTAAGTAACCAAAATCCAACGTTTGTTAAACGTTTTAACATTAACGTCCACACAATGTTAAATTCTAATATCATTAGACATTGATATTTAGTTGATTTTAAGTTGTGTTGTAAAGGCTCTCTGCGTGCGATAGGTCTGCTCTGGGCAAATTGCCGGCGAGACGATGAGGGAGACGGCCGCCCTGTGAAGCATCTGGGGCTCCTGCCTCACCGTCCGCAAAGGCATGTCCTCTGGCTGGCCTGTAAGGGCCAGCTGCTGTGCTGCTGGGTGTAGGAGCACGGTCCACTCTGAGCGGTCGTCCATTATGGCGTATGTGTCCAGCCTCTGGTCCCCATGTTGGGTCACCACTTTGCAGACCTTACGGAGGGCATGACGGTTTCCCCATGGAGGTTTCCCAGTGTAGTCGCCCCCCCCCCCCCCCCCCCCCGGTTCCCCCTGGGGGAGCAGGGTGGCTTGATCCGTCAGGGGGAGCCGGGTGGCCGCTTCTTTCTGGGGGAATGGGCTTGGGGCCCGTTCTTGACTTCCTCTGCTCGGACTTCTTGGCATCCCTAGAGGCCTTGGCTGGAGTTGTCTCCATGAGCCCGGGCAGGGCCAGGAGGTGAATTCCGGGAATAGGTAATCGTGATGGCTGGTCCCGCCCTCTGGGGGGGTCCCAGCTGTCGTGTCCGGCTATCTTGTGGGAATGGTTGACGCCGGCCGGCTGACTGTGCCCCGTGCTGTTGGTCCCAACGTTCGCCATGCCTACCTGAGTGTGGTGTATCCCAGTGGCGGGCTCGGCGGAGCCGTGCCCGTTGCACTCTATTGCATGCTCAGGGTCGGCGACCTTTGTTGGCGGATGTGTCCTGGGTGCGGGTGTTGGTGGCATTGGCAATGGCCGTTGCCCTTGTCTGGGCAGTGGAACCGGGGGTTGCGTAGTTTGGGTCATTGGCTCTGGGGCTGCCGTGCTGACCTGACCCTGGTCGTGGGAGGTGCGAGGCACGGGTGAAATGTTGAGCCGGGGTGCGGGCACCGGTAAAGTGGGTGGCGCCCTCCGGGGTGCTAACCCTGAGGCCGGTACGCACGCCGGCTCGAAGGACCAGTTTGTAAGGAAGTTTATGTGCTTGCCTTGTGTGAAGTGTGAAGTTGCCGGATCTTAGGTAAGGGCTCACGGGCAGTGGTCGATTAGAACCACAGAGATGTCTTTTCAGGCTTTAATGAAATATCAGGCAGATAGGAGCAAGGCAGAAGCCACGTATAGAGCTTACAGATTGCAGAAAGGGGAATAGGACCAAGAAGCATATCATAACAGAACAACACCTTTTTATACCCCCCCACATTCGGGGTATGACACCGTTGGTGATGTCACAACGTCCGGGGAGGTATGACATCATCGGTGACCTCATAAAGTCACGTCTGCCATCACAGTCAGCCTAGACCGTCTGCCATCGCTGATGACCTCACAGGTGAACTCTGACATCATCATCGCTGATGTCACGGCGGTGTCATCATCATTACGTCGTTGGCTCTGGAGCTGCCGTGCTGACCTGACCCCGGTCATGGGAGGTGCGAGGCACGGGTGAAATGTTGAGCCGGGGTGCGGGCACCGGTGAAGTGGGTGGCGCCCTCCGGGGTGCTAACCCTGAGGCCGGGACGCACGCCTGCCTCTGGTCTTGGGAGGCGGGAGGCACAGGTGGAACTGCCTGCTAGCCTGAGTCGTTTTTGAGATATAAGCTTTTACATATTACATGATAAACCATGCGCGGTGTACACCAACATATGCAGGGTGAACACGGCTGTTTCTCAAGAGAGGTGAGGGCTAGAAGGCTGATCTTTTGGTATGTTTGTGGCACCCCCTGCTACTCTACGACCACCAAGTGTCAGCCTTCTAGCCCACACACAGCCCGCCCACATGCCACCAGGGCTACTTACTATCTAAATTGATCTCAGAAGGGTGGGGGGTGACGCCCCTTGGCCTCGCCCACTTCCATTTAAGGTTATCATTGTAGTTCAGGACCTCCGGCTGAACAGACGTGCAAAGAATTTAGTCATTCTATCCATCCGTTGCAATGCTATGGCAAATTAGCTGTTCCCCGGCCTTCTGAGCGACCCTGATTGGCTCTCATCTTGGCATGGCTTAACGGAATGAGGCGATATTCGCTACACTAGTTCAATACCTCCAGCTGAACACACGTGCAAAAAATTTAGTCATTCTATCTATCCGTTGCAATGCTATGGCAAATTAGCTGTTCCCCGGCCTTCTGAGCGACCCTGATTGGCTCTCATCTTGGCATGGCTTAACGGAATGAGGCGATATTTGCTACACTAGTTCAGGACCTCCGGCTGAACACACGTGCAAAAAATTTAGTCATTCTTTCCATCCGCTGCAATGTTATGGCAAATTAGCTGTTCCCCAGCCTTCTGAGCGACCCTGATTGGCTCTCATCTTGGCATGGCTTAACGGAATGAGGCGATATTCGCTACACTAGTTCAGGACCTCCGGCTGAGCACACGTGCAAAAAATTTAGTCATTCTATCCATCCGCTGCAATGTTATTGCAAATTAGCTGTTCCCCGGCCTTCTGAGCGACCCTGATTGGCTCTCATCTTGGCATGGCTTAACGGAATGAGGCGATATTCGCTACACCAGTTCAGGACCTCCGGCTGAACACACGTGCAAAAATTTTAGTCATTCTATCCATCCGCTGCAATGTTATGGCAAATTAGCTGTTCCCCGGCCTTCTGAGCGACCCTGATTGGCTCTCATCTTGGCATGGCTTAACGGAATGAGGCGATATTCGCTACACTAGTTCAGGACCTCCGGCTGAACACACGTGCAAAAAATTTAGTCATACTCTCCATCCGCTGCAATGTTATGGCAAATTAGCTGTTCCCCGGCCTTCTGAGCGACCCTGATTGGCTCTCATCTTGGCATGGCTTAACGGAATGAAGCGATATTCGCTACACCAGTTCAGGACCTCCGGCTGAACACACGTGCAAAAAATTTAGTCATTCTATCCATCCGCTGCAATGTTATGGCAAATTAGCTGTTCCCCGGCCTTCTGAGCGACCCTGATTGGCTCTCATCTTGTCATGGCTTAACGGAATGAGGCGATATTCGCTACACTAGTTCAAGACCTCCAGCTGAACACACGTGCAAAAAATTTAGTCATACTCTCCATCCGCTGCAATGTTATGGCAAATTAGCTGTTCCCCAGCCTTCTGAGCGACCCTGATTGGCTCTCATCTTGGCATGGCTTAACGGAATGAGGCGATATTCTCTACACTAGTTCAGGACCTCCCCCTGAACACACGTGCAAAAAATTTAGTCATTCTATCCATCCGTTGCAATGCTATGGCAAATTAGCTGTTCCCCGGCCTTCTGAGCGACCCTGATTGGCTCTCATCTTGTGCATCTAGTCTTGTAGCGAAGCTTGTGGGCTTGCCTCGTGAAGTGTGCTGGATCGAAGTTGAGGGCTCACGGGCAGTGGTCGATCAGAACCACAGAGATGTCGGTCCTCGGATGCGGTTGAAGGAATACCACTCGTGACCTGGCTGGTTGTAGGCAGTCGGTCACCAGGGCCTGGCTGGTTGTAAGACAGCCAGGGTTCAGCTCGGGTTCGGATTTGGTCGTGGTAAGGGTAGACATTATGAAGTAGAAAATAAGTATATAAGAAGTAAGTATACCGGATACAGCGTCACAGAACACCTTGTATATATATGTTATGTCTGACATCGCCGATGACCTCACAGGTGAACTCTATGCTATGACATCATCGGTGACCCCGTAAAGTCCCGTCTGCCATCTCAGTCAGCCTAGACCGCCTGACGTCGCCGATGACCTCACAGGTGACCTCTGACGTCATCATTGATGATGTCACGGCAGTGTCATCGTCATTACGTCATTGGCGCGCCGGTTCGCGAGCATCGACTGCCCCAAGAACAGGCCTAACGGTGGGCCATTATGGACCCTTTTCTACAAGTCTATTGAGGGTAATCTTCAGCCACATCAATCACATGGTTTCCTCCCGGTGTGCAGGGACCATATTTTCCATTGGGTAATGTGGGACGTGCACACGGTGACCTTGGAACTTTGACCCCACATGCCTGTCACTCTACTGAGGGATGGTACGCTCATGTGTATATTACAAGTCTTTGGTGTCTAAACATGATTATGAAACAATAAACTCCCCAAGTCCTTCAGGAAAAAAAGTTCCTTTGATCAACCTCTGCCCTGGGGGCCTGACAGCCCTTATGCCGCTGAGTCCAATGTTAGCAAAACGTTCTCTGAACATGGTAGCACTCCAATCTTTTAATATGTTGTATATGGGTCCCATATGAGTAGATTTGTGTTGTTTGGTGCCAATCGCTTTTCTCGTTTCAAGATTGCGGGCGCTGGAACATACACAGTCGTGCCAAAATGAAATGGCCCCCATTCAACCAAAAATGGATGAAACGACTTGAAACTTGACATAACACCTCATTTCTATGGGTGAAGTAAACCGCAGGACAACACACTGCGGCCCCCACGGACCCCGCCCGCAGCAAAGCACCCCCGACGTTCACTTCACATCAAAGATGCCTTGCCACAAGCAGAAACCGCAGGAGCTACGACATGCCGCCCCCACGGCGGTATTCCTTGGTGAGAGTGTGGCCAGAGCACTCACACCGTTGGAAACCCTTCTACATCCTCAGCAGGTATCTCAGGGTCACCAGCGTTTCGCCCCCCCAGCCTGTACGCCTCGCCTGAGTGGGGCTGCGAAGATTAATCTTCATCTGTAGAAGGGCTCCAACTGCGAGCTCTAGTCAGCCACACCCATCTTGCACCCCTTCTTCTTGTGCTCTGAGCAGGTTGAGCAAAGAGGTCCAGGGCACTGTGGTTTAACTCCTGACCCCGGTCCTCCGCCGACTAACAAGCAGTACTAATAAACCCAGAGATAACTCTCTGGATAGTATCAGGTGCTTTGCGTTGCTGTAGCTGCTCTTTGCACTTGGTCTTGTACTTGTAGCTAGCTTGCGCAGTGCCTCAGGGTGCCAGCCCTAACACTGTTGCGTGCCGTCTTTCCGAGCTGTCATCCGTTCTTTCACAGATGTCCGTGGGTCTTCCCCCACCGCCAATCTATACATATATTATGAATATATACTATAGTCAGATTTACATTCAAACATAAGTTGCTGCTATTTGGGCTACTTGGTGTTGGTGTGTGCTGTCTGGGCTACTTAATAATATATAATAATAATCATAAAAAAGGTATTCTGAACAAAGTAGCGCTCCGCCCTTTCAAACTCAAAGCGGTGCATGCGTCGGCTCCTTCCCGTGCTGAAGTGAGACTTTAGGGCCGCGGTAGCTGTAGCATACGAGCCATCCGTTAACGTGAGTGTGGCGAAGATCCGCTGTCCCTCCTGGCCGAGGCAGTGGCGGAGGAGCGCGCACTTCCTATCCTCTTCCAAATCGAGTGCCCCAAAGCCAGCAAATAATCCTCAAACGACCTCTGCCATCGATCCCAGGGAACAGCTGGGTCACTGGGGACGGGTAAAAAAGGTGGCGGCGGCGGCAAAATCAAGTCAGCCATCCTCGCTAAATAGGCTAAATAATCACACCATGTTGCTTGTTTCATGCTCTTTACTTCCCTGCCGTAAACCCACGCTTTTACAACAATGCCGTACATCGGGTGCAGTAACTCTTAAAGGCACAGTAACATGTACCTAAGTTAACAAGGCCAACCAGGCCGTAACATAACGTTATCAGACATAACAACCACCACCAAGCATCCAGTCAGCAATGGGTCGTGCCCGGCCACAACCCATTGCTGCGCAGCAGCTATAATTTTAATTATATTTTATTGGGGATACTGTAATCCTTTAAGGGACCACTCTCATTTGTTTTGAAACCATGCAGTAGCTATAGTAAAGATAAATTAAAATGTGCAATGTGTATACAGTGTTCCTGGCCATGGCATAAGGGGTTATCATACCAGTTTTTTTATAAAGCAGGCTCTGGTAATGTTATACCTTCAAGGATTTTAGTAACCACATACTACTACTGATGTTGTAGAGGTTTTAAAGGCAGCCGTGGGGGACCAGTTCCCACCATCAGCTGTCTCTCTCAAGGGCCTGGCTCAGGTCTTGAAGCTTGCGTTGACACGGGTGTGTCTGCCAGGACACGGTCTAATAATCTCTGAGTAGTTCTAATTATCCCGTCCTGTTCCGGACTGCTATTGGCTTCGTCTCCTGAATCACTCTGCATGGGGCGTGGTGTTCGTGGCATAGTTAAGAAGAGCTCATTCTACTTGATGTCATACATCGTCAGCAGGGGCATCACATCTGTCATGATGTCACAGGGCAGCATTGTGATGTCATGGATGGACTCAGGGATGTCATGTGATAGACTCAGAAGGCCCAGAATGTGCCCTGGGAGCTGGCCGGCCCCTGGTGTTGATGCGAAGTCTCCGAAACAACTGACATAATTATTGTTATTGTTATTATTATTGTTATTATTATTGTTATGATTGCTATTATTGTGATTACTATTATTATTATTATTAGTATTATTATTATTATTAGTATAATAATAATAATAATAATAATAATAATAATAATAATAAAGTCTGACATTTAGTCATTTCTGGTCATATCAAAATCAAGACTGAGCAATTACAACATTTTGATCAAACACAAATATAAGTAAAATTAATAACAAAAAAGAAGTCAGAGGTCTAATCATAAATCAAAATCTGATTGATTGTCTGTACTACCAACAGGAAAGACAGATCCTCAAGAACAGATTGGAGAGCAATCGAATCAAGCTGGAGTTAAAATAAATATTGCAGTTGAATTCAGGGAATGTGGGGTATAGGGATATATTTTTTTTTAGAGGAAACTGGACGAAATAGAAGAATATAGTCAGGATAGTGTTTTAGAAGTCCGTTCTGATCCACACTCCATTTCAGAAGGTGGCGGTAATGCACCATAAGTTGTTTGCCAACCGCCATAAAACACTACTAGAAGAAGAAGAAGCTGGCCTGAGTTTGAAGTTCCTGCGCGGGTTAAAGCATGAAGATGTTCACTTTTTGGCTCTCATCGGATGGTCTCATGGGATTAGCAGTATATTCAACTAAAGTAAGCAGGAAAGGTAAGTCCACTACTAGTAACAAATGAGGTTAGACCAGCCAAATCTGTGTTTTTAAGTCGCGCAAAGTGACGCTAATGGCGTTAGCATTAACGTTAGCATTGAGCTAACGCTAATGTTATGGGCTACGATTGCAACTCCCCAGCAAGCTGTTACTGTTAGCCTACATTACTAACGTGATTATAGGTACAGGACACACTGGGCTGATGTACCACAGCCTGCCAGTTAACTTTCAGACCATGTCCGGCTAATTTGAATGAGTTTAGACTTATTTTAGTTTAAAGTGTGTTGTTACTAGTTCGCTTGCTAGCTAGGAGTTCTCTTCACAATGCATGGCTTGCAGAAATGGAAATTCTGGGCCAAACTCAATTTATTTGGTGCAGGGTAATGGATAGCACAACTTAGTTGTGTCTTCTGATTTACTTCTCAACATGTGCTCATTAGCTCAGTGTCTATCAAAGTGTTTGTATGCAAAATGAGAATGTAGTGGGTAGCTTCAGCAGCACACATTGCTGTGTATTAATGTGTAAATGTATTCTTGTTAAGTTAGCTAAGAAAGCAGTATGATGAAACAGTATGAGATTTTGGTTGATTAAATTGATTGAGGACAAGGATGTTTGTACTCTATAGACCAGGAAATAACTGGGAGCCTGTAAGATGTTTCCCACCTGCTGCTGCAGTGTCCTCCCTGAAATCCATCCACAGCTTTCCCCCACCTGGATTTCATCTGTCTCCCTCTGCCTCTATGCTTCAGGTAAAATCTATTAGACTTCTGAGTACAAACTTGCTTGAATGATTCATAATTCACTGTATGAGAGAGTGACTGAGACGCTTTTATAGAAATGTCAGAGAAACCTGTATGTAAGTCATGCCTTTGCATATCTTTGCCAACAGCTACAGTGTGTCTAGCCACATATGTTCCGCTGTTCTCTGTTCCTCTGTGATCCACTCTGAACTCGCGTCACACAGCATAGCATAAGGAAATTGGGGAGTCAAGTGTTCAAAACTCTCTGCTACCAGTAGGGCTGCACGATATATCGTTTACACATCGACATTGCGATGTGCGCATGCGCGATAGTCACATCGCAGGACGTGCGATGTCAAAAGCAAATTAACTCGTCATGTTGCTTGATAAACTCTCACTTTAGGGGAGGCTACTGAGTGAAATGCAGGCTCTCTCAAAGGAGAGAGACGCCCCGCTACTGTACTCACTCATTTAGTGCTTAGCTTCAACACAACAAACATGCACAGAGAGCTCAATTGAATTATCTTTTGCTTATGTTGCGTTGCTGACAGACAGTAGCCCGTCTGTAAACGATGTGGTTGCGGAGGCGGACTTGTCCACAGTTTGCAGCGCACTCGCATACAGCAGGCTGGCTGCTGTAACTCAACATGTCCGTGGAGTGGAGATATTTACTCTTGAAACACCAAAAAGCAAGACCGCAACTTATGACACGAAGGCTGATTACTGATAAGTTGTCCGTGTTATCACTGTGGCTGTCTCTCCCCTTCAAGTCTCTGATGTTGCATCACATGATAGCAGTAACGTTACGGTAGAGTTAATCATACATAGCGACTTATTTACACAAAACATGTCAGTGAAAATAAAAAGAGAAGAGGCATATCTGGGCAATTAAATGTATATTTATTACTTTTCACGAATTAATTGTTTGTCACCGGTCGGCTGCATGTGAATCCTCGTCTCTCTGTACTGCCAGCCTTGCGCTCAAAAACCGGAACTCCGCAGATGCGGAGTGTACCACTTGGTCGTTTCTGGAGGGGGTTTCCGGGAGGTCAGACCAAGTGTGTAAAGTGGCAGGGGTGTTTCATTGTTGATTTATTGAAACGTTAGAAGAACGAAAGAAGTTGAAAGCAGTGATTATAATCAATGAAATCTAATGTTTTTCTGCAAATAGCATCATTGGGAGGTAGATTCTGGCACTCAATATTAGGGGTGGGCAATATATCAATTGTATATCAATATTGTGATATGAGACTATATGGTCTTAGATGTTGGATATGGTAATATGGTGATACAGCATACATGTTGTCTTTCCCTGGTTTTAAAGGCTGCATTACACTAAGTGAAGTGTAGGCTAGTGACATTTTAAAGTAGAATGTCATAACTTACTCACTTTTTCATGTATGTAGCCTAAGTCATGGAAATCCATTGGTCAAAATGTGTATGCACCCTGATAGATGACGCTCTGAGGCCTACAGTATAGGCGACAGCCCAGTGGTTGAGAAACATTAAAATACCTAATTTCCCCTCCAAAATCAGATGGACTCCTCTACAAAATCATCCCAATCATTCTAGAAGTATTCTTTTCTTTAAAATAGAGCTATTCTGGTAATCTGGTGAAAATCTGTATTTTTTCATATCGCAATATATATCGCAGGGGCAGGGAATATCGCAATGTCAGTTTTTTCCAATATCGTGCAGCCCTAGCTACCAGTCTCCGACGTCCAATCACAGATCCAAAGATATAATAATATCCCTATGGAAGCCAGTAGTTTAGGCGGCGGTTTTAATGATATTCCTGCATGAAACAACCTTTAAAAAGCAGTCTTTCCACAGCCTGTGCTGAATTTACAGCAGGGTGTTTGATCTCACTATCATGGTGCATGCGTCTGAGCAAACATACAACATTGCAGTCACACGGATACGGCAGCACATTGATCAAATCATCAAATCAAGTGTTGAACTTGAATGATTTGTGTCTTGTAAGGACATACAGGCTAGGCACCACAAATATGGTGCATGACAGAAATAAAACTGATCTATCTAGTATCTATCCAGTGCACCTGGGAAGTAAAACTTCATGAAATATTATTATATCTTTGGATCCGCGATTGGACGTCGGAGACGGGTAGGAGAGCGTTTTGAACACTCTACTTCCCCAATTTCCTTATGCTACGCTGTGTGATGCTAGTTGAGAGTGGACCACAGAGGAACGGAGAACAGTCAGGCTGGGGACCTTCAACCTGCCTCTCGTCTCAACATGATGGAGCCCAGCAGATACAGGTAGAGCTGTTGTGTGGTGTGTTTCATTTCATGTTCACATGGATGACCAACAGAAGTTTGATGACCACTATTGACAAAGGCGCATTATCTCACAACACTACTATAGACGGTTTTCACAGAATGGCCAGTCCTCCACTTTAATGATTTTTTTAATGCAACAGGAAGTGAGCTGGGGTTCAATTTAGAATGTTTTTGTTGTCAAGTTAAAACCATTTATAATAAGGCATTATGACTGCATACAACCACACATAACATTACACTGCGTCATTGTATGGTAACACACTTGTCTGCTATCTTGTCTCTTGTGTCTGCTTCCAGGGCCAACCAAGTGATGCATCTGCCTCCCCCTCTGTCCAGCCAATGGACACGTCCACTGCCATCCACTCCAACTCCTCACACCTCTTCTGCCCAGTCTGAGGACAACAGCCCATGCTGGACCCAAGTAAGAAAACATCTGCATCTCACACTGGATATGCAGTACAAGCAACTTAAAAAAAAAATCTACTCCAAATTACAGGATTATTATTAACTTGTTGGATTAAATGTGGATGCAGGGGAATGTGATTGGCTCATTGTTGTTATACAATCTCTTTACTTCCACGGTGATAGACAGCTTGAAGTCTGGCATTGTAAGCGTGTATCTAACTTCTGTATCATGATGTACTTACTGCCGGGCACATTATAGAGAGCCAAAGTGAACGTCACTTCCTGCCTTTCTCTCGGTACGAGCATCTGGAAAAATATGAATGGGGGTGAATGGTGAGAGACAATACTTTTTTGATCCCGTTTGAATTCTGCCACGGGGTACACATGTACATTTGTCAATTTAAAAGATAACTTTGCAAGTCAAGAAAGTCGCAGTTTGTTCTGAAACTGAAACGTAAGGTTTAGTTTTGTCAATCAACTACATCTCTCGTGTCTCACAATACGTCACACCATCAACAACGTGGACTGGCAGGAGAGATGTCACTTATGCGACTGGTTGTGCATAGTCTTTCTGATTTTATAACTTATAGTGGCACAGTTTTACCACAAACTGCGACTTTCTTGACTTGCATGGTTATCTTTTAAATTGACACAAAATTACATTTGTACCCCGTGGCACAATTCAAACAGGATCAAAAAAGTATCGTCTCTCGCCGTTCACTCCATTCATATTTTTTCAGATGCTGGTACAGAGAGAAAGGCAGGAAGTGACGTTCACTTTGCCTCTCTATATAATGTAAATCCAGCTTACAGTCCCTGGCTGGCTCACTATGCTGCTTCCCAGCCGGGGAGAAAGGCGCTGCCGTCATGCCGCCAGGAATGAGCCATGAACCGCGGATGGGACATTGTGAATAGCGATATTCTAGAATGAGAGTTATGAAAAGCCAATTAAATTACATAGGCCTTTGCATTAACATTAATCCAAGTAATCTTTTGCATGCTTATCTGCACAGATATGGACATTTCCGGTGATCTGTGCCTCCTTGTGCTGTTTGATGCCTGCCCGGTAGTGATGCGCGGGTCACCCAGAACCCGCCGGGTCCCGCGGGCTGGGCCGCCCCGCAGGCGGGCTGGGTTGGCAAATTATGAAAATATCGCGGGTGCGGGCGGGGCAGGCTCAGAACGTGACAAAGCAACATTATTAAATAATTTAGAGCAATGAAACACGCAGAGTAATTAACCTTAAAGACGTTAACTCTCTCTCGCATGTAGGTACACACAATCAGACAGACTCCTGCTGCACTCTCTATAGCCTACATGGAGTAAAGAAACGCTTCAATGAGGTAGCCTATGTGCTCTCAAAACAAACACTTTGGAAGGATTATTCGCTGTAATTATTATTTGAAGTGTCCATATAATGCCACCGCAGATTTTCTGTTGTGGACTCGACTGTGATCTATTTGTCAACTTTACTGCAACGTGAGTAGGCTGTGAACAATTGAGTGCGCATGAGGTAATTAAAAGAAATCAGACAGCGAGTCTGGCCGTATCTGCAAGCCGTGTGCGCACCTGCTGCACTACTACGTTTAGCCTACTACTGCAACAATTGAGAGCGCATGAGGTAATTAAAAGAAATGGGGAAGAATAAGAACTGTTTCTGTAGCCTGCCTAGTGCCTACCTCTATACCTGCTACCTCCATTTGAAACACTGCGCGGTCACGCCATCCGCACTTTGGGGAAGCGTAGTCGGTCGTGCTATCTGAAGACCATGGATTAATTGAAGAAAGACCGACATGAAAGCAGCAGCGCAACTCATCCAGAGCAGGCCTAGGCTACAACTGTTGTCGCGCAGGGCAGCATGTGAGTGTCTGTGTGTGTGTGTGTGTGTCTGTGTGAGAGAGAGAGAGGGGGGAGAGAGACAGAGTTATTAGCTGCTTTGCACACCTTGGAAGCTCTGCTGTGCTCCTCCTGCGTCCGGAGACATATTACATTAAATTGGCCGTTGCGGGCTGCTGGGTTGGGCTGGGTTCGGAATTTTCAGATATTTTAACGGGGCGGCCGGGGCGGGCTGGCTCCGATGACGGGTTGGGTTGGGGCGGGCCTTAAAAAAACCTGACCCGCGCATCACTAGAAAGTAGACATCATTATTGTAGTAAGCTAAATTATTTCATACTTGTAAAATAAAACTAGAGAAATTATTCCATTTTCGATTTGGGTCTTTTGAGAGGGGGGTGGGTCGTTCTCGCGTGGGATCCTTACGTCACCTGACAACTTGGTTTTCACTTTGAAAAACATGTCAAAGAAGCTGTCTGAGAGAGCCAAGTCATTAAAAAAATCGATCCTAACCCCTAAACTAAAAAGATTATTGCTCCTAAGGGACCCTAAAGCTGCGTTCACACCGACCTATTAAAGTTTTTCGCTGGCATCGAAAATACGCTCTCCGCCCGGGATGAAATATCCCAGCTCGAGCTAAATTACGCTGGCATCAGTCGCTCCCTGTTCAACGCTGATTGGCTGCCGTGTGAGAGTGTGTCAAATATCACACTGGCTTGGAACAAACCGCTGGTTATTGTGTGGCAACAAACCGCATTGACAGCTGACATGAAGGCTACGTTCACACAGCCAGCCTTAGTGCTTGAATCTAATCTTTTCCCACCTAAGTGACTCAGGTCAGTCTTTTTTATGACTGTGTGAACAGTACAAGTCACATTGAAAGTTACTTTTTTAAAGACGACCTGGGCTACTTTCAAATGTGGAAAAACATCAGATTCGAATCTGATGTTTTGGAATGTGACTCCGGTGTGAACAGACATCTTGCCCATATCTGACTTAATGCTTCAATGTGACTTTTACGTCATTCCAGAGCGACATTCGTCACTATTCTGCACTGGCGGGAGGAGGGAGGACCAGATTGTGATTACAAACATGGAGGACAGCTGCGAGGGAGGTAATCAGTGGAGGAACAGTGAGGTTTTAGACCTCATAAGTATTAGCAAGAAGTAGCAGCTATTGCTCCACAGAAAGCCATTATTAAAAAAAAATCTAAAGGCTCTCTTTCTCCTCTTCCTCGCTATCATCTGCACCTATATGACGGCACGGTGGCTCAGTGGTTAACACTGTTGCCTCACAGCAAGAAGGTCCCGGGTTCGAACCCCGGTCCGTCCCAGGTCCTTTCTGTGTGGAGTTTGCATGTTCTCCCCGTGTCCGTGTGGGTTTTCTCCGGGTGCTCCGGTTTCCTCCCACCATCAAAGAAAGACATGTATGTTAGGGTTAATACTCCTGGCTGTCAGTGCCCCTGACCAAGGTACTGGCAAAATAACTGGAGTTGGTCCCCGGGCGCTGCACTGTGGCTGCCCACCGCTCCTAGTTCTAGGAAGGTTCCTAGTAGAGGATGGGTCAAATGCAGAGGATGGATTTCCCCAAGGGGATAAATAAAGGATAACTTAACTTAACTATATTCCCTGTCTTCCACTGCACAATAACTTGTAAATTGAACCGTAAACAACAGATGAAACAACATCGTCAGCTACCGCCATGTTTACTGCTGTCTTCTTCTGGGTTTATGTAGAACAGCAGTGTGCTGCACATGCGGGTCACTTCAGGTCCGCGACCTGTTCACACTGGAGTCTGATATGGGCCACTTTTAAAAAGTCTGTGTGAACAGCCACACAAAAAATCAGATGTGAGCAACAAGTCAGATTCAAGCACTAATGTTTGCTGTGTGAACATAGCCGAAATGAAGTCTGTACTAGCTCACGTTAGGAGCACGCTGATAGGCTTAGCTTGTAAACAACTACAGTGGCTCGTAGTGGACAAATATCATGACATTGCGTAACGTTATAGCCCCCAGATGTCCGTCAATTATTGTGCCTGTTGACGAGCGATTTAAACAGAGCGACAGAGTGATTCCATAGGGTTGAATCAAGCGACAGAGAGAAAAATAAATATCTCGGTGTGAACACAGCTTTAGGAGCAAGAAATAAATGAGCACAGAATGATTAAAAAATAAGGAGGCTCTAGTTAGTCTCAAGAGATCAGAATGAGCAACAGATTTTTTTGCTATGGTTAGATGGATAACAGTGAAACTATGATCAATATAGTATTTTTTCTATGTTCTCCAATTGTGTTAACTATTAACTACTACTAACTTAACTACTTTATTCAGAATTGACATCACAACATACGTTTACTTGCATTTCACTTATGGTTATCCGCTTGTGTAAAGTAAAGTAAAGGTAAAGTCCCACTGATTGTCACACACCTGAGTGTGCAAAATTTGTTCTCCGCATTTGACCCATCCCCTGGGGGAGCGGTGAGCGGCAGCAGCACCGCGCTCGGGAATCATATGGTGATCTAACCCCCCAATTCCAACGCTTTGATGCTGAGTGCCAAGCAGGCAGGCAAATGGGTCCCATTTTTATAGTCTTTGGTATGACTCGGCCGGGGATCGAACTCACAACCTCCCAGTCTCAGGGCGGACACTCAAACCACAAGGCCACTGAGCTGGTGTAAGCACACAAATTGAAATATATCATGAAACGACAATGGTTTAAGCAAGTGTACTCAAACTTTTGACTGAGTAATGGCTAACTTAAGTTCTGGCCAAGGGACAACAGTTGGAAATTAGCCATCTGGCTAACACTGTCACATTGACAGTGATGTTATGTGCACTGTAGTGCGAAAGCATGTGAACTAAGCACAAGGCCAAAACACATGCTGTGTGGCACTAAAAATCATTTTCCAAGGTTGGCAGGTCTGCTGTAGCAAGAGTGAGCAAAATCTCAGAACACTGGCAATTGTACAGGAAAGAGGAAATGTCACAATTTAAAAAAAAAAAGATAGTGGAATATCCTCAACTGTTATGTACACAAGGCTGAATTAATTCAGTGATAAGCTCAGTGTCTTCTTGCCCCTAACTGTAACTTCTGTTCCAGCTACTAATGTTGGAGAAGACTTGCTGCACTCACTCTCCCGGGATGAAATCAACAATCTTTTTCCCGGTCCTGAAAACTTCCTGAGGCTGTATGGCACCTTGTGATGTGAGACAAAAGGGTCAGTGCAGGGAGCACGTCAGTGCAACACCAGCCCCCTGCAGGAAGCACCAGCACCCCAGTGCAACACCAAGATCACAGTGATAACATGTATGTGGTATTGCATTTAATATACTGTATGCATCTGTGAGTCTTTGGATGAAAACGTTAGGCCACGCAACAGCTTTAGTGTCTGTCCAGGGATCTTAGTATTCCATTCATTTGTAAGTGTTTGGAAACCTAATATTTCCCAATACTTTTTTCTTCTGATGTAACCTGCAGCCAGCACCCAAGTGCCATGCCGATCTGAAACCAGCAATGCCAGTCACCTGCAATGAGCACCGCAGAGCAACGCCAGGATAGCAGTGATGAAACATGTATGTATTTTTTAATACTCTGTATGCAATATTGCAACAATACATTAGCCCACAGTCCACATACCTTTTGTTTTTGGGTCATGGTTTCACTACGCATTTTATGCATAAGGAGAAAAAAATGCTTCCATTTCTAAAATGGAAGCATGGAAAATGGAAATGCTTATTAGCAAAAAATCTATTTCTGGTCTATAATATGAAAGTATAAAAAAACACTTGCAAATGTAAAAGTGCTTCTTAGTAGGGCTGAACGATTTGGGTAAAAAATCTAATTGCGATTTTTCTGACCGATATTGCGATTTCGATTTAATTTCGATTTTTTTTTTAATCAAGTTTCAGTGCAATATTAACTGTAATAAATGTAAAACACAATGGAGCATTTGCCTACCACATTCAAACATCACAATCAACAAACTGCTCTATATTATAATGCAAGGATGAGAACTTGGATAAGAATTCCTTCCAGCAACATTTATTTGCTTTTAAACAACAGCTGCAATTCTCTCTGTGTCTCAGTCTTTAACAATACAAACAAAACAAAAAGCACCAGCATCGCTGCAGCTCTTGAAGTAACTGCCCAAGGATCGCTTGGCCTTTTTTGCAGCCGATGGCCTGGCTCCTTCCTGTGCTGCACTTTGAGGCACAGCAGCAGCATCTGGGGGTGATGGCAGCCCTCTTCTCCTGCAAAACACAGACACAACTGTTAAGTTTCACATTAATGCAATTCACAGCACACACATTCATTCACACATCAAATACGGGGCACAGGGCAGGCTATACAAGCAGTGTTTCAGTGAAGCCCTATTTTGCAAGGAAAGCCAGGGGAGAGAGGGGGAGGATAAGGAGAGAGGAGTGGGAGAGGAGAGAATTAATGCAAGTTACCTTTAGTGCCACCTGCACTTGTTCCATCTCTCTCTTCACCCGGGCCTTGATTTGTGGGACATTCTCTGCACTTATGTAGCTTGTTCGCAACTTTTCTGAAAAACAAAATAATTAACCAAATTATTCTATAAGTACTACATGGCTGTATTGCATTTTTAAGATTGGAACTAATTATAGATGATGTAGGAGGGAGAGAAAGTAGGGAGGAGAGATGGGGAGGGAGAGAGCAGAACGCTGGGAGAGAGGACATTAGCTACTACAGAATCATTCCATTTCCCAGACTGACAATATATTGGCTATATAATATATTGGGGGAGGTGAAGAGGGGCATTTAGACATTACTGTAGGCTTACCCAGGGCCGATCCTGGCCATTTGGGTGCCCTAAGCGTATTGTTCTGTGGTGCCCCCCCCCCCCCCCCCCCCCCCCCGTAAAACTTTCAATAACTGTCAAACGAAAGACTGCAAAATCATTAATTATGAACGATACTAGTGTATCTCACATTTCATTACATGTGGGAAACAAACAATTGTTAGAATTACTGTACATGTCAGCAAACAAGTGATTGTTAAACTGTACATGCAAGCAGGGGCGGACTGGGATCATAATTCAGGCCGGGCGTTAGATACCAAGCAGGCCAGGCCGATACAGGCCGACGTGCGTGCCGGCGTCCGAAGGGCGGCGGCGAAAAATTTGGGCTGTTTGAAGCCCAATTTGGGCCGTTTGAAGCCAGATTTGGGCTGTTTGAAGCCAGATTTGGACCGTCTGAAGCCCGATTTGGGCCAGTTGAAGCCAGATTTGGGCCAGTTGAAGCCAGATTTGGGCCGGTTGAAGCCAGATTTGGGCCGCTTGAAGCCCAATTTGGGCCGTTTGAAGCCCAATTTGGGCCGAGTCCCATTTTACAATGAGATGCACCCTGAATAAAGTAATAAAACCACTAGTAAACCAGTAGGCGGCGCCTGGCCTGCTGTTCAGTGAGTGGCCTGACTGAGGGCACCAAAAAAAAAAAAAAAAATTTTTTTTTTTTGGTGCCCTCAGTCACGTGATGCCCTACGCAGTCTGCGTACTCTGCGTAATGGGTTGGAGCGGGCCTGGGCTTACCAAGCTAACGTTACAATACAAGTAGCCTACTGCATTCAGGCAGAGTCAGACTGATAGTGAGAGGGGAAGAGGACATGTAACGTGAGCTAGCCAGTTAGGGCTAGCAAGCTAACTTTACTAGCTAAATGAGCTATCTCCTTAGGGAGAGAGCTAGCGTTAGTAAAGTTAACTTGCTACGTTGCTAGCCCTAGCTGCTAGGCTAAATAACGTACCGATGGCGAGGTGTAGTCTGTGGTGAAGCACTGGAGTCTGGTCCATCTGTTGATTTCCATAGCTTTTATGACGTTTGAAGCGTTGTCGGCACCGCGCTTGCTTAACACTGTCTAACTAACCGATGCTCTAAATCCAAAGTAGTTCCAGCCTTTCTTCGGTGCTAAATCATCCGGCGGCCGCTTCTTGTTCTTGTTCGGCTGAAGCTATTACACTTCCGAGTCTTGTTAGATAGCTGCCCTTCCATTGTAGAGAATCCAGTCAGTGGCGCACTATTAAAAATCCAGTCAGAGTGAATAATGTGTCAACTTTTGTAAAGTTCGCTAATCGGCTCGCTAGCTATATTCTGCAGACTGCTGCAGCCATGGGGCTGCAGCTAGGTTTCTCCTCCTCCATCCAGGCACGTTTGATGCTGGTGCTGCTGCGTAAACATACGTCCGTCTACTACGGCGTGCTGCTGCTGCGTAACGACGTCACGTAACGTGTACCTACATGCAGTCATGTCACATGTTAAATCGAAGCCTTTGCGATTAATCTAATTGCGTTGTTTCAAATCTCGGTTTCGATTTAAATTCGATTAATCGTTCAGCCCTACTTCTTAGCCATGACTACTTGTAGGATAACCTAGGTAATAACATTACGAGACATTGTACATTTTATTTTCGAAGCAAATAGATAGCCGGAGCTACTTTCCTGATAAAACAGGAAATGTCAGGAAAGTAGTCTCTTATGGGGTTGTGTTTCTGTGGCTTTCTCTTTAAAGCTGGAGTGAGTACATTTACAATTACTGGAGTGAGTACATTTACAATTTGTTTATATAAACAAATGTCCATTACGTTCAAGGCATTGCCAAACAAGTTCCCACAATGCTGTATTTCTCAATATACCAGAGTTTTCAATCCGACACAGTCATGCCCGACAGGTAGAAAACTCAGGTATACTGAGAAATGCACAGAGAGAGTTATGTGGTGCAGATAGGCTTAATCAGCATTGTGTGAAGTCGTTTTGCAATAGCTGAATATGTGCATAACATAAACATTCGTTTATGTTATGCACTCCAGCTTTAAGCAGCGAGGCCCAGTTCCATGTCTTTACGGTGAGACTTGTGCAGTATATTGGATACTGCATGCCTACATTATGTTTTGTACTTTGTCATTTTCACAATGACATAAGGAGAAGTGTTCACACTGTGATTTTTGTTTTAAGAGTCGCTTTATTGAAACTTGGTTTCAGTATCTGGTCAGCAAAAAAATTATACAAAATATTTTTCTCCGATTTGATGTATAATGATTGTTTTAACTGTGATGGTTTTTCTAATTGGTAGTTTTCTAATCTTTTACATTGACTTTTGTCATCTAGGTTTCAGAAGACCCAAACGGTTTCCTGCGCCAACAACCTCTATCATCTCCAGTTGTGGTCATCAGTGAGGAAAACTGCATGATCGCCATGGGAGCATGCCAGTGGCGACCTTCGAAAGAGATCGGTTGAAAGAGGGACTTGTCTACCCGATGGCATATTATTATGTCCTACACCTCACTTACTCCAAGTGTGACTCAACAGTGCTCTCAGTACTGCAAGCTGAGATCCACCATGATGCCATCCGTGATGGACATTCAACCCCTTCCTACAAAAAGCCTATGGGCGAATGGAAGGCCTTCATGAGTGAGGTGAGTGTGAGAGAGTGAGGGACAGGCAAATGGAAGGCCTTCATGAGTGTTCTTTTTTTGGAGGAAAAATATATATTGGTCTGCCATCACTGTAGAAATGTCTTAAAACCTTGTCAATTGTTGTCTGAGCTTCAGTTCTGTGTTGTAACAGTCATGTTCTGCCATTTCACATTCAAGACCTTTTAAATGTGTTATTTTTTCGATGTGAATATATATGTTCTCAATCATGATGTTCATTTACGCTGAGTTAAAAATAATTTGCGTGCTTTTAAAAGAAATAATTTTATGTTACATGCATGTGACATTGTGTCCATGTGGGGGTGTGCGAAGAGTGCTCCAAGTGGTGCTCTGCTTTAACTCCCTGTCGTGGGCGTCCCCCCCCCTCCTCTCTTTCACTCATTCAGAGCTTCAACACAACAAACATGGCTGCTGTGAGCACATACGGTCTTGTCTTGGACATGGACAGAGCGAAATATGGGATTATTTTGCTTACGTTACATTGCTGACAGTGACAGGGACTGACACTACATAGCCCGTCAGTAAACAATGTTTAAAAGTGCGGAGGCGAACTGGCGAAGGGAGCTGACCAAACGCCGACAAACATCCCGACTTAAAAGAGCAACAGGTTAGCGAATGTGATCGATAACCTAATTACATTCCCTCAAATAAGTTTTTTATTTTGTGACGAGCAAACATTTTTCACCGTCAGTTTGACGAGGAAATGTGCTCAGTACGAGCGACCCTCTGCCAAGTAACATTATTGAGTCATGACGCTGTTTATTTAATAGGGTGATCTGGTTGTAAAAATAAAACATTTACATCAGAAAGACATTGAAAGCAGTGATTGATAAATGAAATCCAATGTTTTTCTACAAATTGCATCATTGGGAGGTTGATTCTGGCACTCAATATTAAGGGTGGGCAATATATCGATTTTATATCAATATTGTGATATGAGACTATACATGGCAAGGCTGTCCAAACCCTTTTGAATGGGGGCCAGATTTGATAATGTGAAAATACCTGGGGGCCAGCTACTTTCTGTTGTATCTGAATTCTGTTGAATTGATACAGTACATAGAAGTTATGGCAAACTTAGTCTCGACGCCAGACCCATGAGAGTTCTTACGCTGATACACTAGGTTACTGCATGCTGCAGAGCTCTCTCTGGGTCTGGGACACTTTCCCTCAGAGGGCTGGTTATGGGAGGGAACCGTTCACTTGGCCAGTCATATGCCAGTGATGGCTTCAGTCCTCTCCAATCAGTAACGACTTTGCGATCAGACAACACGGGAGGCGCAGCCCATTTGCTCTCTCATCGGTGCTACGACCTGTCACTCATTCAATTTCAACCCGCCTTCAAAACCAGCAGTGGCTGTTAACTGGCACAGACTCACTTATGTAGTATACGGAGCGCAGCGATTCAACGTAATATTTGAGTCTGGGGAGAGACTATGGCAAACTAAGACAGATGGAATTGAATGCTTATGGGAGAGGAGAGTGACTGCTGTGAGGAAGATGTTGAAGATGATGATGGCTAAGACACATCCTTGTTTTACTCCTACTTTGACGTAGAAGGGTCAGACTGTTGTCCACTTATTTGAACGTGGGCTTGCATGCCGTCATGAAATAGCTTTAGAATGGAGAGGAATTTGGGTGGGACTCCAAATCGACTGAGTAGGTCCCAGAGTAGCTTTTGATTTACTGTGTCGAATGCCTTCGAGAGATCAATGAAAGCCATATACAGGTCTTGCTTATGTTCTCTGCACTTCTCCTGGATCCAGGCAGTGGTGGCCGATACAAATTGGCACTGACCTCAAACTATCCAATCAGACAAAAGTTGACATTTTCTCGGAAACGGAAGGTCAGATCGAGATGCCTATAAAGGACTATAATATATTTTCTCACCCCAAATCCATCCATGAGTCTCTACGAGTTACAGTTGCAGAGATACGTCCGCCCTGCATGCAGGACTACAGGAGAGACATAGAGGACAGCGAAGTTGGGGGTTTAAGTCACTGATCAAACACTCGATTTCAGTGATTGCTGTCAGAATATAGAGCCATTTAACACTTATTTTAACACAAAAACATTGCTGAATGTACCTTTAATGTGATAATCTAATTTCTTACGTTCTGAAAATAAATCCTGTTTTCTAAAATTCTGTATTCAATGTTGATTTTTTTCTTTTTGTGATACGAAAGTTTTGACATCAACCAGATTTAAATTTCTACCCATGTCTAGCCAACATTGGAGGCTGATGCCTAGCCAACGTTGGAGGCTGATGTCTAGCCAACGTTGGGTTTTGATGTCAACCCCAACCAAAATTCTGTGTCTATATAACGTTGGAGGCTGATGCCTGGCCAACGTTGGAGGTTGATGTCTACTCAACATGGGGTTTTGACGTCAACCCCAACCAAAATTCTATGTCTATCCAATGTTTGAGGCTGTCTATCCAACGTTGGAGGCTGATGTCTAGCCAACGTTGGAGGCTGATGTCAGCCCAAAGTTGGGTTTTGACATCAACCCAATTTTCATTCTCAACCAAACTTCTACATCTATCCAACGTTGGAGGCTGATGTTTATACAACGTTGGGGGCTGATGTCTGCCCAACGTTGGGATTTGATGTCAACCCGATTTTAATTTCCAACCAAAATTCTACATCTATCCAATGTTGGATGCTGATGTCTAACCAACGTCAGAGGCTGATGTCTATCCAACGTTGGAGGCTGATGTCTTGCAAACGTTAGGTTTTGACGTCAACCAGATTTTCATTCTCAACCAAAATTCTACATCTATCCAACGTTGGAGGCTGATGTCTATACAACGTTGGGGGCTGATGTCAGCCCAACGTTGGGATTTGATGTCAACCCGATTTTCATTTCCAACCAAAATTCTACATATATCCAACGTTGGATGCTGATGTCTAACCAACGTCAGAGGCTGATGTCTATCCAACGTTGGAGGCTGATGTCTTGCCAACGTTGGGTTTTGACGTCAACCAGATTTTCATTCTCAACCAAAATTCTACATCTATCCAACGTTGGAGGCTGACGTCTATACAACGTTGGGGGCTGATGTCTGCCCAACGTTGGGATTTGATGTCAACCCGATTTTCATTTCCAACCAAAATTCTACATATATCCAACGTTGGATGCTGATGTCTAACCAACGTCAGAGGCTGATGTCTATCCAACGTTGGAGGCTGATGTCTTGCCAACGTTGGGTTTTGACGTCAACCAGATTTTCATTCTAAACCAAAATCCTACATCTATCCAACGTTGGAGACTGACGTCTATACAACGTTGGGGGCTGATGTCTGCCCAACGTTGGGATTTGATGTCAACCCGATTTTCATTCCCAACCAAAATTCCACATCTATCCAATGTTGGATGCTGATGTCTAACCAACGTCAGAGGCTGATGTCTATCTAACGTTGGACGCTGATGTCTTGCCAACGTTGTGTTTTGACGTCAACCCGATTTTCATTCTCAACCAAAATCCAACGTCAGTTCAACGTTGGAGTCCAACGTCGATATGACGTTAAACTGACGTCCCGTGCCAGCTGGGTAACAAGGACCTCTCATCAGTCTTCCAGTTCCTACGTGAGGTTCGAGGGGGGACAGAGTTGACACAAACGCGCACACCTCAACAACCCCAAAGCGTTCCCCAGACCACCTTTTGAATTGGATCTTGTCATAGCGCGGAAGGGAACACAACATCAAAAGTGTGCTCGGGAACAGTACCGGGGCGGCAGTGTGAAAGCAGCCTTGGAGTCGATGTACACCGGACTCTGGAACATTTCCGTACCCGTTCTATTTTTGTTGGATTCCACATCCGTCAGACAGATGAGATGAGTGTGGGCCTGTTCGCTGCTGTGCCGTTCCGCATCTGTTCCGGAGGCAGGGTACAACATTGCCCCTTAGCCTACTGTTCTTACAGTTTTCATTGCTTTTATATTTACTCTTGTTTTATTACCACAGTTTTCATTGCTTTTATTTACTGTTTTATTACCAGTGTTTGATCAATCTGTAAAGCAGTTTGTAAAAGTGCTTGAGTTGCTTCTGTGCAATTGGCAGTAAAGACTGGTTGTGCTCCACAACCAAAGTTAGGTTTAACTGGGTTTTGTGAAGCAGCGCAGTGCTGGATAAATTCAAAGGTTAAAAAACAGCTCATTAAGAGCTCACTCGAAGCGATGATTCCCATCAGTCTTCCAGTTCCTCCGTGAGGAGGGGGGACAGAGTGGACACACCAGCCCTCTCGTGAGGAGAGGAGACAGAGTGGACGCGGCTTTAGCTCAGGAGGTAGAGCGGGTCGGCCAATGACGCAAGGGTTGGCGGTTCGATCCCCGCTCCCTCCCAGCTGCTGTCGTTGTGTCCTTGGGCAAGACACTTAACCCTCCTTGCTCCCGATGGTGTGTAGGCACCCTGCGTGGCAGCCTGCCGCCATCGGTGTATGAATGGGTGAATGTAGACTATCTACTGATTTTAAAGCGCTTTGGATAAAAGCGCTATATAAATGCAGGCCATTACACACCAGCCCTCTCGTGGGGAGGGGGGACAGAGTGGACACACAGCCCTCTCGTGAGGAGGGGGGACAGAGTGGACACACAGCCCTCTCGTGAGGAGGGGGGACAGAGTGGACACACAGCCCTCTCGTGAGGAGGGGAGACAGAGTGGACACACCAGCCCTCTCGTGAGGAGGGGGGACAGAGTGGACACACAGCCCTCTTGTGAGGAGGGGGGACAGAGTGGACACACAGCCCTCTCGTGAGGAGAGGAGACAGAGTGGACACACCAGCCCTCTTGTGAGGAGGGGGGACAGAGTGGACACACAGCCCTCTCGTGAGGAGGGGGGACAGAGTGGACACACCAGCCCTCTCGTGAGGAGGGGGGACAGAGTGGACACACCAGCCCTCTCAACAACCCCTTTCCTCACTATTTTCAGGAGAGACTAAGACCTTGTTGCCCTCAGGCACTCAAGAAATGTAAAGGATTTGTCATGTTTTATTTAGTTTTTTGCTGTATACACTCGTTCTGTAAAAAGGCTTTTCAGTCACTGTAGCCTGAATAAAAACACATCTGTCATAAGAAATTCACTGTTTTTCTTCTTTCTCAAGAAATTGTGAGGGGTGGGGGAGCAAGTTGGCAGTTTTGAATCTCTTTCACAATTTATGGACTTTGTCTTTGCCAAACGCACCTGTCCTGGAGAGATGTGCTGTAAGTGCTGTATTGTACAGAATGTCTGAAGTTAAAGTGGCATAAATCTGTTCTAGTGTGAGAAGTCTTAGATTTCAGTTTTAGTCTAGTATGGTATTGTATTGGTCTATAGCATACCGTGCCTAGCTTAAGGCCATTCAATGAAGTATATGCATTTTTTGAGGATTGAGGCTATATTCACAGTAGGGATGCACCGATATGAACATTTTGGCCGATGCCGATAACCGATATTAACATTGCTGTTATGGCCGATAACCGATATTTACCGATGTCGATATGAGCTGTATAAAAACACATTTCTATGATAATAAAATTTTGTACATACTGAAAAACACATGTAAACACTGAATTTGAAAAAGTAATGCATTTCTTTATTTCAAAAACATTTGTAAAAGCCCATAAATCATAGATTTACTGCATTATTTCATCTCAATGTGAAGAATTTGGCTGATACCAATAACCGATATCAACATTGCAACATCGGACCGATACCGATATGTTAAAAAATGACTAACATCGGCCAATACCGATATGATTGCCGATATATCGTTGTAGTCTACGTCACCTCCGGTGCGTTACAGGTCATACACGGTAGAGGTCACATGTTCCCGGAAGTGATCCGGTAGTTTATGATAGCTCAGAGAGCTAATGTCACGAGCATAATAAAGCAGAGTCAACTGTTCGTACTGGTGCCGTGTGTCAAGTGTTTACGTTAAATCAGGACACTACATTTGGCGACGAGGAACCAAAACGGAACGTGAGGTTTAATCCGAAGAAGAAAAAAAGAAAAGGGGAAATAAAAGAAGACGTGATGGCGCTATCAGGTTTACCGGCGGTCGCTCCTTTTGATGTGCTATCCGACTCAGCTAACGTTGGTGTGCGATGGCAGAAGTGGGTAAATAGTTTCAAAATCTATTTAACTGCATCGGGAGTTTGTGATGCCACACGGAAAAGAGCTTTACTGCTACACTTAGCAGGCGCCGAAGTCCAAGACATTTTCTTCACGCTAGAGAACACGGGAGAAGATGACGACTACAGTGAAGCAGTAAACAAGTTGGATGAATATTTCACACCTCAGAAAAACATCCCCTACGAGAGACATATGTTTAGACAAGCGGAGCAAGCACAAGGAGAGTCAATGGACAGTTATGTAAGCAGATTGAAGAAGCTGGCATCCACGTGTGAGTTTGGAGATAATAAAGATGACTTCATACGTGATCAAGTGATTGACAAGTGCAGCTCAAACGCACTGCGCAGACGGCTGTTGCGCGAAAAAGATCTAAAGCTGGCTGGGCTCCAAGAAATGGCAAGAGCAACGGAGACAGCAGATCAACAAGCTGCAAAGATGAGGCCCTTGCGATTGTGTGGGGATGTGAGAAATTCCACATCTTCCTCTATGGAAAAGACTTTGTGATGGTCACGGACCACAAGCCTCTTGAAACGATATATTCACCAAAGTCCAAACCGCCAGCGAGGATTGAAAGGTGGGCATTGAGGCTACAGCCATATCGTTTTAAAGTTGTGTACAAGCCAGGGGCACAAAATGCAGCGGATTCACTGTCACGCCTCACAGTGAACCCACCAATTAGTATTGGGACTACAGAGGAGCACGTCTACTTTGTGGCTCAACATGCAGTGCCAAATGCTTTCACACCACGACAACTAGAGGAACTGTCAGCAGAGGATCCTACACTAGTTGTGTTACGGAAATGTATCCGGACTGGAGACTGGAGTACATGTGACGCAGCTTATCGGACTGTCAAAACCGAGCTGTCCACTGTTGAAAATAGTGTTGAGAAGCTCTCGCATAGTCATTCCCCATGCTGCACGACGCCAGACACTGATGTTGGCGCACGAAGGACATCAAGGAATAGTAAAGACAAAACAAAGACTGAGAACAAAAGTATGGTGGCCTGGAATTGATAAGGAAGCGGAGGAGCTAGTCAAGTCGTGTCATGCTTGTCAACTCAATACCTCGACTTCACAGGAGGTCCCTACGACAAGAACAGAGCTCCCAGCTAAGCCATGGCAGACACTTGCTCTCGACATGTGTGGACCATTCCCATCAGGGGACCACCTACTAGTAATGACTGACTATTATTCAAGGTGGGTGACCGTCGATATCCTCCGGAGCCCCACCTCAGCAAACATAATCAAATGCATGAGACACGCATTTGCTACTCACGGCATCCCAGAGTGCGTTGTGACAGACAACGGCACTCCATTTCTTTCGAAGGAATTTAAGACATATCTGCAGGAAAGTGGTGTGTCACACCGTCGTGTCACGCCATACTGGCCACAGGCGAACGGTGAGGTTGAAAGGCAGAACAGGACACTTGGTAAAGCCATACGCGCAGCTCACGCTGAAGGCAAAGACTGGCGTGCTGAGCTTGATGTTTTCCTTATGGCCTACCGCAGCACACCTCACTGTGTTACCGGCCGCAGTCCAGCAGAACTGCTATACAACCGCCAGATCAGAACCAAACTTCCTGAACTGTCAGGCGACAGCAAGCGTCCTACTGGTCAGGATATTGCTGTCCGCCTAACCGATGCTGCCAGGAAGGAGAAGGGACGTGTGAATGCAGACAAATCCAGACGGGCAAAAGACAGCACAGTGCAACGGGGCGACAAAGTTCTTCTCCGTCAGCACAAGCAAAACAAACTCTCAACACGGTTTGAACGAGACCCATACACCGTCGTGGACCGAAAAGGACATTCACTGATTCTTGAAAAGGACGGCAGGAGGATGATGCGTCATGTCTCATTTGTGAAGCTGTGGGTTCAGCCAGAACAAGAGCAGTGTCAACCAGCATGGAAGGAGAGAGGTTGAACACACAACTGATGAACACTCAACCTGCTGAACCACCTCAAGCACACGAAATCCAATCTGCCGAACCACTAGCACCACCAGATGAAACTCCTCAGCAGGGCATTCGGCCTCAAAGAGACAAGCGTATGCCGCCCCATCTGATGGACTATGTCACTAAGTGAGACATTGCCATAACAGAGCAGAATCATCTCTGGCATTGTCTTAATGGCAGGGTAGTCCACCTCTCGCCATACAGGTTGTGATTAGGAGTAGAGAAAAAAAAAAAAAAAAAAGAGAAGTGGAATGGACAATATGTACGGATAAATTTGTTATGTATTTTCTGTGAATACCTGTACTCATATTGTTGGTTTATGAGAAGTTGAGCGTTATAAGATGGCTGCTGTCTATTGGAAGTTGAATGTTTATGGTATGCAAAGTGATCTGGGAAATTGTTGGTTTATAGAATACTGAATATGCTATTGTTAATTTGATGAGTATTGTTCTAGTGAAAGTGAATATGCTATCAGTAATATAATTTGTGACCGGAGTTATAGATGTATATTTTGTTACAGAAATTTGATATTGTAAGTCAACATCTAAGAAGGGGAGGGATGTAGTGTACGTCACCTCCGGTGCGTTACAGGTCATACACGGTAGAGGTCACATGTTCCCGGAAGTGATCCGGTAGTTTATGATAGCTCAGAGAGCTAATGTCACGAGCATAATAAAGCAGAGTCAACTGTTCGTACTGGTGCCGTGTGTCAAGTGTTTACGTTAAATCAGGACACTACAATCGTGCATCCCTAATTCACAGTGACCAGTGACCACCATGGTGCCTGCTTACTCTAACAAGGTTTAACTCTACTCTTGTTCTAATACGTGTTAGCAAACACACAAATTCACTATTCAGAATCATTATAGTACTCACGATTTCAGACGGCAGCCCGTCTTTATTGTCACACGAACACACTACACACACTCATGCTGACGGTGGCCGGTGAAATATGTCCTCTGCATTTGACCCATCCAGGCTTGTCCAGCTCCAGGGTTGTGTAGGTTAATGGACTTGGTGGCCACAATTTGTGTGAAAGCCACAGTTTTATTTTTTATTCTTGTTTTCTTTGTGGGTATATGAATAACTTATTTTGCCTTTTTATATAAATATCCTCGGAAGAAAATATAGATATGTGTCTGATTGGATGGATGGTTGTTTATGCCATCAGTTACATTTGTTTCCGTTGTTTACTTATTTCAAAACACTAAATGTAGCCTAACTCTTTGTGACTGCAAGGAATTGAACATACTCTACATACATTTCAATAAAATAAAATCTTTGAAACTGCACCTAATCTTTCCAAATTTTTTCCCCCTAGTGTTGGGTAAATAATTAACAATTTATAGCAATTTGGTCAAACTTCAATAATATTTTGGAGTTGAAGAGTACCAACTGACACATACTGTAGCACAGCTGAACATATTGATTGCTCATTCATTGTAATCCAAAGAGGGGGATCACAATCATATGCGAAGGAAAATAAAATGTACACTTTGCACTGTATTATTAAATATGAATTGCTTCTGATGTATATCTGTCTTTACATGGTGTCTTTTGCTTTTATAATATGAGAGCACATTTGTTTTCCCTGTAAACATGAACAGGTAAAAAGATGCTGTTGTGCAACAAATCCATGTGAAATATTCCTGATTTGTGTAAGGCATGTACTCATACATGCTTCTATTGTAGACACTGCTTTGTCATTTGCTTGATAAGATCACCATTGTACCATAATGGTATCTGACTATATTTAGGGTTTAGGATGGTACATGTAGCTGGATGATTTACTTAAGATATTCCAATTAGATATGTTCAGTTAATTTTGGTATTTGAAAGCTTTTGTTTAATGTGGAACATTTAATCAAGAGAAGAAACTAATATTGAGAAGAATAATACACAATGTAAAACTATACTAAACAGCTGGTTACAGAGGGACATCACGGTGTTTGGGAGAGTTTTACTCTATGGCAATTCTTCACAGAGTAGATTTACTTATCTGGCATACTCTTTCTATCACATCAAGAATGATAAAATCTATAAAAACCAAACGAATTTCAATTTCACTTGGAAAAACGTGTCAATATATCAGGAAATGTGGCCTCTTAAAAAGGGGGGATTGAACGCCATTGATTTAGACATTATGAATGGTATATGATCAAGCTGACGTGGCAACAAGCCTTTGTCAAAGATGAGAATGTGATGCTACCTAATGCAAAAATGGAGCGTTTCTTTGGAACTGTGATTGTCCAAGTTACCAATACATGTATCTGTCTTTCATAAGCAAGTTCTACAATATTGAAACTGCTGTTTAAACACAACTTTACCTGCCAATGATGCTCCAATTGGAAACAATAAATGTAGCATATCTTGTTTATTAAGAAAAAAATCTCTTGTCTTTGTACAGTGGTGGAAGAAGGGTATTTGGTCTATTACACACATCATGGATGACAGGCAATTTATAATGTTATAATGAATATAGTTTTTCCTCTACTTTTTTATTTGTTCCTTTCCTATTATTTCTTAATAATTTAGTTCTAATTTCCTGGCTTATGTGATTTTCTTGTAGGCCTACTGTTGACAGCTTGCTATGTTGTATTGAGTATAGTGTCCACTCCACTGTGAGATAATGGATTTGGAAGCAAAAAGTAGAAATAGGACTGAGGGATGCAGGGCAGAGTACTGGACACAAGCAAGTGAACCGGTCCAGATCAGCATGTCCTCTGCAAAAGCAAACCCCACTTCTTCCCTTCCATCCTTCCTTTCATCCTCAGTGATGAAGGAACGTCAGATCATAGCATGAGAAACATCATCCAGAATGAGTGATGGGGACATGAAGGAGCAAGGCATCCCACAACAGGGCTCATAAAAGGGGGGGTTAACCCATTATATTTGATTGCCTGTAATTTTTTATATAATTTGTGGAAGCAAATAAAGAATTCAAATGTGTGTTTGTGTGAGTGAGAAAGGGAAGGAAGCTTGTGGTTAAGAAGAAGAATTTTTAAGATTGTCATTTCTGATGTTTTCATTAGGGATGTAGGGATATTGGAATTATTATTTATGATATTTGAAAATTAAACCAATCAGTAGCCTAAAATAAGAAAAGAAAGTGCAATTCTTGTTCAAATTATTGTTCTTTCATTTTTAAGATTAATAAGTGTTAAGATCAAAATGTATGCACAGAAAAACATTGTGTATTCTTTAATTGTGGCGTCACGGCTTAACTCGCGCATGCGTACTTGCGTGGGAAGATATCTGTGCAGCCGAAGCAAAGAACTTTTATGGAAAGAAATGGCAGCTCCATATTGCCCCATTGCAACATCAGCGCCCAGCAGCCTCCGCCATTTTTGATTTTTGGAAGGCCCCTATAATCAGCCTCTCTAAACAGTAACTCAACGGGAGAACACTCTAAACTTTGGGGATTCACATCTTTTCCGGGCGTACTGCAAATCTTGATTGAAGTGGTGTAGTGCAAGGATGTAAAACAACAACCATATTGTGGAAACTAAGCAATTTTTTTTGTTTTTTCAAGATAAATAGCTAATGAAAAGGACCCGAGGTTAAAACCACAGCAACGCACTTCTGAGGGAGTGGACGACAGCCGCATTTGCGCAACATTGACAACACAAACTGCAGGATTAACATCTTTTCCGGGCGTATTGCAAATCTTGGTCTATTCTATTTACTTATACTATTTACTTATTTATTCAATGGCAGGATCAAAGCAGAAACATGTAAACGTTCATTCTGAATTTCATTTAGTAAATACAACACTTTGAAATCATGGGTTCAGATTGACTAATTCAATTTACTGATTTATTTATTTCTAAAGAAAACACATTTATTGATGAAAGATTAGCTCCATGTGTGCTTATACTGTATATAGATAAAGCTGCGTTAATTTGTCCCAATTTCCCCCCAGGGATCATTAAAGTCTTTCTGATTCTGATTACATTTGCTGAAAAATTCACTGACTACAACAGTATTATGCAGACATGGTCCAGACTATAATCGGGGGGAAAAAATGTCAATGTAGAATTTGCAATCATGTATAAATCTATACCCATAACAAACATTCAAGTAAATGTATGTTAACGTAAAAATGTAGAGTGGATAGGCCTGGATAGACTGAACCTGGCTAGAAAAGTTAAGCTATTCTTTTTTTTTAACTCTTTATTTAACAATTTTTCAAACAACAAAGAGACAAGACATGGCATACTCCCATTGCTAAATCACCCATTTATAAATTAGTCGACTCGAGTGGAAACGGTCAAATCATGGAATTTTAATGCCAACATATAAACATAAATTAAAACACTTAATTGAGCCAAGATAGCCAGCCTCTTTGACATTCTTCAGACTACACAAAATACATAAAAAGGTCCCCATAAGTTCTGTCTGGAGACATTTCTTTCTTTCTGACTAAAAAAAAAGTGGGGGATATACTGTAAAACTCCCCCAAACTACTGGATCTCTGAACTATCTCTTTAACCAAATCACATCTCCTTTTGATAACTAATGTAATAGCTCATATATTATTCACTTCAATTCACTGAGCCTCCCCTGAAACTGCTTGGATCCCGAGCCCCCCTGTGGAGGGCCGCCTCCCACTTTGAAAACCACATGAAGTAGACAAATCTGTCAAAGATTTATAACAGCACACTGCCTCCAACAGAGAATAGAAGGTACATTGAAAAATATTATAGCCAAACCAAGCTTGTTCAACTTTCAGGGCGATTTTCTCTGAATGTTGCCTTTAGGAGTATGGACATTCAAATAAGCACATCTTTTCAGGGTGGGAATTTCGTTATTTTAGGGGAAAGGCCATTTGGCCTTTGGCGTCGCAATTTTTTGTAGGGCACAAGGCCACATGCCAAGTCAAAAGGCCATTGCTCTATTGACATTGTGAAGAGCGAATTTTCTGAAATGTGTTCAAATGAGCCAATTAGAAATCTAACAGGGCTGAGACCACTGATGCTTTTAAAGCAACTGTCAGTAGCAGGCTGGTAGCAGGGCACTGCCAAGATGGCCTTAGGCATCACGGCCAGTGGGAGGGGCAACACAGGCTCTGTGTAATTCCCACTATATACTATTTACAGATTTCAATGTATGACACATCATTTGAAAGTTTACAATCTGCACTTTCATAATCTGTCAAAAAAAAGGGGGATGAATACCCGCAAGTTAAACTATTCTAATTTGAGATGAGCATTAATAAATAAATAAATAAATAAATAAATAAATAAATAAATAAATAAATAAACAAACAAACAAACAAACAAACAAACAAACAAACAAACAAATAAATAAATAAACAATGAAAAAAATCTAATTCAATTTACTGATGACTTATTTTGAGAAATTTTCTATTGCGCTTCTGATTTGGCTCTGAGATTCTGCGATTTTGGGTGCGTAAGATGTGATGAATTCTGATTCGTATGAAGAGTCTAACCATATAGATCAGTGACTTTTTGTACTTCTCCTGGTCACAAAAAACTCCCCTGCACTCACTCACAATCTCCATACTACTGTTAAACAGCTTCCATCCTAGGCCAACTGCGTGGTTAACAGAGCTGATCGTTTATCGGAAGTTAGACTCCAGGGCTACGGTTAAATCCACCAGTGCCATGGGCACTTTAAGGCCCTTCTCTCCTAACCTGAGGTCAGCATATTGTTTGTCCTTGAGGAACGTGTACCGTGAATCAGCAGGTATATCTGTGGTCAAGATGTTGCACTCCTTACAGAGACCATCTTTACGGTCTGTGAATTTCCCCACAATCTTATCGTGCGTTCCTTTTCGCAAAAGAACTGGGATGTGGAGGCTAAATGACGTCACATCCGTTTTGTTAGCGTTCCATTTGCAGAAAAGTTGAGCTGGGAAGTTCACTGTTTGTTCACTGGTCAGATCCACTCGCTAGCCATTGTTAGCAATAACAGTTGATAACAAGGCATTTCGTGGCATTTTGCGCATACAAATACTGCAGCCTCATGTCCACACAGATAGAAGTAGGCCGTGCTGTGTGTACAGCTGATTTAATGAGACACAAACAAGACAGAAGTGCTAAATAGCATTTATACGATTATAACTATTGTTGTTGCGCGGATCAGCCATCTTGGATTTTTTACGTCGGGGCTGCTGAGGCTCCTACGAGTTTGGAATGGGAAATACCAGCTCTAGTGACGTCACGTCCCAGCTCATGAACTTTGAACCGGTAAGATTACCAGTTCCCAGTTATAAAGGAATGCACGACTATTGCCCATATACCCTGCGACGTAAACCAGTACACTTCCATCGTGGTCAAAGGGAGATGTTGCTGCAGCTGGTGGCATTATCTGACTCAGCAGGTCCAATACTTCCTTTGGTAGGACACCCTCAGGTTGGTTGACGTCCGACTCCAGCACAGCACAGTTCTGAGGGGGATTATACAAATATTAGCCATAAGCTCTACCTAATGATATAAATGTCACACATAAAATAATACTTATTATGCTGATAAGGGTATGCATATTTTAAAGGTTGTTTATCTTTTTGGTGTGTATGTAGCCCAGTGGTTCTCAAAAGTGTGGCTTCAGTGCGCCCTTTGCCTGATTTTTGAATCCAAGTACCCTCTTTACTCCCAAATACAGCATTGTGCTTAGAAAACTGCAAGAGAAAACTATAGCATATGATGCAATGAATGAATGATAACCCACATTCTGAATAATACAACATTAATAACATTACAAAATAAGAAATGGAGTGAAAGAGTTCCAATTTGTGCCTCCTGACCAGATTTAATGTTATTATTTTCATGATTTATTCTTACATTTTTCCATATTCCACATACCCCCTCTAGTACCGACATGTACCATACGCGTACCCCATTTTGGGAACCACTTATGTAGCTTATATATTGTATAGTCTGTTAAAAAGTGGAATTACTTGTGTGTACTACACATAATCAGTGACAATAAACCAATTCTGATTCTGAGTTGCCTAAACCTCATATTCTTGGAGATAGCTGGTCTTGGCTGAGCACTCTTCTTGGATTCTGAGATTCTCCGGGTTATTGGAGGTAAATCTCTCTGATTCACAGATCCAGGAAGGACCACTTGTGACAGCCTAGCCATTCAGACTGCCGCCATCTTCTTCTTCTTCTCTGCCACAAGATCAAGGACCACAATGGAAATAAGTCTGAGACTTTATTGTGCTTATCCTTGTCAATTTTTAAAGCTATGATGTATTTTGTATTGCTTTTCAATTGCCGAATAAAATAAAATAAAATAAAATCAAATCAAACCATGGGACAGTCCATCGGATCTTCTTGATGGAAAATAAAGGGATTGTAATGTGTATATACACACACACATGCACGCACACGCACACACACACACACACACACACACACACACACACACACACACACACACACACACACACACACACACACACACACACACAGTATACAATTACAATATACAATTACAGTAACATACATGCAATGCAAGATACTGAAATACAATAGTTATTTTACTTACCCCTAATGGATGAGTAGGCATTCTCAAGGCAGTCTTGCACACTCTGTAGGTCCGATTAAGGCGCTCAGAGCTTATCCTCATCAAAGTTGAATTCCTCAGATTCTGCACCCACCTGGCACACCTGTAAAAGGCAGAAGCATGTATTTATTCCTAAATTCATTTGTTTGTTCCTTCATTGATTTGTAGGCTACATGACATTTTAATTATTAAAATGAACAAGAACTGCTGAGAGTAAGAAAATGGGGGTGGGGGAAACTGGAGGGGATTCAGTTCCAAATGCTAAAAGGCAAGCTTTGATGTTTTTGGATGTTTGTTCATAGTGATTAGTGGAAAAAGGTGACAGATACCAGCTAGGGCAGACATAAAACCATTCAGAAATCTGCCTATTTCGGGATGAAAAGGGTGACTCACCTAAAGGTGACTAGGTTGTAACCCTGGTCATCTTAGTTTCAATTAAAGGAACACTCCGCCCATTTTCAACCAGCTTTGTATCATTAGAACATCAGTAGTATATCAGAAAACTGTAAACGGTTTTGAAGTCTGTCATTTCATTTGACAGTTATTGAGTGTTAAAGTGTGGACCAGTGACATCACTGGTCCACACTAACTCAAATTAATAACTCGTTAACTCAAATCAACTCTCAATAACTGTCAAACTAGATGAATGATGAATAGTTTGACAGTTATTGAGAGTTGATTTGAGTTAATGAGTTATTAATTTGAGTTAGTGTGGACCAGTGATGTCACTGGTCCACACTTTAACACTCAATAACTGTCAAATTAAATGACAGACTTCAAAACCGTTTACAGTTTTCTGATATACTACTGATGTTCTAATGATACAAAGCTGGTTGAAAATGGGCGGAGTGTTCCTTTAATTGAAACTAAGATGACCAGGGTTACAACCTAGTCACCTTTAGGTGAGTCACCCTTTTCCTTAGCATGTACATAATATCGTGAACACAGCTTCAACTTGAAAATACTATAGCCTTAGAGCGAGACTAATAGCCTTCACTGTTCACGGTCGTGAATAATTACCTTCCAGGGTCTTTGGGGAAACGATAAAAGGCATGTTGTTTGCTGTCAGAGTTTCTGCAGTTAATTGCCGAACAGAGCTTATTTTTCAACTTTAATAATAATAATAATAATAATAATAATAATGATGATTGGATTTATATAGCGCCTTTCCAAGGCTCAAAGCGCTGAGACAGAATCATTATTCGTTCACACCATTTGTACCGGTGGTTCAGAAGCGTGGCAGCCACACATTGGCGCTCAACGGCCCCTCCGAACCACCATCATTCATGTCTACATTCATACCAATCATACCATTCATGTCTACATTCATACGAGGCAAGGACGGTTAAGTGTCTTGCCCAAGGACACAACGACGGCGGCTGGGAGGGAGCGGGGATCGAGCTGCCAACCCTTGGGTCATTGGCCGACCTGCTCTACCTCCTGAGCTAAAGCCGCCCCTTTAAATTCTCCTTCACCGTCATTGTGTCATCTCTTTCTGCATTGTTCTGTTACTGCTGTTGTCTGAGCCTTGCGAGGGAGGGTGAAAGCGCGGCTCCAACGTCCAGCTGTGACTGTCTTTATAAAACTGTAAACATATAAACCATATACACGTATAAAACTATATTACTGTAAAAACTGCGCTTATCCTCGTCAAACATCCATTCCTCCTATTCTGCACCCACCTGGCACACCTCCCGTAAAAGGCAGCGTGTATTTGTAGAGAAATTGGCGAGTTTTAACAAACTGCTTTATAGTGTTCCTGCCGACTGGCCAATTAACAGGTAGGACGCTTTGCGGTGGTGGTTTTAGCGTAACCTATGTGGGGTTTGGCCTAACCTATGTGGGATTTGAAATAACGAAGGTTATGCCAAACCCCACATAGGTTACGCTAAAACCACCACCGCAAAGCGTCCTGCCAGCCCTGCCAGTCGGCAGGAAAGTATCGCGGGACTTCACGAGACTTGGTGACCGAGATCACGTTTGAGGTAATTTGATCCCTGTGCGACTCCAGGAAATGGCCTGGGGTGAAATATAACTCTGGTGGATGTTGAGGGATCACATTATGACGATATTTGGGGAAAACGGGAATAAAAATAGCTATTTAGATGCAGGAAAGACAGGCTCACACTTGGCCCCAAATCAGCTCCATTTTACAACTGACTTGGACGCTATTGATCTCAAAACAACGCTAGGACGGCCAGAAACGCCGCGGACATTGCTGGATGAGTGGTCAAATCATACTTAATGCCAGGAGATGGGTCCAGGTTAAAAAAAACGAAATTCTCCTTTAACTCATTGAGTGCCAGCCACTTTTGGAGAACGGACGCTCCCAGTGCCAGAGTTTCAGAGCTTTTTTCAGTGATTTCTCGAGGCCCACAGAATATTGTGTGATATTACTATGTAAACAATGAACACGCAAAAAGAACGATGAGACTCTTTTCTATCATCAGCAAAAACAGGTTTATTGATATCATTTTCCGTTCTTTCGTTATCAGCCGGAGAAGATAGCTTGATTTAACAAAAAAGAGCCGTTTTTTTCTAGAAGCTGAGATAATGGCCCTTTTGTGAAATTAAACATTTCAAACACATCACTGACTCTGAAGCTAATTTTCTGATGTAGTCACACCTCAAAAATAATTTCCTTCAATAAAACAGTGAAGGCCAGGGAATTTTGTTTGGCAGAATAATATTTTTAGCTGCAACCAGCAGCGCTGGCCCCTGCTGGTTGCAGCTTCTTGCTGGTCTTTGCTGCTGGTGGGCATCGGATATTCTGGCTTGCGTTTGCCAACCCTGTCCTGCTGCCTGGGTCTGTCTGGGTCAGTGTTGTGTGCTGCTCTGCGTGCCCCCCCCCCCCCCCCCCCCCCCGCCCCACCCCGCCCCGCCCCGCCCCGCCCCGCCCCGCCTCAACTGCACACTCCTCCTTATGGGAGGTGGCTCTCTGCTGAGTTTGCTCTGCACTGTGAAGGGTGCACGACCATATCTATGTGCGCGACATCCAGCTTTTTTACAGCGTTTCCGCGTGTGTTTGTCACCGGCTCCTATGCTTCCAGTTGAGAATAATAAACAAGTCCACGGCTGATCATGCGAATGGGCTGTCGCAGCGGGCATGGAGGAGCTCAATTGTGGGAGCAGATTGGCTGCTGCAGGCGCATCTAACGTTAAAACGCTTCATGCATATCGATGCATACGGATGCGATGCGATTTCCGTTTCCCCAACCACTTATTCTCTGTTTTTCTCTGCCTTTCTGTTAACCTGGAGAGCACTGTCGCCACCTAAGGGTTCTGTAAAATAGGTTATAGACCTCCAATAGCTACAATAGTTGTACCAGAGATGTATCAGGGATTGATCCACGTCCCACCGTCAAAAAACGCAATTGACGACAATCGTCGTCTTTGGCACTCTACGTCAGTATTTGAATTGACGACAGCTGTCGTCATTGGCACTCAATGAGTTAATAATAGTTCCAGCGCGGCTGCGAAAATGTGGTGGCGCATTGTGTCAAGTGTACTGGCTCGGGGAACGGTTTCTGACAATGTGGCCCCCTGAACAATTTAGTTGAATAGCCCTGCTGTAAAACCCAGTCGCACTCATAAGTGCCTTTTAAACATGAACTCTGGATCATGTCCAGCTAGAGAGAACAGGATATTTTCAGGTTTTGCCTTTCTAAACATGAGGGGTCTTTGTTAAGAAACAACTGGATATGAGCCGTTTTTTCTGCCAGTGGGCGGCCGGGGGGGGGGGGGGGGGGGGGGGGGGTCGAAAACAAGAAATGTGATAGGAAACAGCTTTAGCTATGAGGCAGTCAAAATAGTGGTCGCACCGTCGTCAATCACTGTGGGTGATTTATTTTACAAGTGGCAACTAGTCATATCTGACTAGTTTTAAATGTATTTCTCCCCACAAAAGTTTGATAGCCTATCAGTCCGTCAGCTCCTATCCTCTCCGCAGTGTGGACGCACAGTCACACAACACTGCCTGCCTCACACAATAGAATTGGCTGCATCACGTTAGCGACAAATCTGGAGACTTCAAAAAACGTGCCGTTTTAACGGAGTCCATTCCAACGAGGGGTGGCAATGTGCCAAAAATGAGCGCTTCGCCTAGGTTACATAAAGCCGCCCAGTCAAAATAGTGGTCGGACTGTCGTCAATCACTGTGGGTGATTTATTTTACAAGTGGCATTTCAAGTCATATCTGACTAGTTTTCAATGTATTTCTCTCCACAAAAGTTAGGCTTTTTCTGACATGGGAGCAAGCAAGCAGCGCAGCAGTAAGCGTCCCTCCTGATGCAATGGACCTGGCTGCCTGGCTGCAGCTGAAGCGCGTTGGGACCACACGGCCAAACAATTCAAGCCCTTTTTGCAGCACTTGAGGAAACCGTGAGTTTGCACGTTGATATAAGCGATTGCCCGAACGATTCATTAATTAATAAACTAGTGAACGTGAAGTGAAGTGAAGTGAGTCACACCCGCCCACTCAGATCTGCGGATAATGACCTGCCACTGTTTAACATGAGGTGCGATTGCGTGGAAGCGGATCTTATACCGGTGGTCGAGGTAGATAAGATACGGAGTCGCGGGAGTGCGCGTAGGCCGGCTAATTGTTGTTTAACATGCAGGCCAACCGGCTAGGAGCAGGTTATAATACGGATTCCACTGCATGTTAAGAAGTGGCTATATTCTGGTTTATTTCAAGAAAAACATTTTGGCTAGTTGAAATTAATTGGCTCGTAACTTTAAAATCTAGCAGCCATATTGGCTGGTGATAAAAAAAAGTTTAATCTCAAACCCTGCAGGGAGAGCAGGTGGTGACATAGGAGTGAGTGAGAAAAGGAGCAAATATATGATTGTTAAGACTGAATACTGACATCACAACCGTCTAATCCTAATGTTAATTTAAAATTAGATATTCCTATATGAATCTGGCTTCAAACGACCAAAATCTTTATATCATGATAATAATAATAATCAATGATGGTGGTTCACAGACGTGTGTGACACGCCCCCCGGCCCCCCCAAGTTCAGATGCGTTCTGCTACCTATGCCAGTTCTAATGACCGAGACCGGGTTTGGGAGAGGAGGAAAGCCTCAACTATAATTCGGCTGTCTGTAAAAAACTGACTGACAATGAAAACTGACAGAATCCAAATTTAACAAGAAGCTACTAACCTGTAAACAGTTTGCGCAAATGCGGCTGTCGTCCACTCGGTCAGAAGTGCGTTGCTGTGGTTTTAACCTCGGGCCCTTTTCATTAGCTATTTATCTTGAAAAAACTTAAAAAAAAAAAAAAAAAAAATTGCTTAGTTTCCACAATATGGTTGTTGATTTACATCCCTGCACTACACCACTTCAATCAAGATTTGCAGTACGCCCGGAAAAGATATGAATCCCAGAGTGTTCTCCCGTTGAGTTACTGTTTAGAGAGGCTGATTATAGGGGCCCGCGCTACCGCAGCTGACCACTGCGAGGCGCATTCGGTTTCCAAAAATGGCCGGAGTGTCGTGTCTTTCCTTCCACGCTCTTTTTACTTACTTACGTACTTTTTCATAATCTGTCAAAAAAAAGGGGGATGAATACCCGCAAGTTAAACTATTCTAATTTGAGATGAGCATTAATAAATAAATAAACAAACAAATAAATAAATAAATAAACAATGAAAAAAATCTAATTCAATTTACTGATGACTTATTTTGAGAAATTTTCTATTGCGCTTCTGATTTGGCTCTGAGATTCTGCGATTTTGGGTGCGTAAAATGTGATGAATTCTGATTCGTATGAAGAGTCTAACCATATAGATCAGTGACTTTTTGTACTTCTCCTGGTCATTTTCATTTTTGTCCAGGGGGCTGTATAGCCTACTACCAGAAATTGGGCTGGGTGATCTGGTTGATAATAATCATGAGGATTTTCTTGATATCATTACTGTTGTTCATGCTAGGTTATTTGGAAATAAACACTCCAACAATAATAAAGTATTCTCTGGCAGGCAGGGATAATTAGTGTAACCCAGCCGTTTACAGAGGTTACACTTCCTCACACGATAGCCTATTTTTTAACTGCTGTAGTGTGTTGGTCATGTTTAACACAAAGTAGGCTACATTAATGTAACTGCTTTTGCAGGCTAAACATTCATATTTTTAGAGGTTAAGGTTCCTTGTACAATTTACAGCATTCATTTTTATGCACAGCCTGTGAGTCAGTGAAGCAAATCACTAAAAAATAAAATAAAAAAATTGAACACTACATGTAGGTAGACCAATTGTTAGTGGTATTGGTAGTCTAACTGAGAATATATCGGCCTATGTTGATCACTGTATAAAATCTGAAGTATTGTCCCTCCCCTCCTATGTGCGTGATTCCATTGACCTAATTAATTCATTGAAAATGTTTGAGGTCACCACAGACAGATCATTACTAGTCACGTTTGACGTGCAGAGTCTGTACACAAACATCCCCCATAGCGGAGGGACTGAGGCACTCCGGTTCTTTCTTGCCCCACATCAATCTAAACCTAGCACTGAGTGTATACTTGACATGACCAATATAGTGCTAACCAATAATTTCTTCCGCTTTAAGGGTGATTATTACATGCAAAAGAAAGGTACAGCGATGGGGAGCAAGATGGCTCTGAATTATGCATGCCTTTATATGGGTTATTTTGAAAATCAATATGTATTAAACCCAGCCAATCCTTTTCTCAAAAATCTTATTCTACAAAAGATTCATTGATGATATCTTTCTAATTTTTGACTCCACAGCTGAGGAATTATTGAGTTTCCATGAGTATTTGAATTCTTGTAATGAACACCTGATGTTTACGTTAGAATATGACATGCATCGCATAAGTTTTCTGGATGTACAGATATACAAAGATGGACTGAGTATTAAAACTGATCTGTTTCGAAAACCCACCGACCGTAACACTATATTACGTGGGGACAGTTTCCATCCGAGACCACTGGTCAAAAGTTTACCCATCAGTCAATTTCACCGGGTACGTAGAATCTGTAGTGAGGACGCAGACTACTCTGCGCAGGCTGCAGACCTATCTAATAGATTCCTCAATAGAGGCTATAAGCAAGAATGGATTGATGTGGCCAAGCAGCGGTTTGACCAGTTAACACAAGAAGAATGTCTAAGACCTAAGCCTTAGGAGAGGAAAAAAGATCTTAGAAAATCTCCTATGTGCTGTATTAAGTATTCTCCTCTGGTGTCTGACTTTAGAAAAGCAGTCAATAAGCACTGGCACATTATTGAGTCAGACCCCAAGTTAAAAACAGTTTTCACAGAAAAACCAATGTTGGTGTTTAAACGTGCGCCAAACCTGAGAGACCGTTTGGTTAAAAATGAAGTGCGCCCCCAGCCAACCACAGACCTACCAGTTATGTCAGATGGTAACTACCGGTGCGGAAATTGCGCACAATGTTCATACACACACAAATGTAAAATCTTTAATCACCCACACACTGGCCAGAACATTTCTATTAAAGGGGCCATCACATGCAGTACGACACACGTTGTGTATCTTATCCGCTGTCCCTGTGGGTTAGCCTATATAGGCAAGACGACGCGACCCCTGCGCACCAGAATCAGTGAACACCGGAGCTGCATTAGAACCGGGGATGAACGCAGCCCAGTTGCTGCTCATTTCAAAGCAGCCGGTCATAATGTCAGTGCCCTGAGGTATATTGGGGTGGAGAGAGTCCAAAAACCACCTAGAGGTGGCGATCATGATAAAAGACTCTTCCAACGGGAAACATTTTGGATATTTTATTTAAACACCATGTCCCCTCATGGACTGAATGAAGAATTTGATATAAAACCATTTCTGTAATATGGTAGGCTGAGGTCTGTGCATTCATTTGTGAATTTGTGAAGTAAGCAAAAAAGTGCGAATTGTCCCTTTAAGCTCAGCTCACTGGCTGTTGGTTTTCTTTCCCCTTTCCTCATTTTATTTTATTTTCTGCAACAAGGGTGTGGTTTATTGATGGAAATATTAATGTATTATTAAACTTTCATATTGTGATATGTTGAATGTAGCCTATGCCCCTTTCTTGGGGTTTTAAACCAATTTTATAAACAAATTGTTGTACAGGCCGGATCAGCTGATGGGCAGGAGTTTACCATTAACTAATCACCTGAACAGCTATATTAACTGCCTTTTTCCTGTCTGTGCTTTGTTGATTGATTGCCTGAAGAAGACCCGTGTGGGGTCGAAACGTTGCGCTATTTCAATTATTAAATTATGGGAGCTTAACCCGTGTGCGGACATTCATTCTCTCCTACTGAATATCACGCCTTTTGCCCTGCACCTGGCTGAAGGTGGGATGTGCACAGGCCTACTTTTGATACAATGTAATTTCCCACAGGAATCAAATCCAACATCAAGTCTCATCTTCAGCCATTCCATCTGCTAATTTTGAGCTGGGATGCTTCCCCTGAAGGCAGCACAGCAGTGGAGCAGCTTTCCATAGGTTTCAAAAGGTGAAACATTCCTGATGTGCTGTAGTGGAGCCTGGCTGGGGAAACCTGGAGGCTCATGACACGGTGTAGTAGGGAGAAATATGCAGGAGACAGCAGCTGCAGGTCTGGACATGACTGACAAGACGACATGAGAGGAGAGGAGCGGAGAGGTTTCACTTCACTGTCTACAACACACCCACTGCACATACATGTTTTGTATAGTGGGGAAAAACATACATTTGAGTGAAGATATCTGAACAGCAAGATTTGAGATTTGTTTGCTGTCTGCTGTTAATCTTTAATTAAAAGTGCATGATTATATATATATATATATATATATATATAATATATAACCTTAACAAAACTTTATTGTGAATCTCTAATTGGGCCATGTTCACCCCAAACCGCTGACAACTTTATTTACAATGACATATCATCTATGAGCTCCTGTCAGATGGGCGGTGGGTGTTGTTCTCGCACGTGGGCTGGGCCAGGGTGTGGCTGCCTGGCTCGGGGGCGCGCCCGGGAGGTCGGGGTTTTGAGGGGGGTGAATGGAGAACTAAACTGAAGAGAGAATAAATAAATACACCAACCTACATCAGACCGGCTTCCTCCTACGGGCTTGGGAGTGATCCCGGGTGTTTTTATTTTATTTTATTTAAATCGGTGGACCGACCACCCCCGACAGGTCTGGGGGTGGGGGGGTCCACTGCAGCTTCCCCCACAAAACACCTGAACTCTTGAGAAGAGTGAAAATTGTCACTGTTGAACTCTTGAAAACTAAAATTATTTGTGGTTGAGAGCAGAGGGGAGAGAGCGAGACAGAGGGAGAGGTTCTGTGAAAGTACAGAATTTTTTTATTGCTACCTGGAAGCAAGACAAATTTAAGATCCAGTATAAAAAAAAACAAGGCAAAACAAACTGATTGAACATGTGGAAAACATAAACCTCTAATAACTATTTAGGAAATTGAACAAAACTAAATGAGTTAAAACGCCCTGGAAAGAAATGATATTGCCGCAGAAATCAAATATCACAAATTGAACAAAATAAAACATCTATAAACATCATAAAACGTTCATGTCCTGGTCCGGTTCTCCAGCAGCAGCACAGTCAGGCGGGACTTCAAACCGGGCAGCTTGCTGCTGTAGGGCTGCAGGGCAGTGGTCAGCATGTGGCGCAGGTCCTGGAGCATTCGGGGTGGGGGGCCGCAGGCCGGCACGTTGAGCAGTGTCTCCAGCAGCTGCAGCCACATCTCGGCGTGCAGGATTCTGTTCACCAGGGGTTAACAATACACAGGCATAAGCTCCTTAGCTATTCTGTTCACCAGGGGTTAACAATACACAGACATAAGCTCCTTAGCTGTTCTGCATCATATCATTTTCTCAGGCTGGTGGCCCCAGGAGACAGCAAAACCTAACTGAATTCTGAGGACTATTTTCAAATTGGTCCAGTTACTATTGACCAAGATCGCAGCCTGAATTGCACACATGCCCCTCCTGCCTCGGCACCCCGTGCAGAGATGGGGACTTGGACTTGAGTCGCACTTAAGTCTCACTCACAGTGTCTTGAGACTTGACTTGAGACTCGTCCTCAAAGACTTGAGACTTGACTTGGACTTGAGTTTTGGGACTTGTGAACAATCTTTTTTTTTTTTTATTGTGCATTAACATCTATAAATCTAATTCTATACTGACAAATCTATACTGATGTCATCCAATCAATGCTGATACTGTATGCTAATAGATAAGCAGTGAGGATAATACAGTAGATGCTTTGAATTCCTTTGTTTTATCTATGCAGTGTTCAAAGCAGACCGGATGGCATCCAGCAGATGATAGAACGCTCATCCATAAAAGACTTAAAGGAAAACTCCGCCCATTTTCAACCAGCTTTGTATCATTAGAACATCAGTAGTATATCAGAAAACTGTAAACGGTTTTGAAGTCGGTCATTTAATTTGACAGTTATTGAGAGTTGATTTGAGTTAATGAGTTATTATTTTGAGTTAGTGTGGACCAGTGATGTCACTGGTCCACACTTTAACACTCAATAACTGTCAAATTAAATGACAGACTTCAAAACCGTTTACAGTTTTCTGATATACTACTGATGTTCTAATGATACAAAGCTGGTTGAAAATGGGCAGAGTGTTCCTTTAAGACTTGACTTGGACTTGCAAAAAATGACTTGTGAGCATCTCTGCCGTGCACTGCATCCACTAAACAAGCTTTGTTTTGCCACTGGCCTCCAATAGACATGTTGCTTGCCAGAGTGAAATATCTCTGGAGGAATTACCTTCTGAACGCATTGCCGCTCGTCCACCTGCCGTCCTCCTGCTTGACCTTCATGTAGTGCCCAAACAGCATGCAGTACACAGTCGCTGCAACTCCAAAGTAGTCCGTCTGAAATGTACATTCTACCTTAATATACCAGCTTTGAAATCATTTGGATCATTCCCACTCAGCACCCTGAACGCCTCGCCTGTTACTGCACCACCTGGATGTACTGTAACTGTTCCTACTGTAGCTCCTTCATATTAAAAGCTTTCCTCTTGCAAACTATTGTGAAGAACATATAGGAAGTGAAATGTGTTTATCACTAGCTAGCTTGAATAGTGGCACAATTAGCGACTTGTGTCAATAAATGTTGTGACAACAACATTTGGAGCTATTCCCCCCCCCAGCGAATCAGTTGCTGCCAAACAGATTCCTACATATTGGAGCTATTAATATTCAATTTGTAACATTGAATTATTGTTGTTAATATAACAAATCTACCGGTACATATAATGTAATAATGATAGCAGCTGAGGTTACAGTAAAGCCATGTGCACCTGGTAGTTCCAGCGCCGGTTGCTGAGCATCTCTGTGCACTGGAAGCCGGAGGTCTGACACTTTGCACTGAAAGCAGTGCCTTCTTGGAACAGGTCCATGTCGATGCTCTGGCCCCAGTCCACCAGTGCCAGGCCGTGCTGCAGGTCCTCCACATCACAACTCCTGTTCGCCAGGAACCTGAAACACCACCAGACAGTCAAGCCGTCTTAGGTCTGATGAGCAGAGACGTGTTTCTTTGCAACTTGTGCAGCCCAATAACTACAGTGCTGTTCTCTGTGTGTGTCTGTTCTCTCTTTGTTCAACTCTTTGTCTGGTCCAGAGCGGAGATACCGGAAACAGTTATTCCGCCATGACAGTTTCCCGCATGGTGAAAAAAAAAAAAAAAAGGCCACAATATTGTTATCAACAACTAGCCAGCATAAAGCTGGGGGGCTTTATGGAAAGAGCGTGACTCGAACTGGTTGAGAGTTCAGTTCAAACTGATCATTTAGTGGCGTTTTACTGCCATGTAACTAATGTAGCTCACAGCTAACAGCTAGCTAATGCCAGAGGCGAACGCCAGCTTTTTAATGTAACTCCATACTGTAATGTATTATCTGAATATCATACGTCAGTCGTTAGACAACCATAATGTCTGACGTCATCACCCATTTTTACCAACAGCTTATTTTTAGGACTTTGAGCCCAAGATAAGGTTATACGTCAACAAAATACACTGGCGAACCCTGTGGCTAATCAAGAGATCAGGGAAAAACCCAGTAACACATGAAATATCTTAGAAATGACTAAATACACTGGAGGGGGGGCTTTAGACTGCTGAAAGACTTACATTCATTTTCCATACAATTTCAGACCTTTGAACAAGTTTGTCTTCTCAGTGACATGAATGAAATGATAAAATTGATGTTGTCTGGAGCGATTTCGCTTCCTTACCCGTGACTAGTTCAGGATGCAGCAGATAGATCTTATAACTTCAGTTTCGTCTCCCTTAAATTGACTTAAGGGCGATGTGTTTTACAGTGCTTGGTGTCTTTCAGAACGGTACTAAATGATTTGTACCTCTCTCCCAGCAGGAAGTTGTCAGGCTTGATGTCGGCGTGGACGATGTGGATGTGGTGCAGCTGCTCCACCATGTGCAGGATGCAGATGGTGAAGTACATGACAAGGGGCTGGGGCATCATCTTCTCACTCAGCTTCTTGTACATGTTCACTGCGTTCTGGTGGGCGGAGTCACAGCGTGTAAGTCACATACAGTGTGCTGGTGGGCGGAGTCACAGCGTGTAAGTCACATACAGCGTGCTGGTGGGCGGAGTCACAGCGTGTAAGTCACATACAGCATGCTGGTGGGCGGAGTCACAGCATGTAAGTCACATACAGCGTGCTGGTGGGCGGAGTCACAGCATGTAAGTCACATACAGCGTGCTGGTGGGCGGAGTCACAGCGTGTAAGTCACATACAGTGTGCTGGTGGGCGGAGTCACAGCATGTAAGTCACATACAGCGTTCTGGTGGGCAGAGTCACAGCGTGTAAGTCACATACAGCGTTCTGGTGGGCAGAGTCACAGCGTGTAAGTCACATACAGCGTGCTGGTGGGCGGAGTCACAGCATGTAAGTCACATACAGCGTGCTGGTGGGCGGAGTCACAGCGTGTAAGTCACATACAGTGTGCTGGTGGGCGGAGTCACAGCATGTAAGTCACATACAGCGTTCTGGTGGGCAGAGTCACAGCGTGTAAGTCACATACAGCGTTCTGGTGGGCAGAGTCACAGCGTGTAAGTCACATACAGCGTGCTGGTGGGCGGAGTCACAGCGTGTAAGTCACATAGTCTGGTGGGTGGAGTCACAGCGTGTAAGTCACATACAGCATGCTGGTGGGCGGAGTCACAGCGTGTAAGTCACATACAGTGTGCTGGTGGGCGGAGTCACAGCGTGTAAGTCACATACAGTCTGGTGGGTGGAGTCACAGCATGTAAGTCACATACATGGTGGGCGGAGTCACAGCGTGTAAGTCACATACAGCGTACTAGTGGGCGGAGTCACAGCATGTAAGTCACATACAGTCTGGTGGGCGGAGTCACAGCGTGTAAGTCACATACAGCGTGCTGGTGGGCGGAGTCACAGCGTGTAAGTCACATACAGTCTGGTGGGCGGAGTCACAGCGTGTAAGTCACATACAGTGTGCTAGTGGGCGGAGTCACAGCATGTAAGTCACATAGTCTGGTGGGCGGAGTCACAGCGTGTAAGTCACATACAGCGTGCTGGTGGGCGGAGTCACAGCGTGTAAGTCACATACAGCGTGCTGGTGGGCGGAGTCACAGCGTGTAAGTCACATACAGTGTGCTGGTGGGCGGAGTCACAGCGTGTAAGTCACATACAGCGTGCTGGTGGGCGGAGTCACAGCGTGTAAGTCACATACAGTGTGCTGGTGGGCGGAGTCACAGCGTGTAAGTCACATACAGCGTGCTGGTGGGCGGAGTCACAGCGTGTAAGTCACATACAGTCTGGTGGGCGGAGTCACAGAGTGTAAGTCACATACAGTGTGCTAGTGGGCGGAGTCACAGCGTGTAAGTCACATACAGTCTGGTGGGCGGAGTCACAGCATGTAAGTCACACAGTCTGGTGGGCGGAGTCACAGCGTGTAAGTCACATAGTCTGGTGGGCGGAGTCACAGCGTGCAAGTCACATACAGCGTGCTGGTGGGCGGAGTCACAGCGTGTAAGTCACATACAGTCTGGTGGGCGGAGTCACAGCGTGTAAGTCACATACAGCGGCTCTGCACACTGGACCGGCTTTGTACGAGCTTCAAAAGGCAGGGTCAATCGTATTTTCTGAGTGCAGAGCTGTCAAATCTGTGCTTGTGGTCAATATGTCTAATAAACGTCAGATTTCTCATTCTGGGGATTTACATCATTGCTGAAGTCAGTGTTGCACAATTAATTGTGTGTATAATCTGCCCATTATAGTTGAAAATAGTCAAGATGTTAATGGCAAAGGTGCTGTAATATAATTTCATTACTCAAAAACATGGAGACTAATAATCTTGATTAACAATTGTGATCATACATCATGGACTTACCATTTTAGCCATAATTGTGTCGCTTTAACTGAAGGCATGTCAGGTGTATTATGCTTAGTAAAAAAGAAAAGGAAGTTTCAGCTGCTTCTTGCTTTCATTTGGGACACTATAGAACAGGGGTGGGCAATTATTTTTCATGGGGGCCACATGAGAAACCCAGATTGTTCCCGGGGGCCGAACAAATATTGTCATGCCATAACGGTTATGGATGGGTAACTTTGATGATAGAGAGGGCCACAAAAAATGTCCTCGCTACAATTTTGCTGATTTATGCAGCGCGAAAAATTTGGTGCATTTGAAGCCAGGTTTAGAGGAATAACTCATTTTAAATTAACAGTTGTGATGTCATTATTCAGTCTTAACCACCAATATTTGATCCTTTTCTCACTCACTCCTATGTCACCACCTGCTCTCAGGGCTTGAAATTAACTTTTTTGACCACCTGCCAATATGGCTGCTAGATTTTAAAGTTACCAGCCAATTAGAATTTCCACTAGCTGAAATGTTTTTCTTGAAATAAATCAGAATATGAGTGGGTTAATTTAAGCATAAGTATCAGTAAGTGTCCCGGGATGATCAAAGCCTGTGTTGAGGGTCACACGAACAAAAATGCAGTCTTGAAGCTAAATAAATCCAAAACCAATGAGTTATTTGAGTTATTTAAATTTCTACTTCAATGTAGCCTTTTAGTCATAAAGATTATTGAAAGATATTCCATATTCCAGACTGAACTGCTATAACAGAAGTGGAGTATTGGCCAGAATATGACATGAACATTTGGACACTTATTCAGCGGGTATCTTGCATGTTGCGTTCAGGTGCACTGTGTAAAAGAAAAAGATTTTTTTTTTTTTGCAAGGGCCGTATTTTGCCCATGTGTGCTATAGCTGGTTGCTTAATATGGTACTTTGAGTTGATTGTGATACATTCAGGACGTCTCCAGTTAACAGTGTGAAGTGATCAGTACATGTGAACCTACCAGCAGAGTGCCACAGTTGTAAAGCTTGCCCACTAACACGCTGCCGTCGTGGAAGACGTGAGCGGAGTGGATCTGGCTGTAGAGATGGCGGACGTCAGGTGGCATGCGAGTGTCCAGCTGGGTGTGGATATAAAACTCCCAGGGACTGGCTGGCTTCTGGACCTACGATGCCCAGACGACAAGAGAACACACAGTGACATGCAGGCACTCAGTGTGAGCTTGGGGGAGGAAACTAGCTTTTTTGCCTATAGTGGCAGGTAAAATAAATGCAAAAATGTTTTCACCATTTTACCAGCCAAACTGCTTTTCAGACTATGACAATGAACAATGATGGCACGACTGTCACGTGACGGCACACTAGCTCCTTGATTTGTCCTACATATCTGTCAGACTGAAGTGGGTGGAGCTTATGGGGGTACCGTTATAGGCTGATAAGGATTCATTTTGGGTAAGAATCTTAGTATAAAGGCAGCTGCAAAACCCATCTTCAGATCATCGTTTTGTTGTTTTAAACCAAATACCACGTTAGTTTTATTCTGTTACCAATCTGACAGTTCTATTAAATTACACACAAAAATGCTAATTTCATAATTGGCCACATACTGTATCGGCAGTAAAAAATAGTTGAGCGATACTGCTATTGCTTTTAAAAGCTGATAACAGGCAGATAGCGAGTCTGCTGATATATCGATGTGTCCCAATAAAAAGCTTTAAATCTGAGCCAACCGATATTCCCATCTTACCTTTAAAACCACCTTCTCTGATGTCATCACATCTTACCTTTAAAACCACCTTCTCTGATGTCATCACATCTTACCTTTAAAACCACCTTCTCTGATGTCATGGGGTCAGTGGCCTGGAAGACACTGGCGAAGGCTCCTTCTCCCAGCAGGCCGTCGACTCGTAAAGACGCCTTTCCTGTTAGCAGTCAGGCAGTTTCAACTTAGCAGTTAGCACACACCCAAAACACCAGCTTACAGTCAGACAGGTCCATCAGTGCAAACATTTCTGTTGTGGGAGGAGCCAGGCCCTACAAGCCCTGGCACTGAAATGTACTTAAAAAACAACAACATCCAAATGACAGAGATGCAAACTCATGGAGAAAAAGGTGACAGATCTACCAGGGCAGACACAAAACCACTAAAAAGCATGTGTAGCCATATGCACCAATGCAAACTCACGGACAGTGAAAAAGGTGACAGAAAACAACTAAAAATCATTCATTCAAGCGTACTATTTTGGGATGAAAAAGGTGACTGGCACCAAAAGGCGACTAGTTTGCATTCCTGCATGTGTGTATCAGGGCAGATTTGTGTGTGTGTGTGTGTGTGTGTGTGTGTGTGTGTGTGTGTGTGTGTGAAAAAGAACAAAGCAATACAGCAAGTTGCAACAGAGTCAAAGGCTAAAGGTTGCAGCAACAAACACGACAGTAAAAACTTCTCCTTACCCATGGTGATGGTGTTCTTGGCGGTGAAGCGGGGGACGTTACACTGCCAGGTAGTGTAGCTTGGGTGAGTGCTAAGAGGGGGGCTCAGTTTAGAAAGCAGAGCGGCTATCAACTCATTGTCCCAGGGATCTGAAACCAGCTGAGCAGGGGCTGAGCTGGCTGCTGCTGGACTCATCCTCAGCCCTCTGTCTGGACTCATGGCCATGTCTTCACTCATCCTCAGCCCTCTGTCTGGACTCATGGCCATGTCTTCACTCATCCTCAGCCCTCTGTCTGGACTCATGGTCATGTCTGCACTCATCGATTCGTCCGCGGCCTCGAAACACGCCCGCTGCGCGGGGCTCATGGGCACGTCGGAACAGAACGGTGCTTGTTCCGTGCTCATGGAGACATTCAGGCTCTTCTGAGGAAACGCCTCCGCTCTCTCGCCTCGATGTGGACTCAAAAAGGCATCGAGGTCCGGCTCGGACACGACTTTGGGGCTTTGCATCCCCAGCCACTCCGGTCCTGGAGCTCCAGACTCTGGGCTCATGGGAACGTCGGGCGTCTGGTCTCGTTCTGGGTTCGCAAGTCGCAAGAAATCGTTAAAGACGGCAAACCTTTGGCTTTTGGGTTTGACTGATGTTTCAGGTTTCTGTGAGAGTGGTGAGGCCGGTTTGGGAGACCTCTCTGGACTCGTGTCCAAGAGCACACCCCAGCTGGGTCCTGCGATCCTGGGGACGGAGGGTTCGGTGTGAGCCAGTGTCTGGTCTCTGAAGGACAGCGTGGCGGGAGGCGGAGGCTGCACCACAGTGACGGAGGAGGCTACCAGGCTGAGACCCTCATAGATGATGGTACCTTGCTCAGCGGAGCCTTGGATTCTCAATTGGCCCAATGCTGTTTCAGAGAGCGTGTCGTCAGAGCTCTGCTCTACGATGGGGCTGGACAATGACAAATAAGAGAAAAACTGATGTCAATAAAGATTGAATTTTATGGGATAGTATTGCTGTATGTCTACACTTTAGGACTGACATGAATGTCAGTTACAGTCTTGAAATACTTGGAAACGATCACTCAAATACTCATTCTCAATGATGAGACATATTTGCTCAAAATAACGTTAAACTATTAGAATCCAAAATGTACGTTTAAATGTCAGCCTGATGAACAAATATCCAAATTGACAGGGCCAGCCCTAACAACACACTTAGCATAAAGAAGGCTGTGATAAGCCTCCTGAGGATGTATTTATTTAAATCTGCATCATCTCTGGTTTTGGACGTGAAAATTGTGTTTCAGAAGCGTTACTTTATGCATCCTGGCATGTTTGGATCATCAAAACGACACTGGGACAAACTACTATAAACAGTAACCAGTCACATTAGCACCACTCAGTGGGGGACAGATTTGTTACCTGAGTTTTTGGGATTGTCGTTTGGTATAAGGGTTGTCCTCAGTAGCACAGCCGTTCTCTGGACACAGAAAAAATAAACTACAAATAAATACTTTCAATCCAAAATGAGATAAACAATTTGAACAAACAATCTTTTAAAGGCTAAACCACAGATGCGAATCTGAATTCTCCATGCTTTACAGATACTGAACTTACCTGCCTAAAAGCCCCCCTCCAGTGTATGTTGTCATTTGTAAGATATTTAGGTAAAGTCCCACTGATTGTCACACAATGTGTGAAATTTGTTCTCCGCATTTGACCCATCCCCTGGGGGAGCGGTGAGCGGCGGCGTGCGCCGTGCTCGGGAATCACATGGTGATCTAACCCCCCAATTCCAACCCTTTGATGCTGAGTGCCAAGGAGGGAGGCAAATGGGTCCCATTTTTATAGTCTTTGGTATGACTCGGCCGGGGATTGAACTCACAACCTCCCAGTCTCAGGGCGGACACTCAGACCACAAGGCCACTGAGCTGGGCCGTAACAATATTTCATGTGTTGCTGGATTTTGCCCTGGTCTACTGATTAGCCACATTGTTCTCATGTGTATTTTAGTGACAAATAACCTTATTTTGGGCTCAAAGTCCTAAGAATAAGCTTTTGGTCAAAACGGGTGATGACGTCAGACATTATAATTTCTGAGGAGTGACGTATAAACAATATTTACAGTAATTACCCTCCGCCGTTAACTAGCCGTTAGCCGTTACGTTTGTTAACTAAGTGTTCACCTGGCTTTAATTGCCTTATGCGACTTTGTTGTTTGTTGTTATAACTGAAAGTTCTGCTTAATTGTAGAGTCCTACAGTGAACATGGAGGATATGAGCAGGAAGTTGAATGTAGTTGGTAAGCCAGTAGCTACCTTGGTCCTCGTCGTGAGAAGTGAAGACAGGAAATGTGCCTGTGAACGGGGTGGAGACCATCTGGGCCGACATGGCGAAGTCTGTGGTGCTGTTGGGGCAGGAAGCCAGCGAGTGAAGGGAGTTGTAACGAGCACCCCACATCATGGTGCTTTCATCTGGTACCAGCTCCGGACCAGTCTCCTGATAAACACACACAGCACAATGCATTACATAGACCAGTCTCCTGATAAACACACACAGCACAACAATGCATTATATATTATACAATGCATATATCTATGTGTGTGTGTCTACAGCTGTTATTTTTATTTTATTTTTTATTTAGCCTTTATTTATACAGGGAAGCACTTGAGAGCGAGCGCTCATTTCCAAGAGCGCCCTGTTACAAAAGAACATATACAGGAGTTACAGACAGACAAGATTACAAAATTCACAATCAAGCAGCTAGGGATGGGTAATTAAGTACAATAATATATAACACAAGCAAATACAATAAAAAGTCCCTGCTGAGAAAACATTAGGTAAAACACGAGCATTCCTCCTGTAGAGTGGTCTGTGAGAGCGCTTTGAAGGCTTCAAAGGAGACAAAGTGGTCCAATTTCAGTGTGTTCTGAAGACTGTTCCATTTGTCTGAGGCATAATAAGAAAAGGCAGTCTTGCCTTGCTCCGACCTCACACGCAGAGTAAACAGTCTGATGTTAGAACGTGAGCGTGTTTGATGACTTATGTTGATATGGGTGAGGAGTGAGGACAGGTACAAGGGGAGCTTTCCGGTTAAGCTGTGTTCACACCGAGATATTTATTTTTCGCTCTGTCGCTCAAGTCAACCCTTTGGAATCGCTCTGTCGCTCTGTTTAAATCGCTCATCAACAGGCACACATGTGGGGGATATAACGTTACGCAATGTCATGATGTTTGTCCACTACGAGCCACCGTCATTGTTTACAAGCTAAGCCTATCAGCGTGCTCCTAATGCGAGCTGCATACCGGTAGTACAGACTTCATTTCATGTCAGCTGTCAGCCTGTCAATGCGGTTTGTTGCCACACAATAAACCAGCGGTTTGTTCCAAGCCACAGTGATCCTTGACTCGCTCTCACACGGCAGCCAATCAGCATTGAACAGCGAGCGACTGATGCCAGCGTATTTTCGCTCAAGTTGGAATATTTCATCTTGAGGGACGAGCGTATTTTCTCCCTATCACTCTGTCTCTGCCGCTCGGACGCCCAGCGATTATTCTCCCAGGCGAATATACGCTCAATCGCTCGTTTGCATTGACTTTGTATGTAAACTCGACGCCAGCGACAAACTTTAATAGGTCGGTGTGAACGCACCTTTAGAGCTTTATAGATGAACAATAAGCAGTGTTGCTCTCTTCCAACCGTCAGGGAGGGCCAACCCACCTTATTATATAAAGTGCAATGATGTGTACGAAAGCCGTCACCTGTGATGAAACGCAGAGCACTGTGGTATACTGCGTCTAGCGGCTTCAAAATGGAGGGTGAGGCGTACATATATAAAATGTCTCCATAATGGAAAACCGACATTATTAGTGAACGAACTAAAGATTTTCTAGTAGAAAGTGAGAGACAGGATTTGTTCCTATACAGAAAACCTATTTTTATTCTCAGCTTTTTTGTAAGGTATTCTACATGAGTGTGAAAGGAGAGTTTGGAGTCCAGCCAGATGCCGAGGTATTTATAGGAATTAACTTGATCTATCTGTTCGCCCTGAATTGTACGGATATAAATATTGTTGCTGGGAGTAGGGGATCTTGAGAATAACATCCATTTCGTCTTCTTTGAATTTAAGATCAAGCGGAGAACGTTGGAAGGTGTCAAAAGCAGCCTGTAGACTTGCAGCGGCCTGTGCAGAATTAGAATATAGAATTGTATTGTCAGCGTAATAGTGGACAAAACTGTGACCGGAGGGGGAGTAAATATTATTTATGTATAGGGTGAACAGGATTGGGCCGGAAATAGATCCTTGCGGGATTCTATGAACTCTTACTTTAATTGATTCTAAACAGACCCTTTTGTCTCATGTCGCTTGCCTGAAACTCTGCATCGACACGATTATCTAAACGATAAATGATGCATTTTCTGGCACTCGGCTAATGGATGAATGGTTTCAGCAATGCTGTACTTACATTAGGCTTGTGTGGCTGAGACACAGCCAGAGGCCTGACGGGTTTGGCCATCTCAGCCACAGGGGGAGCAGCAGCAGCAGCACTGGACAGACTAAGACAAATGCAAAGCAACAGGGCTATTATTGGTCTACTTGTAATGTGACAACACTCAATTTCAAATTTCATCATAACATAATGATGACATCATATTTTTTTTGTTGGAATACATTTTAAACACGGGTGCTCCCAGTGAGATTAAGTGCCTGCACTGGACAACACAGAAAATAATTGCATCCATTTTTCATAATCACAACTTTGGCCTGCAGGGAGGAAACCATTATCAATTCAAACCCTCGGAATCACAAAAGCATGCACAAAATCTATGTGGTTGGTTGGCTGAATGGTTCTGGAATCCATGTTTACCTGTGGTTCTGCTTGTCGTCCTGGAAGATGGTGAATGGGACTGTAGTGGCAGGAGGTTTGGTGAACGAACAGGTCGCTGCTTCACATGATGGAAAGAGACAGAAGGGTGAGGTTAACAGGATGGGAAACAGGGCGTCCGGGGAGTGTAGCGGTAGATTGCCTGCCTACCAACACGAGGGTCGCAGGTTCGCGCCCCCGCTGTTACCTCCGGCTTGGTCGGGCATCCATACAGGCCCCATTGGCTGTGTCTGCGGGTCGGAAGCCGGAAAGAGGGTATGTGTCCTGGTCACTGTACTAGTAGCGACTCCTCTGGTCGGTCGGGGGGGTGCCTGTTCGGGGCGGAAGGGAACTGGTGGGAATAGCGTGATCGTCCCACGTGCGACGTCCTGCCGGTGAAGCTCCCCGCTGTCAGGTGAAAAGAAGCGTCTGGCAACTGCACATGTATCAGAGGAAACGTGTGTGTGTACGGCTCTCCCCAGATAGGGCAGAGGGTGGGGGGGGGCAGCGACTACATTTTCAATGACTTTTACTAGCCTCAGACCCTTTCCACATCCAAAAGGGATAACAGTTAGTTACCATTTCTGGGGCAGCCAGAGTCAGACTCCTTCTCAGCACCGTGGTACATGTTGTTGAACGGATCTTCTTCCAGGAAAGTCGGGGTCTTGAACATGTCCATGATCACACCTGGATGGGACAAAACCATCAGCAGATGACAGCATCAGGCCACTACCTTGGTTCTGGTCCTCTGAATAGGGCATTCTGCTCCGTGCCTCAGTTCAAACTGTATTTTGCCATGATTAACATTGGCTGTGTGTTGTGAGGTTTCTGTCAAGTGTTTCAGAATTATAAAGACAATTCGAGTCAAACACTTTCTCATTTAGTTGTGTACTTTATTTATCCCATCAAATGTTTTTGGATAAATGGTCTTCGACAGTGACCCTAACAGAAAAGAGGGTGCAATTATTTATTATTATTATTATTTATTTATTTTCCACTGGAATTTAAGTGTTTGTGACATACAGTATGTACTGTGGTCCTGACCAAAGTCTGTGGCAAGAAGTTCTGCATTGTTCTGGATGGAACCAATGACAGCCGGGATTCCAGGAAAAATATAATAAAAATAAATAAATGAAAAATAAAATAAATAAAATAAATAAATAAATAAACATGACAGAGAAGATTTGAGAAAAGCAGTGGATTTTAGAGGGCCTGAGATAAAAGATGAATACAAAGAACTCCCTTATTACACAATGTAAAGAAGTGGTCGATCTGCACTCACCCAGTGCCTCGCGTGTGTTGACAGTGGGTGATGGCAGCACCCTTGATGGTGTGGCGTAAACCAATCCCAGTGAAGTGTTAGGAGTGACGTGAGACAGGTTACCTGTGCCAGCCTGTGACACTGAGAGAGAGAGAGAGAGAGACAGAGACAGGTTACCTGTGCCACCCTGTGACACTGAGAGAGAGAGACATAGTGAGACAGGTTACCTGTGCCAGCCTGTGACACTGAGAGAGAGAGAGAGACAGAGTGAGACAGGTTACCTGTGCCACCCTGTGACACTGAGAGAGAGGGAGAGACAGAGACAGGTTACCTGTGCCACCCTGTGACACAGAGAGAGAGAGAGACAGAGTGAGACAGGTTACCTGTGCCACCCTGTGACACTGAGAGAGAGAGAGACATAGTGAGACAGGTTACCTGTGCCAGCCTGTGACACAGAGAGAGAGAGAGAGACAGAGTGAGACAGGTTACCTGTGCCACCCTGTGACACTGAGAGAGAGAGAGAGACAGAGTGAGACAGGTTACCTGTGCCACCCTGTGACACTGAGAGAGAGAGACAGACAGAGTGAGACAGGTTACCTGTGCCACCCTGTGACACTGAGAGAGAGAGAGAGACAGAGACAGGTTACCTGTGCCAGCCTGTGACACTGAGAGAGAGAGACAGACAGAGTGAGACAGGTTACCTGTGCCACCCTGTGACACTGAGAGAGAGAGAGAGAGAGACAGAGACAGGTTACCTGTGCCACCCTGTGACACTGAGAGAGAGGGAGAGACAGAGACAGGTTACCTGTGCCACCCTGTGACACTGAGAGAGAGAGACAGAGTGAGACAGGTTACCTGTGCCACCCTGTGACACTGAGAGAGAGAGAGACATAGTGAGACAGGTTACCTGTGCCAGCCTGTGACACAGAGAGAGGGAGAGAGACAGAGTGAGACAGGTTACCTGTGCCACCCTGTGACACAGAGAGAGGGAGAGAGACAGAGTGAGACAGGTTACCTGTGCCACCCTGTGACACAGAGAGAGGGAGAGAGACAGAGTGAGACAGGTTACCTGTGCCACCCTGTGACACTGAGAGAGAGAGAGAGACAGAGACAGGTTACCTGTGCCACCCTGTGACACAGAGAGAGGGAGAGAGACAGAGTGAGACAGGTTACCTGTGCCACCCTGTGACACTGAGAGAGAGAGAGACAGAGTGAGACAGGTTACCTGTGCCACCCTGTGACACTGAGAGAGAGACAGAGTGAGACAGGTTACCTGTGCCACCCTGTGACACAGAGAGAGAGACAGAGTGAGACAGGTTACCTGTGCCACCCTGTGACACTGAGGGAGAGACAGAGTGAGACAGGTTACCTGTGCCACCCTGTGACACAGAGAGAGAGACAGAGTGAGACAGGTTACCTGTGCCACCCTGTGACACAGAGAGAGAGACAGAGTGAGACAGGTTACCTGTGCCACCCTGTGACACTGAGGGAGAGAGAGAGAGAGACAGAGTGAGACAGGTTACCTGTGCCACCCTGTGACACAGAGAGAGAGACAGAGTGAGACAGGTTACCTGTGCCACCCTGTGACACTGAGGGAGAGAGAGAGAGAGACAGAGTGAGACAGGTTACCTGTGCCACCCTGTGACACTGAGGGAGAGAGAGAGAGAGACAGAGTGAGACAGGTTACCTGTGCCACCCTGTGACACTGAGGGAGAGAGAGAGAGAGACAGAGTGAGACAGGTTACCTGTGCCACCCTGTGACACTGAGAGAGAGAGACAGGTTACCTGTGCCACCCTGTGACACTGAGAGAGAGAGACAGAGTGAGACAGGTTACCTGTGCCACCCTGTGACACTGAGAGAGAGAGACAGAGTGAGACAGGTTACCTGTGCCACCCTGTGACACTGAGAGAGTGAGACAGGTTACCTGTGCCACCCTGTGACACAGAGAGTGAGACAGGTTACCTGTGCCACCCTGTGACACTGAGAGAGAGAGAGACAGAGTGTGAAAACATCCAGCAGAATCTGTGTTTATAGGGCTGTTTATTTGTTTATTAAAAGGAGCCACCTAGGCGACAGCTAGTGTTCCTGGGGTCCAAGACAAAATATACATTACATGACACACAATAATTAAAATACAAAAACACAAAGTAAGAGAATAGAAGACAGAATAAACAACAAATCTAAGCTAAGACAAACATTAGCATGGTCAGCTAAGCTATCTAGGTGGCCAGTAAGACAAATAACAACATTTGGTCAATATACGCTCCTTTATACTAGAGAAAACAAATCATGGATGGAAAAGTGATGTGAGAACGTAGTTACAGTATTTGTGTGAGTGAGGGTAAGTGTGTGTATGTGTGTGTGTGTGTGTGTGTGTGTGTGTGTGTGTGTGTGTGTGTGCGCGTGTGTGTGTGTGTGTGTGTGTGTGTGTGTGTGTGTGTGTGTGTGTGTGTGTTATAGTGTGAGTGAGTGTAAGTGTGTGTGTGTGTGTGAGTGAGCTCTAAGCATCCTTTTAAAACAAGCTCTCCCTTTAATGGAACAAATGTTGCATGGAAGACAATTCCAAGTGGCTATAGACCTGTGTGTGTGTGTGTGTATGTATGTATGTATGTATGTATGTATGTATATATATATATATATATATATATATATATATATATATATATATATGTAGTTGGTTTTTGGTCTAGGTAAAGTCATCTGGCCACCATCTGGTAGAGTGTGTGAGAATCCCTGAACTATAAATTGTTATTGAAAATAAATGTGGGAGTTTGATTTTGAATAACTGTGAAAAGATATGAGTAGGCTGTGGTTGTGTAGTGGTTGTGTAGTGGTTGTGTAGTGGTTGTGCTGTGGTTGTGCAGTGGTTGTGCAGTGGTTGTGTAGTGGTTGTGTAGTGGTTGTGTAGTGGTTGTGTAGTGGTTGTGCTGTGGTTGTGTAGTGGTTGTGTAGTGGTTGTGTAGTGGTTGTGTAGTGGTTGCTTACCATCTAATTTCTCCTCAGGCTCTTCAGACATGCTGGCAGATACGTCCCTGGAAAAAACAGGTACTCCCTATTAAGCTCCAAAACATTCATGGGAGGAAGCTGTGTAAGCTGTGTCCAGGCTACATCTGGAAGCTGTGTCCAGGCTACATCTGGAAGCTGTGTCCAGGCTACATCTGGAAGCTGTGTCCAGGCTACATCTGGAAGCTGTGTCCAGGCTACATCTGGAAGCTGTGTACAGGCTACATCTGGAAGCTGTGTCCAGGCTACATCTGGAAGCTGTGTCCAGGCTACATCTGGAAGCTGTGTACAGGCTACATCTGGAAGCTGTGTACAGGCTACATCTGGAAGCTGTGTCCAGGCTACATCTGGAAGCTGTGTACAGGCTACATCTGGAAGCTGTGTCCAGGCTAGATATATTTTACTAGATATTTCAGGCCAACTAAAAACTACATTTATAAAAACACACAGCATCATGTCCCACACATCATGTGATCCCATAGATGTCCCCATCTTACTTTAAATTTAAACAATATATATATATATATATATATATATATTTTTTTTTACGATTATTCATTCAAACACATTGAGGGTTGCAGGGTGCGTCTTCATCAGAGTCCTGAGACTCTGATGAAGATGCAACCTGTGTCGAAACGTTGGTTCAATAAAAAAAAAGTCTATCCACCTTATTTTTGAATGCCCCGCTGTACAAATAATTGTGGGTACAAGTTCTGGTTTAACGACTTATTTTTGCAGCTTGCCATTTCCCAAAACGGTATTCTACTTGATTTGAAAAGATGGCCGCCTATACTGCCCTCCAAATCAAAACCGCAGTAACTACAATTTTGGTCAAAATTGAGTTATTATTAAAATTGAACTTTTAGATATCTGTTTTTATCACGTGACAAATTTTCTAAGTTCAGTCTTGCTCTATATTTGAAAAAACAGAGTATAAAAGTTGCAGTAACTACGAAATCCAACCAAAAACCAGACAAAACTGCAGTAACTACACTTTTTTCTTCTCAGTTTCAGTGTTGGCGTAGTTACTGCGGTTATGATTTGTAGGGCAGTATACTCCCTTGTACCCTGGCTGACTTGAACATAACTTGGCCAATAAGTATGTAACATATAAATAAAACAAACAGTAATGTCTTTATTTGATGTAGAATGCAGAGGACATGTAACTGTTTCGTTAAACTCGCGTTCCAGGAATATTGTATTTATTGCCCTGCTCTAAAATAACGTTAGTGGCGCACGAGTCGCGACTCAGAGAGCCTGTTCGTCCTCGCTTTGCGCCAGAACACAATCGATTTGGGGGTGGAACATGCCAGGATTGGCCAACGCCAGTGCCCAGAACTGTCAAATCAAATCATCGATGGCCCGCCTCCCAGTATTTTCAGAGTATCAGAGTTAGATAGAGAACGTGACAAATATAGCCACGTTATGGTTATAAACAACAAACTAACGCTGGTGATCCGTATGGAAACAGTGTTACTCGAAATGGTTCAAAGTTACCGTAAATTCCGGACTATAAGCCGCGGCTTTTTTCCCGTTTTTTGGCCTTTTTTGGCCCCTGCGGCTTATATAACGGTGCGGCTTATCTATGGATTTTTTCCAAACAAAAAAAAAAATCTCTCTTTTTTAGCACTCTTTCTAACTATAAATCCACTTCTGTTTTAATTTCCTCTCTTGCCCTCTTTTAACAACATAACATAACATAACATAACACAACACAGGTAAGCAGAAAGAAAAAGACGAAGAAATCACCGCCATGAATGAGGAAATGACTCACCTGCTGGAGGCTGGAGATACACGGCTTGGGCTAAACTTTTACTCCGTGAAACTAGGGATGCACGATATATCGGCAATCATATCGGTATCGGCCAGTATCGGCCGATTTTTTAACATATCGGTCAAATCGGTATCGGTCAGATGTTGCAATGTTAATATCGGTTATCATTATCAGCCAAATTCTTCACATTGATATGAAATAATGCAGTAAATCTATGATTTATGGGCTTTTCCAAAGGCTTTGCAGATAAAGAAATGCATAACTTTTTCAAATTCAGTGTTAACAAGTGTTTTTCAGTATGTACAAAATGTGATGATCATAAAAATGTGGTTTTATACAGATCATATCGACATCGGTAAATATCGGTTATCGGCCATAACAGCAATGTTAATATCGGTTATCGGCATCGGCCAAAATTTTCATATCGGTGCATCCCTACGTGAAACACTATTGATTAAGTCCGACATCGCTCAGAGGTTTGAGCAGCTTGAAAACAAGTTTGAAAACGTGCAGAAGTCCATCCACTCACTCACTAAAGAAAATAATGCAACCGTGAAGAGTTTCTAATGCGGAAAAGCGCATCAGCGCACTGGAGGACAAAAACAACACAGTGAGTCCGAAAGTGGATAAAATGCAAAAACATCGAAACGCTGCACACGCAGGTTGATGACTTAATCAGCAGGAGTAAAAGAAATAACATTCGCCTGATCAATGTAAAAGAGGGAGCTGAGATTGGTGACATGGACGCTTTCGTGGCAAAATCCTGTGTTACATCCTGGACCTGAAGGAAGGCGAGAAACCACCAGAGGTGGACAGGGCACACCGGGCGCCTCGGCCACGTCCAGACCCCGGCCTGCCACCGAGGGCCATCTTCATCTGCCTACTCCGCTGGCCCGACCGTCAACTCATCCTCCAGGCTGCGGGGAAGAAGCCCCTCACCTGGGAGGGTACGCGCTTTTTCGTCCGGCAGGACCTCTCCGCGTTGGTGCAACAGAAACGCGCAACATACAACAGCATCATCGAAAAGGTTAAAGTCAATTGATATCGCTTTGGCGTACTGTACCCAGCGAGACTCGTCATAACCATTGATGGACAGCGGCGGAACAAGAGCTCAAAGTGAAACTGCCGAATATCTTTTGAGTTGGACTGGTCAATAGTACTGTGAGTAACTAAAATAAAAAAATAAAAAACGGAATTCTCTCTTCTTTAGCACTCTTTCTAACTATAAATCCACTTCTGTTTTAATTTCCTCTCTTGCCCTCTTTTCACCACACCGCGGACACTGTGTGCACTGTAAAAAAAACAAAAAATACCATTAAAACACCCGCGGCTTATAGTCCGGTGCGGCTTATATAAGAAAAAAATAGTCACCTTTGAAGGTGCGGCTTATAGACCGGTGCGCCTTATAGTCCGGAATTTACGGTATATCAATTTGGTCATTCAGTGGCGTTTTACTGCCATGTAACATAGCTAGCTAGCCGCTAACATTAGCCACAGTAGGCGATTACACACATGATGCACTGCGCTCTATAAAGGGATATTTATCGACAAGATGTTTGCCAAGCTGGACCTGATTAGTGATTTGCTCCGTTCCAGTTTCAACCGTTGGTCTTCGTCAGCCTGACGAAGACCAACGGTTGAAACGCGTTGCGTATTTGTGTTTGCCCGTATCAAATTGAAGATGTATTCTGGTTAGTAACTCTTTGCAGTACGCAGATACAATTACTTCTCATTAAATGATATATTATTCTTTTCAAACTCCAAGTAGCTCCTTTTTTCGCCTTGTATTCTATTTTGCCTGCTGAGCTGCTTTGGTCCACATTTTTTGTGCTTTCCTAGAAGATGAATGAGGAAATACTCTTCCAGGAACCGAGGTGTCACGAGACTGTTGCGCTCTATAAGAGGAAACTGTGAAAGCGTGTGAGCAGAGGTGACTTACTGATCTGTGGTGGTGACGTGTTGCTGGGAGCCGCCGGCCGGCGGTTTCAACAGACTGTTGGGTTGAACACGATCTCCCAGGCAGAGAATGTCGTTATTCACTCTGGAGACGGAGGCAGGAGTCTGGAGCGTCGAGTACGACTGCTCAAACGCCACAGGCCCCTGACCTGCCTGGGGACAGAAGCTCCTGTCAGCCAGGACAGAAGGATGACAGGGTGTCTGGGAGCTGGGAGCTTGTGTGGGAGGAGCCCTTGTGCCATTCTCCTGCTTCTGAGGTTGTGGTGTGGCGGCGGTCTCATAGATGAAGGTGGGGTTGGAGAGCAGTCTGAGGCCCACAGACTGCCTTCTGCTCAGGCTAAGGCGGTTCGAGGGCCGCCTTCGGATGACAGGACACCCAAAGGATTGCTGCAGGTCCTGGGGAAGATCGGGATTCAGACTGACCGTCGTTTCGGCTCCGGACACCTGCAACAAAGACCAGGATCTAGTTTAACATGCATAGCTTTCAAAATGTGTCCTTGTCGCTATGGTGATTTTGATTTAAAAAAAAAAAGTTTAATTACATTTCTATTCAATTTAAAATGTCTAATTGGTTACAGTTTGTATGAAATATTCCCAAGCAGGAAATTTGATAAGCTCATCCCATAGTTTGATGGTCCATGATTTCCTCCTGGACTTCAAACTGGAGACAGAAATGCTAATGTATATTCAGGGTTCTTCAGGTCGTCTCACCTGCTGTGCGGCAGGGCGGCTGCTTGAAAACCCACAGGCTCCAAGATCCGGATTGAGATCCTGATCCTGATCCTCCAGCAGCCGCTTCATGCTCAGGATGTGTTCCTCCCCCTCTCTCACCATCTTCTGATGGGCTTCTGGTTAATGACAGAAACAGAGAGATGTCACAACTAAAAAAGACCTTACTAAATTGATAAAACACACACACATTAGGGCTGTCCTGAATACCATATTTAGAGCTTCAGCTGCTACTTCATCATGTTATAAACCAGGGGTCAGCAACCTGAGGTGCCACCTCTGGCACGCGAAGGGTTAACCAGTGGCACGGCAGCACGCAGGAGCAATAAGTGCGCAATTGAGATTTTTTTGTAGAAATGTTGAAGTGCCCTGTCAAATGACCTACTTCACAGCCATTCGCAATTGTGTGGCATGTTGTTATTTAGGATATTTACGGTAGTGAACCACTCTCTGCCTCCGATTGGTTGCCTTCCATGGCAGCAGCAGAGTAATCTAGTAAGACGCCAGTCTTACTAGATTACTATGTTTGAATTTGACAGTTTCGCCCATTTTCCCAGAGTTAGAAAATAATAAATACTTTCTCCTCGCAGACCTTTTTATGTATTTGGTGTAGTCTGAAGTATGTCAAACAGCAATATGAGGCTATCTTAGCTCAACTGTTGAGTGTCTATGGGATCAAATAACATAATCATGATCCCATCATAGCCTAGGCATCCAGGGAGGAAGCCTTGTTTGGAGGCCCAGTCTCATTCTTTGAAAACCCCTGGTTTAGGCTAAACACAGCTAATAGTGATGGATTGCTGGTTTAAATTGTATTAAACTTTTTGAAATCAGTGTTTTAAGGCTAATTTGTACTAACTTTTTAAAGAATTCTGCACCCCCAAAAAAACTCTTTAGGTCAAGTCAATGTCAAAAAAAGTAATTCCGAGCGTCATCTTGATTCATGTAGGCATCACCCGTAGCTCGGCCTCACCTGCCCTATTGGCGCATGTGTGTGTTGCTCACTAAATGTTATGGCATCAGTGATGTCACAATGCCCAATTGCGATGCCCAATTATATCACTGATGACGTCATCAGTGTGTGTCATCACTGATCAGTCTTGTCAAGTTGTCACAATGCTTCCTTGTGTGTGTGTGTGTGTGACATCACTGATCAGTCTTGTCACAATGCCTCCTTGTGTGTGTGTGTGTGCGCGCCCTTATGACATCACTTTTGACATCATCACTGATGATCACATCATTAGCTAATTAGCCTAATTAAAAAATCCGGCTCTGTCAGGTCACCCACACGGGTGCCCTTTACACACCCTGAAGGTTTCAGCCCGATCGCACCTAAAACGGCATAGCTGTGGCCGAACACAGAACTTGAAACAAACATTGTCCACATACTCAATTTTATATATAGACCGTTAAAAATAGTCAAACAAAAATAAAGGGAATGAGCACGGGAGGCTGAAAAAATAGAGCATCACTCACGAATATATATGTCACAACAAGCCCCGCCTCTTTCACCTTTTGGCCCCCCGCTGCCTCAAATCTGATCACTACTGACCTACTTACTCTGCAAAAACACGAGGGAGAACTTAATATAAACCATGGGCTTACCCCATTCTCTGTGCTGCTTGTCTTGCTTCAGCTTTGTGTAGTACTTGGCAGCTCTGACCTCCTCGAAGGTGAGCTCAGACCCTTCACACAAAAGGGCCACCTTTGCGTACATGGATAGGGTCTCAGGGCCTTCATCAGAGCTTTGTGTCTGCGTCCCAGAGCGAGAAAGGCTGTGGACGAGATGCTTGGTCAAAATAACATGACAGCAAACACCACATCAAATGACATTTGATTTTGGGGGGTCGTTTTTGATTTATTTGATAGCCGACAGTAAAGATGGGACGATATATCAAAATTCAATATCGCAATACAAAAATGTGACAACACTTATGGTGGGACAGAAAAATGAATTGTGATACCAGCTCCATGTTATTCTGCTGTCGTAATCACAAATGACACCTGACCATCAACATTTCACAAGCTCTCCATCCACAGTATATTAATTACAGCATTGTCACTTTCTAATGGCATTTTTAAATAGTGATTTACATTCTAGAAAGTCAATGGCATCGCTAGAAAGATTTGTGGGTAAGAAATAAACAGAATTCTGCAGTCAGACTTTGTTGACACTGATCTTGTATTTATGACATCGTATCGTGGTTGTATTGAATCATCAACCACACATCGCGTACCAAATCATACATGAGATCTGCACCAAATAAAAAGCTTTTTGAAGAAAATGAATGGAAACAACAAAAAGTAACTTACTATGTGTTGTACTCCGTGGCGCTCTGTAACAGAGAGAAATGGGGATGTGTGGGTTTGGGGAGAAGATGTGGAGTCATTACACAATTATTATAAGAATCTCTCTGTCACACAAACACACACACAGTAGTTACCTTGCTGGGAGATACGGGCTCAGTGTGGGATGTCATTTGATTGACGAGCTGGGAGTTTTGAAGAGGGGCGCGACGACTAGCTGCTTTAGAAAACAAAAGTGTATGGTTAGTCGCACACATGAGATAAACACCTAGCCTGGTAACCAGGGGCCTGTACTACGAATGTTGTATAAGAAGATCCAGGATCTGTCCCTTGAGCTGGTTTGTCTAAACCAGATCAGCTCGATTGTAGTTAACTTGTACTACGAACGTCGATTGGCACTCGTTAACTCGAACCAGGTTTTTCTAATCAAGCTCACAGCTCGTGCACATGAAAATGCCCGTGCACTGGAGCTCGTGCCCGCAAAAGAGGCGTGGTTTTTAACAACTGCCAATCACAGTGCAATATGGACTGCTCCAACTCTGACAGCACAGACACGCCTATTTCCTCATTGAATGAAACCGCAAATACAAATCTGCATTGGATATTATTACTGTTCCCGAATGACTGTCTAACTCTAAAGTGACCACTTTTATCCACACCAGTAATTTCTTTGAAGAGCGGTTTCGTAGGCTATCTACAGCTCTCTATCTACAGTCTTTTGTGGAAGCAATGTGTAATCTATCTCAGTCCAAAATCCGTATGTATAGACCATTTAGGCTCAATGAATAATAATGATCTCATGATGTGTTTAGTCGCACTGATTGAATAATTCCTATAGGCTAATCAATAAAAAAAGAATGATAATACAATAAAAAAATGCTTCTGAACTGAGTCGACACGGTACGTGCGGGCATAGATTTCATTTATAAAAAATAGCCTATTTTGTGGCCAATCACATTATGAACAGCTGAGTTGACACGGCAGGCACACCCATTTCCTCGTTCAATGAAAGCGCAGTGATCAGAGTTTTAGCGGATATTTAATGTAGCCTGTCAGAATGAAAATCCGCGTTGGATATAGTCTGCTGAAAGACTGTCTAAAGCTGACGCTTGTATTCACATCAGTCATTTGATTTACTTTGATCAGCGATTTCTGTCTCCTACAGCAGCTTTTTGCGAGTGTAAAAATGTAAATGTGTAATCTCAGTCTATAAATTTCCACAATCTGTAAGCCTATTTAGACCATAGATTTAGAAATGCATGCTCAATGAATAATGATCTCTATCACTCATTATGTGTGGTTGCACTGATCGAATAATTCATATATAAAATAATGATATCCTAATAGCCTATAAAAGAGAAAACTGCTGAACTGAATTGAGACGATGCGGGCATAGTTTTCATTGATAAAAACTAGCCTATTTTGTGGTCACATGGCTATTGTAATGTCAGCAGAGTCGCATATATCCATATTTCATATAATGATGCTGGAAATATGAAGTTCAATCACATCATACAGGCCAAAAGCAACACAGTTGCAGCTGCAAAATGCAGGAGTAGCCTAGATATGAATCATCTTAATATGGGATCGCCTGTGTGCAGGTGATCCCATATTAAATTGCTTAGATGTAGTAGGCTGTATGACCATTTCAATTCCAACCCAACGTCAGTCTCAGCTCCGTTGCGCACACGGCACCGTGCGCTTTGGAGACGTTTATGTAACCTTTTTATGCTGGTTTAGTGATATTTCTCCACTCACTATTCAGCTGCAATCGATCAGCGGGGTCAAACAACGTATCTAGGCTACTTGAGAGCACAAAAATGAATATATAAAAACATATTCCAAAGTGGTAAGTAGGGCTTAATTAAAATGTAGCCTGCAACAAGTGCAAGGCTTTAGTCCTTGGTTAATTCAACATTACAATTCGTGCTCCTTCCTTGTCCAGAAAGGGGTTGGCCATTTTTCCAAACTGCTGATTCGATTGGTTCGTGGGCGGTGTATTTAAGGTCTAATCTTATCCTTGCAACTTAACCTGCTGCGGACCAGGTTAAGTGTGAAGCATAAGTTGCTATGGAAATATATGTCGGTAAGTAGTTAACTTGCTTTGTAGTACGGCTAAACCAGGGTTAAACCTGAAGTTACCTCGCTAAACCACTAATCTTGCTTTGTAGTACAGGCCCCAGACCCAATGAATCCAGTGTTGTCAATTGGAAATTGTTGATTCATATGGGGCTGGATACCAGGCTCATAAACACCACCATAGAGAAACAAATGGAACGTTTGTACTTGAAAAAAATATGTTTTGTCTCTGACCTGATGCTGCTGCCTGGCTTCTCATGGTTCTCATTTGAAACTGCCTGCAAGTCAGAAATGTGTTTAGTACATTAAAGGGGATCCTGTTAGCCTTGGTGGTATGGGTGCAGAAACACACAGTTTCATACTATCACTGGCCAGGCATATCATCCACTGTTGATATGATCTAACCCAGCTACAGCTATGGGGGATGGGGGTGGAGATGTAATTCAATTGTTTTTTTATGTTCTTGTACTGTATATCAATTAGTTATTTAAAGCCCCCCCCCTACATATAAAATATTTTCCTCTGTATGATTCTCAAGTTTTTTTTATATCATATAGTATAATAGTATAGTATAGTATAGTATAGTATAGTATAATTGGTGTTGAAAAATGAGACCATCACAGTAACATTTTCTGTGTTGCTTCCTGTGTGCTTATTTCTGTGTTCCCGGGTGTGCATATTTACTATTATTATTATTATTATTATTATCATTATCATCACAGGCTTTCATGGGTCATGAGATTTGCTCTACTAACAATGCACCAAAGAAACCCTCAAATAATTCCATGAAAATCAGCCAAAATGGAGTGCCCCCCCCCCCCCCCCCCCCCCCCGGGGGAGTCACCTGTATTCGTGCAGTATGGTGTCAGTCGGCTGGGCTTGGTTGTCCACGGCTCTCTGGTAGACGAGGTCAGCCTGGTCGTTCATGCCACGCTGTTCATACTGCTCGGCCCAGGCCACATAGAGTTCTGCGGTCCTGGTGCCAACGCCGTTACTGTAGATGTAATCATACAGTGCGATGGGCTCGCTGCAAACACTCGCCTGCAACAAAGAGGTCCAATTACTGAACATCCTTGTGAGATTCTGCCAGGCTGAATATCAACATACATGTACATTGATTGAGAGGTGAAAGGCGGTTATGCGCTCAAAACCATGACAGTGTTTCTTGTATTCAATTCAAAAAAGAAAAAGCCATCACTGCTTGACACAAAGTGAAATCAACAGTATGAGTTACCGTAGTCTAATTTTCATAAGACATACCATTCAAAAGTTTGGACATGGCAAATGTCTCTTTTTTTAAACCATTTTTGGCATTTTAGAATAGTAAAGACATGAAAACTATGAAATAACACAAATGGAATCATGCAGTGACCAAAAAACCTTTAAACAAATCAAAACTAGCTTATATATAAAAATAAAATAAAAAAATAGCCGCCCTTTGCCTTGATAGAAAGGCAAAGGCTTTGGAAAGAAATTCACAAGCACCACTGCGCTGATGTATAGAGCTTGCAGAGTTGACGCCACGCATTGTTCTCAGCATAGAGGATACCGAGAAGTCCACTGTCTCCGCTTCGCTCCTCCCGTCCCAACATGCAACACGGCGCGTCATAACTCTGCGAGCTCTATAATCATTTACAATGTAAATCAGTGTGAGAAACAGACTTACAGCTTTGATGCAGTAGTTGACATATCTGATGTCGTTTGCGTATTGCTTGACTTCCAAAAATGTCTCTACGATTCGTTTGAACACCATCCACATCCCGCTGGCCTGGTCCGCCGGTAGTTTTTCCTTCAGGAACTCAACAAACCTAGGACAATGTAAAGAGTCCGCTAGCTGGTTATTTAGTACTCGTTGTCAGTCATGTACACGTATTTCTCATCCTGTTGTTCAGGTCACAGATATTGACAGAGCAACTGACAAATGAATGGAAACAAGGGAAAAACACATCACACAATATGAGAGCAAAGCCTGTATCAGTGTGTGTGTACATGTGAAGCAATCTGGGAAGCCATCGGTTAAACAAAACAAAACAAAATCTCTAACAAGTCTGTCTTGAGAGATTACATGTGAAGTGAAGCCAGGTGAGACAACATAAACTTTAATCATCCTTGTGAGGAAATTGGGTAAACGTAGGTTAAAAAAAACTCCAACTTTAGGCACATTTGCCATGTACCTGATTGTGAAAGGATAGTAAGATCTGTTTTCCTCTCTCTCTCTCTCTCTCTCTCTCCACACACACACACATACACACACACACACACACACACTGACCTCTGCAGGCAATTTATTACTAGCCGGGATATATCTGCAGGTTTCGGATTCAGAAAACCAAATTCAAGTTTAAGAATGTTGTAATTCTTGGTTCCATTAGCTAATGAACCCCTGCTCTTTGGACTGCAAAGTGATGTTGTATTGTACCAATGAGCTCCTGCTCAATATTTCTAGTTACGAACAAGCAACAGAAATGACGCCTGCTGGCAGCTAACGTGACTTTGTTTCCTATAGCGTTAACAGACAACAACAAACCGACCTGTCCCATTGCTCCAAAGGGTCGTCTCCTGAGTACGCGCTCATATGGTTTTCAAAACGCCTGAAAGAGTAAACATAACGTAACATGTAACATCATAAGTCAAGGCACGTACATGTAAAGAGTATAGCGTTTAAGTGCCGAACGTATTTGTCAATTGTATCTTCTTTGAGATACTGAATTCACGTTAGCAGTTAGCCCCTTTCGGAACTGCTAACCTAGCTTACGCTACTACGCAAGCTAGGTTAGCAGTTCCGAAAGGGGCTAGTTAGCAGTGTGGCTAGCTAGTAGTTCAGCTAACCGTTAACGCTAATGTTAAGCTAACGCCAGTTAATGTTCAACTCAAGCAAGACGGACTTACTGTAACTTGACTTCCATTTTCGTTTCAAACTTTGGGACTCACTCAACGCAACGCATGCCGGGAGGAGGGTGACGTATATTGTGCTGCGGAATTCGTCACAGCCAGAGAGACAGGACAGGAAGAGGGAGAATATACGAGCGTCAAGTGAGCAGTAATTTCACTTCCGGCCAGCGGGAATTTCACTCGGGTTTAGTGATTTTGCCTCCAAAGTAAAAGCATGATAAAGTTTTTTTTTTTTTACCATAAAAATTGAAGTAGAAATCTAACTATGTCCAACATAATGAACATACGAACACTAAGATAAACCTCTAGTTTAATGTTTGAATGAAAATAGACATACAAAGGAGACAGTGTGTTATTTCTTGAAAGGCTTGCCACAGGGTGTGTCTCTAGCTCACACTGGTCAATAGAGGCTACCTCTCACCTGATTATGGCCTCTATAGGGAAGACATCAAGAGAAAAGATGATCAAGCTATAGGCTAGGTGAGCCATTATGCAAATGCATGGATAATGTGGTCTTGTGAGAAGTAGGTACTTGCTAACCTGACGCTGCCAGATGGATGTAGGTTGGTTCACATTTGTTTCACAACCTGGAGGAGGGATTGTGAATTTGTGGAACAATGCCGCCCCCATCTGGCAGAGTCAGGTTAGGTACTTGCCAGATGTGTGCAAATAATTCTAAATCCATGCTTGTTGTACTCTCGCAGACCACCGGAAGGTCATGAAAATGGCCTGATTTCAAATAAATATTAAAAATCTAAAGTCAATTGTTGCATGTCAAACTCACTTGATACATGTAGCTGCATAGTCCATCTATCATAGGGAAGTGATCTGGTACATTTTTGTGTTTTGGACATGTAGGCTATGTACAGTGTCAACTGAGCAGGAATTTTCAAGCCGGCTGCTCCCATCAGTCAGAAGACCATGAAAACGGTCCGATTTTGCCTTTAAGCACTGGGTGTGTGTGGGAGATTATAAAGTGTAGGTGATCTCCATTATGCTAAATCGATGATGTGGTCTTGTACATACTTGTCTTGTACATTTTTTTTTTTTTAATATATATATATATATATGTTTTATGTTTATGTTTTATGTTTTTTATATATATATATATATATATATATATTGTAACGTTCTGCATATTCGTCCAAGGAACTGGAGACTTGAAGTTGGTACAGGCTTTTTATTCTTGTCTTCACAATATAGCTCCTAGCAGCTAGCTTCGCTGCTAGCTCTGCAACCACCCGGTCAGCTCGCCCACATGGCCTGACTGGCCTCCGCCCCGGCCGCTGGTCACATATATCCCCCTCCCCCTAGGAACACACCCACACATATCAGTTCCTAGCCAAGCACGGAAACACCCCAATACACGTAATTACCCGATACGCTACATTTCCCCCACCCAACTTTAATGTCGCTTCCACGCGACATGCACAACCCACACATATCCCTCTGTACCAAAACACACCCAACACAACATTTTGCCCATCACCACATCAAAATCTAATTCCCACAAACCCCACAACATTTCAATTCCCCACAATTAGTCCCTTCTTTTTTTCCAACACCCCCGTCATAATGTCCAGTTTGCACCAGGTACTCCGTAATGTCTAGTTTTCCATTAGGTACCCCCATAATGTCTAGTTTCCCATTTGGCACTCCATAATGTCTAGTTTTTCATTATTTCCTTCTTTTTCACACATTTCAATTCAAACACAAGCCCCCACATTTTCCTTAACTTTTCTTTTAAACCCCATTTCCATCCCCCCTTTTCCCAGCTTCTGTCCCGCCTGAAGCACTCTTTTCGGTCCCCCCCTTTTGTTTGTTCCAGTAGCCAAATGCACGAACGAGCACCGGATCGACATCCTCGTCCTCCGGTCTCCACTCGCGCCCGTCGACTCTCCAGATGACCCTGGCGTCGTCCTCCCGGCCTCGCACTCGCTCGTTTTTCCGTCCCCCTCCTCCAGGGTTGAGGACAGCAGAGCGAACACCACCGGCGTCCATCTTTCCCTCGGCTCTCCGCAGTGCAACGTTAGGGGGTGTATAGCGGTTAGGCTGGGCCGGTTCCCCCGGCGGTAACCCCTCTCGCTCACTCGGAGACACGAGCGTCGCTCTCCCGACTGTAACAACGCTGCAGACGATGTCCCTCTCTTCCCTCTGGCTGTTCCCCTGCAGCACCGTTCTCCTATCCGTCACAACGTTCTCTTCTCCCCGGCTGCTCACACTCTTCCCAGCCTGCGTCTCACCTCCGGCCTCCACACTCTCAGTGCAGTCCCTGGCCAAGTGCTCCGGCGACTGGCAAGTCCAGCAGAGTCTCACCTGCCCGCCGCCTGCACGTCTCTCTTCTCCCGCTGTCCCCCGATCTCCGACAGCCTCTGGAGACTCCCTGGCCAGGTGTCCGATCGCGCCACATGCCCAGCAGGCTCCCTGCTGTCCATGTCGTTGTCCCGCATACCCGGTCCGTCTCCCGGGACCGCCTCGGCACCACCTCGCCACGTGGCCCGGCTCACCGCAGGTCCAACACAGTCTCTTCCGTGGCTCCTCCGGCCGCTCTCCCCGCTGCATTACCTCCGCGCTCATCAAGTCCACCCGCTGCATGACTTCCCGCAGCGCCCGCATCACCTCTACTGCCCAGGCAGGAGTCTCTTCCACCAGCCGTCCGACCTCTCTCAACACACGGGCCTCCATGCCCGCCAGCATCGAGCTGATCCCCGCCGTCAGCTCTCCTTTCCTCCCGTTCACCGATGGCCATTCTCCGCGCACCATCGCACGTGGTCTTAGCAGCTAGCAGTTAGCAGTTAGCACCCCTGGTAGCTAACTTACTAGCGCTAGGTCTTGAGCCAAAAAGCCGCACCACCCGTCTCTTTTGCCGTTCCTTCTCACCCTCTCCCCTCTCGGCCGAATCAGAGGCGTTACCGCTTTACTTGCTGACACCAATGTAACGTTCTGCATATTCGTCCAAGGAACTGGAGACTTGAAGTTGGTACAGGCTTTTTATTCTTGTCTTCACAATATAGCTCCTAGCAGCTAGCTTCGCTGCTAGCTCTGCAACCACCCGGTCAGCTCGCCCACATGGCCTGACTGGCCTCCGCCCCGGCCGCTGGTCACATATATCCCCCTCCCCCTAGGAACACACCCACACATATCAGTTCCTAGCCAAGCACGGAAACACCCCAATACACGTAATTACCCGATACGCTACAATATATATATATATATATATATATATATATATATATATATATATATATATATATATATATATATATATAAAACATAGGCTATACTATTATAGGCTGTGTGTGGTAGTTAAAACATAGATTCAAGTTGACGTTTATTTATGTTTGTAGTTGAAACAAAAACATAAATACTGTAGGCTACATGTGCATTGTGCATGCACCATGAGCCAGATGTACAGAGCTCAAATCTGTTTGCACTATAATGTTTGTGAACTGGAAATGTTCATGAGCTGTATTTAATTAAAAAAAAAAATTACAAAGCATTTATACTTTATGAAACACTGTTTACAACATGCTGCTGTTCAATGATTCTGTTGTATAGTGGAAATCTAAATTTGTTTGGCTTCTCACAGAAGACTGTAAAGAAAGAGACAATAGACTGTGAAGAAAGATAAGATGTTGAATGACTATGTTGGTCCTGTTTAAATAAAAAAGAATTACATGATGTAACTGCTTGCTTTATGGTTAATTCTTAATGTAAATATTAATATTTTTTAATAATTTACCAGGTTAGAGGGTTCCTTGTACAATTTACAGCATTAGTTCTTTGAGAATCTCTTCCATTATCAAAGCAAAACTGGTATTGTAACTAAAATATCGATATCGAATCGTATCGTATCGAAATCATATCGACTTGTGTATCGTACGGAATCGTATCGTATCGGGAAGTCAGTGGTGATACCCAGCCCTATTGTGGACTAGCACATGCTTCCTCCGATACATGTGTAGCTGATTCTTTTCACCTGACAGCGAGGGGTTTCACCGGCAGAACGTAGTGCGTGGGAGGAGCACACTTCTCCTCCCCCTCGAACAGAGGAGGCGCTAGTGCAGCGACCAGGACTCATACCCCATTGGCTTCTTCCCACCCACAGACACGACCAATTGGGTCTGTCTGTCTGTTGTGTTACAGAGAACCCAGCAGCTCTCTGTGCTGTGTGTGAGCAGAGGGAGCCTCCATGCTGTCCGTGGACTTGGCTCCACGCCGTTCCCCCGCCACACGACCCCTCCGGCCGGCCCCGCCGCTCCCGTCCGGTCCGTCCTGTGTGTCCCGCCTCCCTCTGGTTTCCCAGCATGCCGAGCGGCGTCCGGCGGGTGGTACGGTGCAGTGGCAGACTCGGCTCCGGTCCACCAGGCGGAGCACTTCTGTCGCGAGTGGAACTGTGGTTTATGACTCTGAGATTGGGCTCCTGCAGCCAGAAACATTTGTTTGGTGTGTGGTGTATATTATTGTCCAGGGGGGCACTGTATTCTCTCACTGACGTGATTCTCAGGTGATCCGCCCTCTGCCCCGGGAAGCGAGTGATCAGCCTGCCCTTATAAGGAGGACGCCGACCATCCACGGGGAGACAGAACCCAGGAGGAAAGGGACGACGGGGAGAGCAGACTGGAGGAACTGGCCGCATCGGGACGAAACCCACACACAACGCTCGCTAAGCCCGCCACAAAGGGACGGTCTGACCTATTCTCAGGGAGTGTGTGGCGTGTCTTGGACGCAACTGTGTTATTGAGTGCTCCTGCTCTGTGTCTCTTAGTGAACGTGAGGAGCCGGCCGGACCAGATCGACGCCGATCTACTGCTGCGCTGAGACTGCTGTGCTGCTCTACAAGACGACCGACACCCATACACAACGCTCGCTAATCCCGCAACAAAGGGACGGTCTGACCTATTCCTCAGTGAGTGTGTGGCGTGTCATAGGCACAACCCGTTGCTGAGTGTGCCTGCTCTGTGTTTTTAAGTGACTCCGATCTACGCTGGTGTGGCCGACGGTCCCCGCCAGATTGCCGGATCCCTACCTGCTTGCCGTCCTCTGTCTGCCTGCTGCCTGCTTGTTGGCCGCCCTCCGCCCGCCTGTTACCTGTGGCCGTGTGGACGTTCTCCGCCTCGACCCCCGCCGCCATCGCGCCCGGGCCTGTTCCATCTGCCCGCCGTTGCTCCAGCCTACTGAGCTGGGGTCCATTGTCGGGGCGATATCCAGCCTGCCTACTATGCTCTGATAAGTACTCTTACCGTTCATATTATCCCAACTCACCGAAGGAACAGAGTGAACGTCGTGAGTTGGGACGGACATTTTAAACCTTTTCTCTTTTCGTTGTTCGTTTATTTTCTCCTTCTGCTCAACGCTGCTAATGTAGCTCGTGTTCATTGTCGGTCACGTGACACTGTAACTCAATATCTATGGGATTGCCCGTCCTAAGATCGCCCCTCTGTTAATGCTGTGTCCAGTTTGCTGTGCTGTTTGAAGTGGTCGTTTGCAGTTGCCTGCCATAATATAACAGGGTGAAATAATATTCTTATGCAGTGTGTCTGCCGTAATATATTGGTGTGCAGTGGTATCCAGATGAAATGTCTGACTTTGCAGTGGAGTGTGAAATGTTAATTCCTGTTGCTGGGAATCTGTGTGCTGTGCTGTGTGAGATCTGTTCATGACACACGTCCTCGGAGGGCCTAAATCGACCAGGAAAGCTAACATAGATATTTGAAATTGCAAGTGCCTATGTGATCTGATAAGTGACTACGATAGATTTATTTTTGTATTTTATCTGTTGAATAAAACATTGTATATTTTTGTACCGTAACTCTATTGGTTGTTGTGATTATTTGAAGTCCAGGAGATTTTATGGTTGCAACAGGCGACACTTTTTGGCGTTAGTCGGCAGGACTGGACTTTCAAAAAATCACAACAATGTCGACAGACGGGCAATCCCAGAGTGGGCCTAGCCAACTCGGTGAAGCAGAAACTAGTGAAACAAATAATAGTGGCGGACAAACGATGAATGCAGTGATGATGCCTTGGTTCATGAGTGCATCATGGGTACCAAAATTCACAGGAGAAGGGGTAGGAGTTGAATTTAGCACATGGCGGGCCAAAGTAGATTCATATCTGAGGGCACAAGGCCTCAGCTCCCAACAGTCAGTGGATTTCGTGCTGGATGCAGTAGAGGGGCGAGCTCATAGACAAATGATGTTGCTGTCCCCTACTAGAAGGCAATCACAAGTGACTATTCTGGAAGAACTGACGAGACTTTATGGAGACCGAAAAACCCCAGCGGGTTTGAGGTCTGAATTCTTTGACTGCAAACAAGAGATGGGGGAGGGGGTAGACACGTTCATTCTCCGTCTGTCTGAGTTATTTTCCAGGTGGCAGAGGAACGACCCAGGCAACGCAGGACCGAAGGATGAGGTCTTAAAGGCACAGTTCACCAAAGGCCTACGGGATGGGATACTTAAACTAGAACTGGAACGATACCTACGCCGGTCCTCAGATGCCGCCTTTGACAGTCTGTGCACGGAGGCTAAGGCCCTGGAGAAGGAGGTAAACCGTAAGGAAGCATGGGCCTGCCGCTCCTATATGGCGCCACCAGCTAGCCAGGTCCCCCAGGAGGCGATGGCACCCCCTGACTGGCAACAGCTTAAAGAGACGCTAAGGGCCGAGCTAAAACAGGAGGTGAAGGACCAAGTGACACTACTAGGAAAAACAATTGTGCAAGAGATCTGTGCCCAACTGCCAGCCATGCTGCCAGCCCCAGCCCCCACTCCGCAGGCAAGTCTATTGTTCCAGCCTAGACAATCAGCCACTAGGGGTGCGCAGCCCTTCCAGTGGGACGAGCAGGGCCGCCCCGTCTGTCGGGACTGTGGTGAAGCGGGGCACATACAACGCTACTGCCCTCGACGGCGACCCAACGCCGCAGGTTTTCCAGCTCGCCGGTCGCTGCAGGGCGAGTGACCGGTAGTAGGGAGACTCCAGGTGTCCCAGATAAGCCCTCTTTTGTTGGCCAGTGTCCGGAAGTGGAGATGATGGTGAGTGGAGTCAAGATTCCATTCGTTTTAGACACTGGCTCCCAAGTAACCTTGTTGAGTTATTCCCTTTTCCAGCGCTGTTTTGGCGAGAACCAGATGGGGGACCCCGCTGAGGTGCCCTGGCTCACCCTCAAGGCAGCAAACGGCCTCCAAATTCCCTACATAGGCTATGCAGTTTTGGATTTTGCGACGGGAGGCCTTGAGGTAATTAAGAAGGGAGTATTGATTGTAAAAGACGATTGTATGAACACCAGACATGGTCTGCTTGGAATGAATGTGATCTCCGAAGTTTGGCAGTGTGTCTCCCACAGTGATCATCCAGGTGTAACAGCATTCACCTCTACGTGGCCTAAGGCGGTCCAGAAGGCGTGGGCCAAGGCGTTCGCCGTCTGCAGGGGGGCCCAGGCAGAGGGGTCCCCGGACCCAGCCCCCGGCACCGCAAAACTGCCCCGTAGAGTCTCCATCACTGTACCTGCTGCTACAGAGATGATCATCTGGGCCCACGTCTCTCCATCCGTGGCTTCTACGGCGGGCCCTGTACTTGTGGAGAACCTTTCCACGGATTCCCATCGGGAGGGGTGTGATTGGCGGGTGGCGCGGACACTGAGCCTAGTCCAAGGGGGTAAGGTCCCCTTACGTATCTGTAACCCCAACCCCTTCCCTGTGTACCTCCCCTCCAGGCGGGCGCTTGCCATGGTGACCCCGATCGACCCCGGGGATGTTGACAGAAAAACAGAATTGACTCTGGACCACACCGCTCCCGATGTGGTGCAGGTGAATGTGCGGTCAGTGCAGACGGAGGCGCACGCTGATCTGCCGCCTTGGGAGCCCAAGTGTGAGGGACTTACAATGGAACAATCCAATGGTTTCTCTGCTATGTTGTCAAGGTGGCGAAATGTTTTCGCGGCTGATGAAGAGGATTTTGGCTGTACAGGGCTCGTGCAGCATCGGATCCACACTGGAGCTGCACCACCCAGCAGAGAGAGGTACCGGCCGGTGCCTCCCACTTTATACTCAGAACTGCGTAGCCTACTACAAGGTATGTTGGCAAATGGAGTGGTGCAGGAGAGTTCGAGCCCTTGGGCGGCTCCAGTGGTTCTGGTCAAGAAAAAAGATGGAACATGGAGATTTTGTGTCGATTATCGCAGATTGAATGCTGTAACTCATAAAGACTCTTTTCCTTTACCCAGGATAGAAGAGTCCTTGACAGGGCTGCAACGGGCGGAGTGGTATTCTACCTTGGATTTGGCCTGCGGCTACTGGCAGGTCGAGGTGGCCCCCGCTGACCGGGAGAAGACGGCGTTTACCACACCGGTGGGCCTGTATGAGTTCACAAGGATGCCCTTTGGATTATGCAATGCTCCAGCGACTTTCCAAAGACTGATGCAGCGCTGCCTGGGCGATAAGGTACACGATCATTTATTGATCTACCTGGATGATGTGATTATCTATTCCTCAGACTTCGAGACTCACCTTCACCACTTGGAACAAGTCTTTCAGCGCCTTCACAGTCATGGTCTCAAACTACAGCCGAAGAAGTGCCAGTTCTTTAAGCGGCAAGTGATATATCTTGGACATGTCGTTAGTGGGGAGGGCATTGCTACTGACCCCAGTAAAACCTCTGCCGTCCAGAATTGGCCCATCCCCCGCACCGTAAGGGAAGTTAAGTCTTTTTTGGGTTTTGCCGGTTATTATCGGAGGTTTATAAAAGGCTTTTCAAAAATTGCTATTCCATTAAATCATCTTACGCATGGTACCAGCGGTAACAGTACGGCCCCAGTCACCTGGCTCCCCGAATGTGACACTGCATTTGAGCAATTGAAGCACTCACTCCTTAACGCCCCGATCCTGGCCTATGCCGACTTCACCCAGCCATTCAGACTGTATGTGGATGCCAGTCTGGAGGGTCTGGGTGCTGTGCTGTCTCAAGAGCAGCATGGCCAGGAGCGTGTCATCGCTTATGGTAGCCGCAGTCTTATCCCGACCGAGCGAAACGATCAAAACTATAGCTCGTTTAAATTAGAATTTCTGGGGCTCAAATGGGCAGTGACTGAGAAGTTTAAGGACTATCTCTGGGGGGCTACTTTCACGGTGTACACTGATAATAATCCCCTCGTTCATTTGGACACTGCTAAATTGGGGGCTGTTGAGCAACGCTGGGCAGCCCAGCTTGCCAATTATACTTTTGACATTAAATATCGCCCTGGTACCAGTAACCGCAATGCTGATTTATTGTCCAGGAACCCAGAAGTAGTGGCTGCTAAAGTCCAGCAGACTACCGGAGAGCAGTGCAACGACCCCGGGGCTCCAGAGGGGGACTCACTTGGCCAGTTGGACAATGAGGGCAGAGCATGGCAGCGCCAAGACCCAGATCTCAGTCTGCTAAGCTCTTGGGTCCAGACAGGTGAGCGGCCAACTCTCGACGTCAAGTCCTCCGTCTCTCGTCAGCTGCGGCAGCTGTTAAACGAATGGGATCATCTGCGGCTGGTGGACGGGGTTTTGGTCAGACAGCTGAAGGAGCCAGATACGGGGATACTGGGCGAGCAACTTGTCCTCCCACAGTCTCATTCACAGGAAGTCTGGAGAGCCTATCACCAAGCCCTGGGCCATGCTGGGGCAGAGAAGGTTTTGTCTGTTCTGCGACGAAGATTTTTCTGGCTAGGTATGACAAAAGACATAAAAATATGGACATCTGCATGCTCTACCTGCGTGGTGAGTAAAGCTGGGCCCAAGTTTCGAGCCCCACTACACTCCATTAAGTGTAGCTACCCGTTTGAAGTAGTGGGATTAGATTATCTCTCCCTGGGCCGGCCCGCTGATTCATTCCCCTACATTCTAGTGATAACTGATCTGTTTTCTCGCTATGCTTTGGCAGTGCCGACCCGTGACCAGACCGCCGTGACTACCGTGAAGGCCCTGACGACAGCCCTAATTCAGCCGTTTGGGTGTCCTGAACGCATCCTGACAGATCAGGGTGCCGCGTTTGAGTCCTCCCTCATGCGACAACTATGTGAGACGTATGGCTGTAAGAAGACCCGGACTACCCCCTACCACCCTCAAGGTAATGGGTCTTGTGAACGCTTTAATCAGACCCTTCTGGGGTTGCTGGGTTCCCTGGAGGTGAGCAGTCAGAGCCAATGGCACGTCAAGCTTCCTGCCTTGCTGCAGGCGTATAATAACTCTGTCCATTCTAGTACAGGCATGACCCCCCATTTCGTGGTTTTCGGACGACATGCTCGTTTGCCAGTGGACCTGCTGCATGATGTCAGCCCGCCACAGCCGAGGGAGGCCTTGGAGGGATGGGCCTACCAGCACCACCGTATGCTGTTGGATGCTTACACTCGAGTCCAGGCTAACGTAGAGCGTCGTCAGATGTGGGACCAGCAGAGGTACAACCGGTCAGCTAAGGACTTGCCCCTCCTGCCTGGAGAGCGAGTCTTACTGAGGAATTTTCGGAGACGGGCCCAAGGTAAACTGGCTCCGAGGTGGGTGCCCTCTCCCTTTGTGGTGGTGTCCCAACCAAGGCCGGAGCAGCCGGTCTATGTTATTCGCCCAGAGGGTAAAGAGGGGCCCACTCGTACACTACATCGTAATAACATCCGTCCCTGTGATTTGATGGCTGAACCTACGGTTCCGGAGGAACAGATAGAGCCCCCCGAGCCAGTCGCACCCGCCCCGTCTTTTCCTATACCGGGAATCCACATTAAGTTTCCGCAGCAGACGTCTACGGCTGGTCTCAAACTGCCTCCCAGCCTGCCTACAGCTCCATTTGGCCTCCCTGCTTTTAACACCCCTGCCCCTTTTGACTTTGCTGCCCGTGGCCCAGCCACTGTCGAGGTGCCTATTGACATTGCCCTTGCGCCCATTAGTCCCCCTTCTCCTGTAGTTCCGCCCAATAGTCCTGTTGGTTTGCACCTTCCTGAGCTCTCCTCTGAAATGCGCACCGAGTTGGTTTGCCCAGGTAGAATGCCCGATGCGGGGGTGCTGGAGTGGGACATGGGGGGTGATCAGAGGGAAGGGGCCAACCATCCGTCACCAGAGTCTCAACCCCGCCGATCCCAGCGTGATAACATTGGGATACCACCGAGTCGCTATCGGTAGATTGGTGTCCGGGACGACCACCCACAAACCTGGGGGAAAATGTCGCGAGTGGAACTGTGGTTTATGACTCTGAGATTGGGCTCCTGCAGCCAGAAACATTTGTTTGGTGTGTGGTGTATATTATTGTCCAGGGGGGCACTGTATTCTCTCACTGACGTGATTCTCAGGTGATCCGCCCTCTGCCCCGGGAAGCGAGTGATCAGCCTGCCCTTATAAGGAGGACGCCGACCATCCACGGGGAGACAGAACCCAGGAGGAAAGGGACGACGGGGAGAGCAGACTGGAGGAACTGGCCGCATCGGGACGAAACCCACACACAACGCTCGCTAAGCCCGCCACAAAGGGACGGTCTGACCTATTCTCAGGGAGTGTGTGGCGTGTCTTGGACGCAACTGTGTTATTGAGTGCTCCTGCTCTGTGTCTCTTAGTGAACGTGAGGAGCCGGCCGGACCAGATCGACGCCGATCTACTGCTGCGCTGAGACTGCTGTGCTGCTCTACAAGACGACCGACACCCATACACAACGCTCGCTAATCCCGCAACAAAGGGACGGTCTGACCTATTCCTCAGTGAGTGTGTGGCGTGTCATAGGCACAACCCGTTGCTGAGTGTGCCTGCTCTGTGTTTTTAAGTGACTCCGATCTACGCTGGTGTGGCCGACGGTCCCCGCCAGATTGCCGGATCCCTACCTGCTTGCCGTCCTCTGTCTGCCTGCTGCCTGCTTGTTGGCCGCCCTCCGCCCGCCTGTTACCTGTGGCCGTGTGGACGTTCTCCGCCTCGACCCCCGCCGCCATCGCGCCCGGGCCTGTTCCATCTGCCCGCCGTTGCTCCAGCCTACTGAGCTGGGGTCCATTGTCGGGGCGATATCCAGCCTGCCTACTATGCTCTGATAAGTACTCTTACCGTTCATATTATCCCAACTCACCGAAGGAACAGAGTGAACGTCGTGAGTTGGGACGGACATTTTAAACCTTTTCTCTTTTCGTTGTTCGTTTATTTTCTCCTTCTGCTCAACGCTGCTAATGTAGCTCGTGTTCATTGTCGGTCACGTGACACTGTAACTCAATATCTATGGGATTGCCCGTCCTAAGATCGCCCCTCTGTTAATGCTGTGTCCAGTTTGCTGTGCTGTTTGAAGTGGTCGTTTGCAGTTGCCTGCCATAATATAACAGGGTGAAATAATATTCTTATGCAGTGTGTCTGCCGTAATATATTGGTGTGCAGTGGTATCCAGATGAAATGTCTGACTTTGCAGTGGAGTGTGAAATGTTAATTCCTGTTGCTGGGAATCTGTGTGCTGTGCTGTGTGAGATCTGTTCATGACACACGTCCTCGGAGGGCCTAAATCGACCAGGAAAGCTAACATAGATATTTGAAATTGCAAGTGCCTATGTGATCTGATAAGTGACTACGATAGATTTATTTTTGTATTTTATCTGTTGAATAAAACATTGTATATTTTTGTACCGTAACTCTATTGGTTGTTGTGATTATTTGAAGTCCAGGAGATTTTATGGTTGCAACAGGCGACACTTCCTCCTGGGCTTGCAGCAGACCGCCGGCCTACCCTGGTGGAGCAGCATCCTGCTCAGCACGCTGGCCGCCCGCACACTCCTCACCTTACCACTCGCCACCTACCAGATGGTCATCATCATTGCTAAGGTCAGAGGTCAGCCTGCCCTGGACCCACACATTGTGACCACATTGAACACAAGTGTAAATGCAATGCCTTCTCCCACTCCACATACAACAGTCACTGCTGTTTTTCTGCTGCTCTACGCTATGGAGCTTACCTGATGCAATCGCAATCAGATCTCAATGTGGACACTGCTGGAGACACATATCAATAGATCCAATCACCTGAAGAAGGGAATCTCTTGCGCTTCAGCTCCCCCGCAGAGGGAGGACGGTGCTTCTCAGAACAGGAGGATATCACAGCATCCAATCACCCATTTGTTTAGAATAAGGTCTGGTCAGACAACGCAGGTATCACGTAGAATGTTGAATGGAGCGGCGCAAACTGGGCCCTTAACAACTGAGATAAATTCAACATACATAAATATAACCATACTTACAACCATATAACAGCCAACATGAGTTTAATTAACATTACAATTTGTAATCAGCTGTTGTTTTCCTGCCACCATTGGCCGCCCATGTGCTGATGCAACAGAATACTGTGAATGCCTGATTCTTTGGTATAATGTGAGTATGGCCAAACAAATAGGAAAAGCTGATGTTCATGTCAAAATCAGCAGTTGACATTGATAAACTGATGGATTGATAGTTCCAGTCATCATAGAGCACTGCTTCTCCATGTGGGGTCCCGGGACCACCAGGCCTCCTTGAGGGGGTTCCAGCAAAACTGATCAATTGTTACATTTCAACATCATTTAATTGAGTAGAAGTGAACACAATTAGAGAATATAGAAGAATGACTGTTCTGATCATAGTTTCTCTTTGCCTACGTTACAGACAGTCATCGAGTTCTGGATGAAAAAATCATATCTAACAATAAAAATCTTCTCAGATTTGCGTTCAAGAGACAGAATCTGATCAATGGTGGTCTGTGGCTCTAAATTGAATAACGGGCCTTAATTTGTGACTCTGCTGTCCAGCTGGTCTTAACTCCACTTTTAGAGCAGTTCCATGAAGTTTATTATGTGTTGTCTTTGTCTTATAGAGATCATAGAGGGCTAAGAGTCTATTTCTGGAGGGTTTCTTACAGTTTCTCAAAGGATCATCACATGGAGGGAGACAATCTTCAGGCACTCTTGTGCAGTGGTGTAATGTAACTAAGTATAAATACTTACACACAGTACTTACTGTACTTAAGTATTTTTTCTGAGTATCTGTACTTTACTTGAGTATTTATATTTCTGTCAACTTTCACTTTTACTCCAATTCATTTCCCAAATAAAATGGATACTTTTACTCCACTACATTTCCCCCAAGCATCTTAGTTACAAGGTAAAATCAGAAGAAATTGCGTAGCCTTGCAAGTTACGTTAATCACGATCCACACGCCATTCCATTTGGTGGATGTAATGCAACATAACGTTGTTTGCCAGCGGCTATAAAAGTCAAGAAGAAGAAATAGACTTCCACTCAAGCGCAGGCATGTCTTTTGGTTGATTTTTTTTGCAGCATTTACTTGTACTTTTAACTTTCAATACTTAAGTACATTTAATATCAGAAAATTACTTTTGATACTTAAGTACAGAAAATATCAAGTACTTTAAGACTTTTACTCAAGTAATATTCTAATGAGTGACTTTGACTTTTACCAAAGTCTTTTTCTGGGAAGATATCTTTACTTTTACTTAAGTATGGTTTTCGAGTACTTTATACACCACTGCTCTTGTGGAGCAGGAACAAATAATACTTGAATTTGAACTTAAAGCCTTTATTCTGTCATATACATACATGTAGGTGACAATGACAATAATAATACTGTAGCCTAATAAAAAGAAAAGACAAATGACCGGTTTCGTCCATTTAGGTCTCCATACTGTACATGACTGGGAATGATCACCAAGCAGACACTATGAAATTGGCTCTCAAATGGATAAACATGGATCACAATGAGAAGCAAACTAAACAAATTAATGAACCGCATTTCAAGTCAACAATAGCATAACATCAGAATAACTTTACTTTTACTTGACTTTATTTGTTTATTTGGACGGGACAATGCAAAATTAATGAACACATTGGACATGAAGCAGATACAGTCACCTGAAACATGGTAAAAGTGTAAAAAGTGGTGGATTTAGCACGAGGCTAGTTTCCATCTGCAGTCCCCAAACATAAAAACAAAGAAATATAAAACAGAGTAAGAACTACATTTTTATTTATTTTTATTTTACCTTTATTTATACAGGGAAAGGCCCTTGAGAGCGAACTCGCATTTACAAGAGCGCCCTGTTACAAAGAACACATACAGAAATGTACAGACAGAGATGATAAAACACTTTAGATAAAACAAGTGCACTCTTCACGTACAGTGCTTTCGAGGAGTACTTTAAATGATTCCAGGGAGATCAGTTGCTCCAATTTTAAAAGTGTCCTGGAGCCGATTCCATCCATCTGGTGCATAAAAAGAAAATGCAGTCTTACCTTGCTCAGATCTCACTCGCTGGACTGACAGTCTATTAAGAGATCGTGAGCGTGTCTGATAATTTGTGTTAACATGGTTTAGAAGTGAACACAAATACAAAGGAAGCTGTCCAATCAGAGCCTTGTAAATAAACAAGAGACAATGTTGCTTTCTTCTAGATGACAGGGAGGGCCAGTTCACCTTATCATACAAAATACAATGATGCATTAAATAACCGTCACCTGTTATAAAGCGCAGAGCGCTGTGGTACACGGCATCAAGGGATTTCAAGATGGTAGGTGGGGCATGCATATACACAACATCCCCATAATCCAGGACAGACAATACTAGAGACTGTACAATTGCTCTTCTGGTACAAAGAGAAAAACAAGATCTGTTTCTGTATAGAAAACCAATTTTCCTCCTCAATTTCTTCATTAAATGGTCAATGTGAACGCAAAAGTTAAGTTTCACATCCAACCAAATACCAAGATATTTATATGAAGAAACACAATCAATATTGGCTCGTTCTGCACTGTGCGGATACTCAGATTTTCATTGATAGTAGAGGTTCTAGAGAACATCAGCCATTTTGTTTTCTTGGCATTTAAGACCAATTTCATGTCAGACAGGGCCTGCTGAAGACGGTCAAAGGCAGTCTGAAGCCTTGTGACTGCCTGTGCACGTGTCGCTCCAGTACAATACAAAACTCGGTAACACTTTATAATAACGTTCAGTAGTAAATCATTTATAAGCTATTAATTAATGATGAACTAATGATGAACTAATCATTTACAAAACATTTGTAGATGATTAATAAGTGCTATGTAAACATATTAAAAACGTGTTGTAAGTCATCTATAAACTTTCAGTAAATCATGAAATGATCATAAATAAAACGTAAATTGTAAATTGTTCATAATTAATCAATATACTATGAAGTTTTTATATTCCAACCATTATCTCTATAAACATTTATTAATCATGAACACATGATGAACAAATCATTAGTAAATGATCTGCATATAAGTTGTGGATGTCTCATTGAAGCTGCATTCAGTGATGTTCCGTTTGGAGGAGTCCCCCCTCCCCTCCCTACATCGTTCACAGGAACGCGCACACGCAAGCTGCGTCTGCAGCGCAGATCCAACATGGCAGCGGTCTGCAAACTGTAAACACAGCAGCAATGGAAGTAGTACAATATCAACCATGCCACTTTCCAGCCACCTACTGAAATTAAATCAGAGACGATACTGTGGCGATTCTGGTTTTTAGAGTGATGTTGATGTCTGACTAGGAACTGAAGTGCATGCATGTTTCCAGCCGGAACTGTGTTGTTGTTGCTTTCGCTCATGACTGACGTCCATGCTGAGAGTTGCTGGGAAGCTGTGAATTATTAAGCCTGTACCAAAGTAAGTCTCCTGCCTCCTTGACTCTGACGGGGGTTGCTAACACCCGCATGGTAACTTTAGTATGATTATGGTGTTTGCTAATAAAAATGTGTCCTAATGGCTAACTTAGATCGATAGCTGGCCACGGCTAGCGTAGCTAGGTTAGCGTTAGCCGAGCTAGCCATCAGGAGGAGTAGATAAACACCACACCAAGCTAGTATTACAGCAGTTTTTGCAAACATGTCTAGAGCAAAGCCAATTAGTTATTTATTGCAGCAAGTTATTAGAATGGGACTCGCTAAAATGGCAGAAAGCAGCAGTTAGCGTCCCTCGCCATTCAGAGAAATCTGAATAGTTTACACAAACGCACCTTTTTTCGCTCAATCTTGTGGCCGCGAAAATATTTTCTTTCAGAAATAAATGCTTGCTTGTGTGCCTTGCTACAGTGAGACGGTAGTCTCCTCCATCTGCCATGACCATTGTAACATAATTTTCTTTATCAGGCAGACGAATCGCTGGCTGTGGTGGCAGGGGAAACAAACACAGGGACGTCCGTCTCAAGATCTGCCTGCCTGTGGAGTGGACTTTGGATGATTTCAACAACCAGTTTCATCGATACAATATGTATTGTACATGTTGCTGAGATACTAAATGAACACCTTTTTCTTTGCTTATTTTCCATTTGTGCACTTCTAGTTTATAAGTCATCATCTGTAAATATATCCATACAGTATGCTGTCCTATAATTTGACAACAAAGCTATATGGAGAATATGTAGGCTTTCTCCTAAGGTTTAGAGACACTGGGCCCTATTCTCCCACAAGCCTTCGGCGCTAAAACGGGCCTTAAACGCAAAAAAACGTGCCTTGCGCCTGTTTTGGGACGATATCAATATGGCTTTACGCTGCCAAATGCGCTTTAGGCCGAATGGGCGTGGCGCAGTCCCAGAATGGGCCAAAGTGGGCGTGTCGGCCTTAAATACCGGCGTACTGCTATCTTCGCACCTGCCGTAAATTTAGCGCTTTGCGCCTTTGAAAACCAGGCCTATTCAGTGCGCCAGTGCACTTGTGCCTCTCCCCTGTCACCCTTCTCTGTCTTTCTCTGAAACCAGGCCTATTCAGTGCGCCAGTGCTCTTCTGCCTCTGAGTCACCCTTCTCTCTCTCTCTCTGACTCCCTCGCTCAAACAGACACAACACATAGCAGCACCCAGCTTCCCATAGGAAATAGCAGTTGTAAGTTTACTGCCTGTGAATGGCCACTCCCAGCATGCAATTGGGTCCTCCATTTCGCTACTAAATAGCAACCAAATGAGCCGAAATAGATATAAAAGGTAGATCTAAAATAATGTGTAATGGTAAGACAACCTGCAATTGTCGAACATTTCAATATTGGAGCAAATAAAACATCGAAATGAAACACCACCCTATGTGAAACATATATGTCCTCTTGAGCCTATATATACCCCTTGTGGGTTTAACGTGATTTAGATAAGTGACAGCGGAACGCGCTTCTGTGATGTGCTATACTGTGATGTCCGCTCCAATAACTTGGCCCTACTTGACATTTAGTTTTACAATAAAAACACATTTATGCAATGACTTTACATAATGTAGGGTATATTTATGTGCATCATTCTACCTGCAGCAGGGGAGAGAAAACGATATCTTTCTGGACAAACTTTCACCAATCTAATAGGCTATATTTTTCTAGCTGATGCGTTTAGTACATTATTTTCACTTTGATCTTGCTATAGTGTAGCGTATTTACATGCTTGCAGTATTGAAACTGCAGTTAGATTGGTTTGAGAAGCATAATAATATGGAATAATAGCCTATAATGCAGTCAGACAGACAGACTGGATGAAGGGGGGGGGGGGGGGGGCAGAGCGTTTGGCTTTCGTCTGGTTTTGCGGGATCACTGGAATTGGAGCTAAAAAGGCAAGCGTGCGATTCGTTTATTGAAGTTATCCAATGAGCATGACGGTGCATAATTTTACGCTTAAAAGGCGTGGTTGTAATGGTTGAGGCTGCGTCTAGCGCCAGCACGACGATATCAAGTGCGCTGGTCCACGCCCACTGATTTGAGCTGCGCCAGCCGCTCGGCCTAGAAACAGCGCCGATGCAACGATAGGGACCTACACTGACACTGTTTTATTGTTGTAATTCTTGTGTTTTCAATTTGTAAATCATGGTTCCACACATTTTCGATTGAAAAAAGTATTTATTTCCCCCCAGACCTTGATTTTTTGGTATATTACCCCTTTTTGTAATTGGAATGCTGTATTTTAATGATCCAATAAAAAAAAACATTTAGTAAAAGCTGCACAATATAGATGTATTCTGCTGGGGCCTGGGGTCCATTAATCATTTGTAACAGGCGAGGAAGATCTACAGATGATATGTAACACATTTATGAGTGATGAATTGTTTACACTTTAGATTAGGGGATAAATAAAGCTTTATAAATGATTTGTATACATGTACAAATCATTTGTAACCGTTGAGAAAGATCTACAGATGATATGTAACACATTTATGAGTGATGAATTGTTTACACTTTAGATTAGGGGATAAAGAAAGCTTTATAAATGATTTGTATACATGTACAAATCATTTGTAACATGTTGAGGAAGATCTACAGATTATATGTAACACATTTATGAGTGATGAATTGTTTACACTTTAGATTAGGGGATACAGAAAGCTTTATAAATGATTTGTATACATGTACAAATCATTTGTAACTGTTGAGGAAGCGTTATAAGTGAGTTGTAAATTATTTACACATCATTTATTACAGTTGGGCAAAACTTTGTAGTTTGTGCTGGAGTGCTTCTAAGTGCTGACTGCTTCGGTCGGCCTGGGGATACATGGAGTCAGTCCCTGTTCACCTGCATGGGAGAAGCTTCATTAACAGGTCATAACCGGTACAGTATCATTGTTTTGAGGCTTTTAACAGGCTACCTTACAAGTAATTAATGAGACATCCACAAATGATATGCAGATAATTTACTAATGATTTGTTCATCATTTGTTCATGATTAACAAATGTGTAAGTGGCGAGATACTGATAAACAGAAGTTGCAATATAAAAACTGACTTAGAAGTGATTTATAATGTATCAACTAATTACTTTTAAATAATTTACTAATGATTTGCTCATCCTTTGTTCATGATTAATAAATGTTTATAGAGATAATGGTTGGAATATAAAAACTTTGGATAGAATATTGATTAATTATTAACAATTTACTAACGTTTTATTTATGATAATTTCATGATTTACTGAAAGTTTATAGATGACTTACAACACGTTTTTAATATGTTTACATAGCACTTATTAATCATTTACAAATGTTTTGTAAATGATTAGTTCATCATTAGTTCATCATTAATTAATAGCTTATAAATGATTTACTACTGAACGTTATTATAAAGTGTTACCCAAAACTCTGTCGTCAGCATAAAAATGGACGTTACAGTGCTCAGAAGGAAATAAAATATTATTAATATAAAGAGTGAATAATGTGGGACCATAAATTGATCCTTGGGGGACCCCCTTACCAATACACAAAGACCCGGATCGTGTGTCATCAACACTAACTGTTTGTCTCCTCCCAGACAGGTAACTCGAAAACCACCTGACTGAGAGGTTGTCCAGCCCGATGGAGGACAGTTTTTTCAGTCAAATGTTGTGATCTACTGTATCAAATGCCTTTGAGAGGTCTACGAAAAGAGCCGCACAGTGCTGACGGTCATCAAGGCTGTTCACTATGTATGTACATATGGCCAATAAAGCAGATTCTGATTCTGACCTGCTGTTCACTTCAACTTTAGCCTATAAGTGATATTTTAGAACATGATGTTATCTGTTCTGACCATAGACTGTATAAATATATGGACGTAGCTTTGTGATGTCACCCATTGGTTTTTGGAGTCGTGCTTTGAAGCCTCTAGGTTGGCATTTTCACTGTCGCCATCTTGGTTATTTGGAGCCAGAAGTGAGGTGAATTTAGATGAGAAGAGCTGCAGCTCCTCCTGCTATTGGTCTGTGATCGACAAGCTGCACGATCACTGGACAGACGACCTGTCAATCACACCTCAAAACATAGTCTGCTTTCTCATCTATTTGACTCTAAATGGGACCATAATGTATTAAATGAACAGTGAGTGATTGAGACCATCAACTCATTAGGAAGTGTTTACTGAGGTCATCAAACAAGTGGGAAGTAGGGTCGCTCATTTCCTATTCACTTCCATACAACACACTTCTTTTGCAGCCAGTGAAATCACCCCCTGCAGGCCATTCGGAAGAATGCAGGTTTAAGTTAGTTTCAAATTGGCTTCACAAACGGAGCTAGGAGCTAGCCCACTGGTTCTGACATTCAGTGTAAGCATTAGTAAACTGGCAGTAAAAATCCATAGTTTTGGTTGAGCTTGTGTGTAAAAGTATAGACCCCCACAGGTGTGTGCAAGGCCGGATTAACCATAGGGCAACCGGGGCAGGTGCCCCGGGGCCCTCGGGGTGAAGGGGCCCTCCAAATATATATTTTCTTTTTTTGTCGGGCTCATGTTGGGCTCCACAGAACTATGACACAAATCTAAGACCAATCAGGAGAAAATAAAATGTGTTTCCAAGAAGATTAAGTCTGATGATTTAGTCTCATTGGATGCCTGTGGGCAAGTGGTGACCAGGGGCGCGGGAAGTGGGGGTGCTTGTGGTGCTGCGGCACCCTCTGCTGTTTTGTATTGGAAATGTAATGTCAATTATTTTTTCATCATTGTAAAGCCACAGCACAGTGGAGAGGATATTAATGTGAAGATTAGCCTCTTCCTTTTGCTCTCAGAGTGCATCAGATTCATGCATTTTACTTTAAAATGTACAAAATTTCTTTGTCCCCTAGAAACCCCCCAGTCAGGCTAATATCTTTATCCTGCTGGTGCTACCTCTTTGCAAAGCCGAGAATCGCCTATGAGTGCGTGAGAAACTGAATCTCAGAAACGGAATAATAACATAACAGTATAATACTAATGTTAATTTAAAATGAGATATTCCTCTAAATATGGCGAAAAAACATCCAAACATCCGGACGATGGGTAGGGGGGCCCCTGGGAGCTTCAGTGCCCCGGGGCCCCTGGGGGTGTTAATCTGGCTCTGGGTGTGTGTGATCATGAGGTCAGACTCTCCTTATGGGAGCTCAGCCCCCATTGGCCCCCACATAACTCCACCCTCCTCATGGGAGCTCAGCCCCCATTGGCCCCCACATAACTCCACCCTCCTTATGGGAGCTCAGCCCCCATTGGCCCCCACATAACTCCACCCTCCTTATGAGAGCTCAGCCCCCAATGGCCCCCACATAACTCCATCATCCTTATGGGAGCTCAGCCCCCATATAACTCCACCCTCCTTATGGGAGCTCAGCCCCCATTGGCCGCACATAACTCCACCCTCCTCATGGGAGCTCAGCCCCCATTGGCCCCTACATAACTCCATCATCCTTATGGGAGCTCAGCCCCCATATAACTCCACCCTCCTTATGGGAGCTCAGCCCCCATTGGCCGCACATAACTCCACCCTCCTTATGGGAGCTCAGCCCCCATTGGCCCCCACATAACTCCACCCTCCTTATGGGAGCTCAGCCCCCATTGGCCCCTACATAACTCCATCATCCTTATGGGAGCTCAGCCCCCATATAACTCCACCCTCCTTATGGGAGCTCAGCCCCCATTGGCCGCACATAACTCCACCCTCCTTATGGGAGCTCAGCCCCCATTGGCCCCCACATAACTCCACCCTCCTTATAGGAGCTCAGCCTCTTTGTTCCCTCAGACATATGGGGCCCTATTCTCCCACAGGCCTTCGGCGCTAAAACGGGCCTTAAACGCAAAAAAACGTGCCTTGCGCCTGTTTCGGGACGATATCAATATGGCTTTACGCTGCCAAATGCGCTTTAGGCCGAATGGGCATGGCGCAGTCCCAGAATGGGCCATAATGGGCGTGTCGGCCTTAAATCTCGGCGTACTGATATCTTCCCACCTGGCGTAAATTTAGCGCTTTGCGCTTTTGAAAACCAGGCCTATTCAGTGCGCCAGTTGCAAGGAGCGCTCTTCTGCCTCTCCCCTGTCACCCTTCTCTGTCTTTCTCTGAAACCAGGCCTATTCAGTGCGCCAGTGCTCTTCTGCCTCTTCTCTGTCACCCTTCTCTCTCTCTCTCTGACTCCCTCGCTTAGACAGGCACAACACACTTCCCATATAGGAAAAATAAGTTGTAAGTTGCCTGGCATGTCCCAGCATGCATTGTGCTTCTCCATTTCGCTACTAAATAGCAACCAAATGAGGCGAAATAGATATAAAAGGTTGATCTAAATCAATGTGTAATGGTAACACAACCTGCAATTGTACACATTTCAATATTGGACCAAATGAAACATCGAAATGAATACACCACCCTATGTGAAACATATATGTCCTCCTGGGCCTATATATATCTCTTGTGGATTTAACGTGATTTAGATAAGTGATAGCGGAACGATGTCCGCTCCAATAACTTGGCCCTACTTCACATTTAGTTTTACAATAAAAACACATTTATGCAATGACTTTACATAATGTAATTATGTGCATCATTCTACCTGCAGCAGGGGAGAGAAAACGATATCTTTCTGGACAAACTTTCACCAATATAAAAGTAATCTCATCATATAGGGATAGGCTATATTTTTCTAGCTGATGCCTTTAGAACATTCTTTTCACTTTGATCTTGCTATAGTGTAGCGTATTTACATGCTTGCAGTATTTAAACTGCAGTTAGATTGGTTTGAGAAGCATCATAATATGGAATAATAGCCGATATATGGAGACGGACAGACGGGATGAAGGGAGGGGGGGGGAAGCAGAGGCTTGGGTTTGTCTGGTTTTACTGGACCACTGGAATTGGAGCTTAAAAGGCAAGCTTGTGGTTCGTTTATTGCACTTATCCAATGAACTGACGGTGCATAATTTTACGCTTAAAAGGCGTGGTTGTAATGCGTTAGGCTGAGTGGAGCGCCAGCACCAAGATATCAAGTGCGCTGGTCCACGCCCACTGATCAGCGCTGCGCCATGCGCTCGGCCTAGAAACTACGCCGATGCAACGATAGGGGCCATGATGTGTTTGCTGTGTTTGGATCCACACTGAGATGACATGAAGGCATCTGATGGAGAGAAGAACACACAAACACACACACACACACACACACACACACACACACACACACACACACACACACACACACACACACACAGGCATGCACACACAGGCATGAACACACACACACAGCTGACATCAGAAATCACTGTTCACTGAGACTCTTCATCAGCTCTCAGTCGGTGAGGCAACAGCCAGTAGAAAGACTGGGAGAGATCATTTAAAGCAGCGGTGCCCAAATTCTTTCCCATGAAGGGCCAAAACTCAATCTGGGTGGAGGGCCGAGGGCCAAAAATAAACGTTGTGGAATTACATTAAAATGTATTGTGTTTTATAGAAAATTAACATTGTAAATCTAAAATAACATTTCAATATAATAATCTACTTTTTATCTGTTTGGTAATTGTAATAATTTGCAATTGGTTATATATATTTAAAAAAACATCTGCATTTGTGGGGAGCTTAAACATTTAATCAATAAACACCCAGTTCAAAACAGTTGTATTTTCCACCTTTGTAATCAAGAGAGAAATTTGACTTAATTCACAACTTGAAAAATCCTCAAGGTACTTTGAAAATCAGCTTTATTGTCCATATTTTGTAAACAATTTGCCATGACAATTTGCAGGGATGCAATCTCAGGAGTGAACACAGTATATCCTCAGCCACATTCAGACACTGTTTCACAAAGTCACCACATGAAAAAGCTCGTCCACCCTTTGCAATCAGTGCAGATATCTGATAACTTGCCCGAGTTGCATTCTGGATAAAAAATCGCGAAAAAAAGTACAATAAATAAATAAAAATAAATCCCAAATCCGTGGCGGGCCAAAACAACGGGCCGCGGGCCCCAAATTGGTCAGCACTGATTTAAAGTCTGTGTGTGTGTGTGTGTGTGTGTGTGTGTGTGTGTGTGTGTGTGTGTGTGTGTGTGTGTGTGTGTGTGTGTGTGTGTGTGTGTGTGTGTGTGTGTGTGTGAGAGAGAGAGAGAGAGAGAGAGAGTGTGAGCTAGTGTGTTCATGCTGTGTCAATACTCACATGTTGTCAGGATGTCAGCTGTGATCCAGGTTTATTTTTTATTTTTTATTTCTTAATGTTTTATCTGTCAGCCTGTAGAGATGAAGACAACAGCAACAACAACAACAACATCATCAGTCATCTGCAGGTTGTCACATGATCAACACTCTCAGCTGGAAACTCTCTCTGCTTCTTGCTGATCTGATTGGCCGACACCTTCAGAAGAATAAGAACTAGACTAGAGGGACAAAGCCGTCTTTATTTGTCACACAGACACCCACAACACATGCATGCAGACACACACACACACACACACACACACACACACACACACACACACACGCGGACTGCATAATCGGGCACGTCGGGCAAATGCCCGGTGGCCTGGCCTGGCCTGGCCTGCAATTTTTTTTTTTTTTTTTTTTTGTGTGCCCCCAGTCAGGCCACTCACTGAACAGCAGGCCAGGCGCCGCCTACTGGTTTACTAGTGGTTTTATTACTTTATTCAGGGTTAAAGTGGGTGCATCTCATTGTAAAATTGGACTCGGCCCAAATTGGGCTTCAAACGGCCCAAATTGGGCTTCAAACGGCCCAAATCTGGCTTCAAACTGCCCAAATTGGGCTTCAAACAGCCCTAATCTGGCTTCAAATGGCCCAAATTTTTCGCCAGCGCCCTTCGGACGCCGGCACGCGCGTCAGCCCATGTCGGCCTGGCCTGCTTGGTATCTAATGCCCGGCCTGAATTAGAATCCCAGTCCGCCCCTGCACACACACACACACAGGCTGGTGTAATGAACCCAGGATCTTCATGCTGTGAGGCAACAGCGCCACCTTGCTGCCCTCCACCGCCATCAGTGAGAAAAGTTTTTTTTTTTTTTTTTTTTTTCTTTAAAGGCCCAATCCGTCAATACTCACTATTACTGACGCCGGTGGCTGTTAGTGTAACTGCAGGCAGCGTGTGAACGAGCTGACGTGCGGGCACCATACTCGCACGCGCACAAGCAGTTGCCTGGCAACAGCAGAGCTGTTCGTTTCTTTGTAACGTTAACTCATAAAAGTCACTTGAAAACGGCAACCTGGACAATTTATCGGTCAGATCAGCCTCGAGATGCCCAGGAAGGATTCTGGATGAATTAGGGGACGTTATTGTGGTATGTTTGGTCGTGTTTTGGCTTGCGTTGGCTGCGGGCAAGTCGATACTCATGTTAGCACAAGCCAGGAAATAGCCTGCTCACCCTGTATGTACGGTACCGTGTAATGCCTGGAGTTGACCAAACTGAACAATCAAACAATGTTTCATAAGCATAACAGTAACGCTAGGCATATTTACGACTGTTAAATTCATTATCCACACAAGACGGTAACGTTATTAGTGGGGCTGGTGGTAATTTCTATAAATGTAAATTAATATTAGTTAGCCGCGATTAGCATCAAGCTAACGTTACTAGTATGTGCAGTCCCACAGTGCAGCTAACTGCAGTCAGAGCCTGCTGGCTGCGGGAAGTGGAGTTGACCAAACTGAACAGTCAAACAATGTACCGTAAGCATAACAGACAGTAGGCTAACGTTAGGCATATTTCTGACTGTTAGATTCATTATCAACACAAGACAGTAACGTTATTAGTGGGGCTGGTGGTAATTTCTATAAATATGGCTAAATCTATTAGTTAGCCGCGTATAGCATCAAGCTAACGTTCAGGCAGACTCACCACCGCAGCTAAATGCAGTCAAACAATAATGTTCCATGACCATAAGCATAACGGTAGTAACGTTAGGGTTGCATTACTTCACACAAGACGGTAATGTTAGCAGAGTTTCTGACCAGGTGGTCAGATACTTGTACTACGGAGTGACAGTAAAAATCTTGAATCTTGAAAATCCATTAGCAAGCAGCTAACGTTATCTGGTCAAAACCACATTACAGTAGCTACAAGCAGCAAGTTTCCTTCATGAACCAAAAACACAGTCCTGACTCTAGTTTCCCCCCGATGTCGGTCACATTGCTGCTGTCTGGCCAGACGGGCTTCATTAGATAAATATTTATTTATTTATTTATTTAGTCTGGACTTTTTCTGGAGTCTGTGTTGTTGTTTCCTTTAGCTAGCAGCTAGCGACGAACGTAACGCTAAAAGCTACTTCAGCCATTTCCTGTTAGCGTCTAGGACAAGAGACAAGCTCGTGAACGCGCGAGACGTCACATCCTCTAGCTGTGGCGGGAGATGCTATCCACTTCGAAACTGCGGTTTTTCCATGTATGTTCTGAACGGCTGGTCTGAGAGAAACGCCCCTGGTCGCCATTTTTAAGTTACGTCAAGGCGCATTCACTCATTGCCAATAATAAACACTTTGTGCACATTTATTTCTCGCCAGAACCGACGGAATGGACCTTTAAAGAACAATATACGAACAAGACAAACAGGCTCAGACACAGGAAAGGAAAGGAAAAAAAAACATACATCAACATTGCAACATGGCGCTATCAGCTGCATAAGGTGCTTATATATATCGTCGCTGTTGTGCCAGGACCTCAAATGTGCCTTTTTTCACTTTTTCACTTTTTGTCATAAATCAGTGCCATTGGTCACCCTTCATGTCTCTGTGTGGTTGCAACCAATGGAAAAGCATTAAAACAAGCTTGTGAATAAATCTCGTAACGCCATTCGCCCTCAATCTGTCAGTCAAACCTCGAAATTCGTCCCCTACCTCCGTGTGTACCCCCCACGCAGGACAATAAACCCGGAAAAGTCACACGGCAGACGTGCTGTGTATTTCTCATATCGTTTTGACTAATCCTGGCTTCCTCTGACATTAATATATCAATCAAATGTTTTCCAGTTATTCCTAGGCTGCAAACTTGTTTTAACATGCAAATCGGAGTGTTTTCTGACGAGAATAAAGTAACATTAACGCTACGTTATGTCAGACTATTTCTCACCCCATGCGAAAGCCCCCGCCTCGGACATGAGAGGCGAGGGGCAATGCTCTTGCTCCTGCGCGCGCCCCCGCGGCCTGGAGCTTGGGGGCTCGTGCATGAGCATGCGACTCTCCCGCTTGACTGGCCGGGAGAAAGTGCTTCCAAGTCGGACTGATAATATAAACAACATCATTTGAGCTTATCCAGGTAAGATATTAATAAAGTAATGACACATTCAGCGGGAAACTAACTATAATTAAGACGTGCCAAGTTTGACGACGTTTGGTTCAGTATTTTAAGAGCAAACAGGTTTTTTAACTTCCTGAAAAGTTTCTGTTTTGGAAATTCGAGGTCCTGGAACGACAGCGACGATAGATATATATTTAAAAAAAAAAGTGCATGGGGTCCCGTGCAAAGGGTCCATGAGGTACCAGCCGGGCGAGCCATCCGTCACCCCTAACCTCAGTTACTGGTCATTCTTAACCTCGTCAAAGTAGCCAAAAACGGTTCTCAGGGACCTGAGTTTCTCCATCTGTACAACAGAGATCATGTCCATCAGCCACACCTGGAAGGTGAAGAGAAGGACTTCCATTCCTTCAGAATGAGTATTTTGGCAACAGTTGTCCCCAATGTCAGAGATTGTTGCACAGCTGTAGGGAAGTTCAGTGAGGACTCCGAGCAGCCGAAGATGGTGAGTTCTGCCTCCGGTTGTAGGGTTATTTTGTAGGCTTTAAAGTACCGATCAAATATTTTGGCCCAGAATCCTGTTAGTGATGCAGACCAGAAGGCATGAGATAATGTGCCCTCTGATACCTGACACCTGTCACACAGTGGCGAGACAGAAGGGAAGATCCTGTGCAGTTTATGCTTGGAGTAGTGAAGACGGTGAGCAACTTTAAATTGGATCAGCTGGTGTCTGCTATTAACTGAGCAAAGTTGTACCACAGACAGACTCCTTTCCCATATAATATCAGATACATCAATACCAAGTTCTCCCTGCCATGCTTCTCTAATCTTCTCAGTAGAGGCCGTGCTGCAGTTGCCAAACAGACATACAAATCTAGAGATTAGGTGCTTGGAGTTAGAGGGGCTCAGCAATACATCGAAAAAAGCATGTTCATTTGGGAGCACCTCGAAGGTGCGGATTTTGGATCTAACATAATTTCTGATTTGGAGGAAACTGAGCCAGTTTGTGCCAGGCAACTCAAACTTCCTCTTTAGTAGATCAAAGGATGCAAAATGACCATCTATGTACAGGTCTTTGATGGAAACCAGCCCTTTCTCACTCCAGGCGTGATCGTTTCTGTCTGACCATGGAGCCAAAAAAGAGTGATTGAAACAAATCGGCGTGTGGACAGAAACGTCTGGTACACTCAAAACACTCCTAATTTGGTTTAAAATTCTGACACAGTTTTTCATGACAAAACTTAAATTTAAATCTTGTAAGGTTGCAGGTCTCTCTAATTTAGCAAATAGCATGGCTGGGGGGACACCTCGGCATTCCGAAATGTCGGCACTCTGAAATACCGGCATTCCGACAAAATTGAGATCTGTCTCGCCATTGCGAAAGAACCCTAACCCTAACCCTAACCCGGGGGACCGGCTGGAGCTAACCTCTCCCAGCCCCCACGTCTAAACCTAACCTCCCCCAGACCCTAACCCTAAACCTAACCTCTCCCACCCCCCACGCCTAAGCCTAACCTCCCCCAGAACCTAACCCTAAACCTAACCTCTCGGCTAAACATTTTTTGGAGATAAAAAGGGCCGCCTCTCCGAAAGCATAGAAGTCAATGATCGGAATGCCGACACTTCGGAATGGCGAGATGACCCCCATGGCTGGTAAGGAAGAGTTGACAATGGAGTTGGCCTCCATTTTCAGCCACAAGGGGGCCCCAGAAGTTAAGTTGCCTGGAATCCCTTGTCGCCAGTACATCAAAGCCCTAACATTGGCAGCCCAGTAGTAGTGCCTAAATACTGGTAAGGCCAGCCCTCCCTCAGACCTAGGTTTTTGCAAGTGAATTTTCGAAATTATGTGGTTCTTATAGTTCCAGATGTATGACAGAATTATGGAGTCCAGTTACTTGAAAAAAGCTGATGTGAGAAAGACGGGAAGATTTTGACAAAGATAAAGGAACCGAGGAAGAGAGGCCATCTTAACTGAGTTTATACGGCCAATCATGGAGAGGGGCAGGTTTTTCCAGTTTTCTATACACTTTCTAAGTCTTGAAACAAAGTCTGCAAAGTTCAACTTGAATATTAGTTTAGGATCTCTGGGTATGGTCAAGCCGAGATAGGTAAGGCGGTCCTTTGCCAATTTGAACAGGAGATTCTCCAGGAAACCAGGAGTGAAGACATCAGAGAGAGGCATAAAGTCACTCTTTGTCCAGTTAATTGTGTATCCGGATAGCTTACCTAAGGAGGTGATTAATTCTAGGAGAGGGGGGATCGATTGTTCTGAGTTATGTAGGTATAATATTACGTCGTCGGCGTACAAACTGATACGTGTCTCAATACCTCCGACCTTCAAGCCTGCGATATTTGGG
>NC_139630.1:7735210-7862710 GCF_964638095.1 Poromitra crassiceps
TGACGGTGTAACTCATTCTATTTCAAGATAAGCCTTATCTCCAATCTCATGTTTTTTATAGTTGTTATTGTAATAACAATTTCCCACAACAGCATGTTTTGTATTTGTGCATTTCAAATAAAATACTACTTTTCCAGTCATATATTGTCATTATTCAAGTTTAAAAAAATATTGTTAAAATCGTATCGTATCGTATCGTTATCGTGAACCCAGTATCGTGATACGTATCGTATCGTGAACTGAGTGTATCGTGACACCCCTAGAGAGAACCAATGGCTACATGTTAGGACTAAGACCATGGCTATAAGTATGATGAGAGCTCAAAGTCCTCATTGAGACCATGGTAACTGTTGCACCAGCTGAACCTTATTCATCTCTTAAGTTAGGCTGTAAAGTCTACACTTTTTGTGACCTTGATGAAGGCACAGTGTGTTGAAACATCAGGTCACAACTTGATTTAAATAGAAGCATAACAGAGTGTGCAGTTCTCCATCTTTTCACATGACACCTTCTTCAGACAGTCTGCACCTCACCTGAAGTCACTGGGTGCTCATCTCCAGCTCCTGTGTTCTTTACATTAAATGTCAGCATGTAGTAGAGCAGATAATTGCAAATATAGCAAGAATCGTTCAAATAGTGATACAAGCATGACATTTGGTACATATACTCTTCAAATCCCACTCTTTTAAAAAAATACCGCTGGCCACGCAAAATTCCAAGATGGCGGCCCCAAAATCCAAGATGTCCGCCCAAAAATGGGTTTTTTCCTTTATAACTCGAAATGCATTGATTTTAAACCCCATAAATGTACTAAAGTTGAATATAAAGTTGAGTATTGTGGATCTTTTGGTACCAGGTGCATGTCTGTATCTATTACGGTTCATGAGATACAGCATATAGGTACTTTTACAGACTCGGGAGAGCAAAAAATTTGTACCATTGATTGTTGTTAAGTTAATTTGGTAATATGAAAATGTTATTCATATGCAATAGAGTGAATGTCAGCACACAACCACAGGGCACACTGGTGACATCACTGCTGTGTAACAGCATGGGGTTCAGTGTCAGCTGATCTAGATATACTACTGCTTTATTAGACTTGTAGTTGTAGTAGTTTAGTTTAGTGTCCCAAATGCTGTCTGACAGCCCCATGTCCATTAGCTAGTAAACCGTAGTTGGTAGTTAGTAGATATAGTTAGATAGCCGCACCTGAATTGACAGGGTGTGCCAGCGCGGGAGAGCCGAGCCAAGGGTAACGGGGCTTCAGTTACCCGGAAGGTGTACAGATCACACGGGACTTAAATGGCATTGGATGAATGATCGGGCTAGGTGTAGGTTAACCAATAATAACTGAACCTAGTTGTATCCCATACAAGAATGTGTGTTATTTGGTTAATGTGGTAAAAGGATAGCCCCTCGGCCTTAATCAAAACCCAAAATGGCAGATTCAAACTCCATCTTTGCGAAAAGACAAACTGACAGGTCTAAATGTTGTCTTTGTCAAAAAGACAGAACAGACGGAGACCTAACATCACCTCGAACTCATTACACCCTTGAACATGATGGCTATGCCATGCTGGCTACCAACATACCAATGTTTCATGAAATCCAGGAAATGCCATTGATCCTGGATCCAGCAAGGCTGGATGAAGGTGGTGGTATTGATGCTACTTTAAGAAAAAATCAGGCTAAATACCACGTCAGCTGCCGGTTGTTGTTTAACAACACCAAATTGGATTGGGCAAGGAAACACCGATCTGCTGGTCCCAGCTGTGAGCCTGAGGATGTTCATGCAAAGCAGCGGCGAAATAGTCGTCCACAGTTCCAGTTCTGGCACATGGTGCTGTCTATAGAGCTGGTCATCTTCTTGCTCATCAGGTCCTTCCGTGAGGCCAACTTTGCTCTCTATTGCCAGGCACTGAGTGAGTTAATACCTTATTTTTTTGCCAAGAACAACCACAACTACGCACGGTGGCTGCCTATCCACCTCAGGGACATGCTCACTCTAGAGAACACACACCCAGGACTGGCTCAAGAGTTCCAGAATGGCAACTTTGTTGTCCATAAAACCAATAGGGATTTCTCTGCCCTTGCCCTTGATCAAGCTCACGAGCAGGCCAATGCCATCATCAAGGCTGATGGTGGTGCCATTTGGCTTAATGAAGACCCATCCGCACTTAGGAGATGGATGGTAGCTGGTCCTGAGGTCAGCCGTTTGGTGTCCCAGTATGAAATGGAGGCACAAACCAAAGAGGGCAGTGAGCACAGAAGCCACCATGAGCAAACTCCACATGCACAGAAAACTTTCAAGGAGAGGGTTGATAAGTTGTCCCAAGCTCTGAAAGACCTAGGCAACCCATTCCAGGAAGACAATAAAGACCTGTATTCGCTTGACACCAAAGACATTGCTCACCCTGACTCTGCAGAACTTCTGCAGTCACACTTCTGGAGTTTTCACGGGCACTGGAAAAAAATCCATCCTTCTTCTATGAGCCAATCAAGAAAAACAAAGCTGACTTCTTCAGACAGGACTCTTCTTCTGCTGAACCCTCGAAGCAGAAGCTTCTCAACGAGGACTGTCAGCTGTTCTCAAAGCTTTTCATCTCCTGTCAGAGCCGAGAGTGTAACCTGCAGGAGTTCTTTCAGCATGAGAACCAGTCTTTCCCTGCTGCACTGAGCAAGGGTGGAAGACTGTACTCTTGCCAGAAGTCTCAGCTGACCTCTATCCTTGAGATGTCCCACCAGTTGACAAATAACCTGAGGCAGACATTGTCATTGTAGATGGGTCAGCTTTGGTCCATGCCCTGCCACCAAAAAGATCCAATACATTTGAGGACTATGCAGCTCTCGACTTCCTACCAGTGATACACATGTACACCAGCAAGTACACGATGACACATCTTGTCTTTGATGTGTACAGCCCATCAAGTCTTAAAGCAGAAACCAGGTCCAAACGTGGCCAGGGAGGAAGACTGCACACTTGAGCTCCCTGTATGTGCATTTTATTTAGCACATCCAAAATGGTGTAACTCTACACTCTTGTGGGTCTCATAAACCCATTTTTTGCTCTCCCGAGTCTGTAAAAGTAACTATATGCTGTATCTCAAGAAGCGTAATAGATACAGACATCCACCTGGTACCAAAAGATCCGCAATACCCAACTTTATATTCAACTTTAGTACATTTATGGGGTTTAAAATCAATGCATTTCGAGTTATAAAGGAAAAAACACATTTTTGGGTGGACATCTTGGATTTTGGGGCCGCCATCTTGGAATTTTGCGTGGCCAGCGGTATTTTTGAAAAGAGTGGGTTTTTAAGAGTATATGTACCAAATTTCATGCTTGTATCACCATTTGAACAATTATTTCACTTATCTGCTCTACTAATGATATTCATAGAACATCTATAATGAACAAAGAACTGACAGCATGTCTGACCTCAGAGTCTTCAGTCGACAGTGTGGACTCTCCAGTCCAGCAGACAGCTTCACTGCTGAATCTTCCAGCCTGTTGTAACTCAGGTCCAGCTCTGTCAGATGGGAGGGGTTGGACTTCAGAGCTGAGGCCACGACTTCACAGTGAGTCTCTGAGAGTCCACACTTAACAAGTCTGTGATGACAGATATAATGTAAAATCAGTTATTATCAAAACAGAGCAGAGAACAAGCATACCAATAACTTTATGCTGAATTAATATACATATGATGATGATGATGATAATAATAATAATAATAATAATAATAATCCTAGTCATAATAATTGTAATAATCATAATAACAATTGTTTTAATCACATGTAAACATTTTAACCACAGCTTTAAGCTCTTGAGCTTAAGCCACCTTCACCCCTTAACTGGAGGATATTTAGAAATAAAACTCTGAAAAGAAATTACAATCTGATAGAGTGAGTGTTGAGTAGGAGAGTAGTAGGAATACAGTGTGCAGTGTGAGTAGGGACAGTGTGAGTAGAGTGAGTGTTCAGGAGAGTAGTAGGTAAGTTCTGGTAATCACATTATGCAGGAGGATATGACTCCTGTGACTTTCTCCCATTTTTCTCCCATTTATGTATTACAAAAAAAAAATGTTAGATTGATCACAAACTCTCCCTGGACTTCTCACACTGTCCCATTATTTCAAACTCTGGAGCTGTTAAACATATTTGACATTAATACATTTCAAATGTCTTTTTGTGTTTCAATTTGTCAATAATTCACTTCCCATTTCTTTCGACAGATTATTTATTAGTAGGTCTCTTATTCATTGTTATCACACCAGATCTGCTGATCTTTAGCTAGAAAAGCGGTTTTCCTAGACACTCATATAATACATACTCTTGCCGGGGCACTAGTGCAAAGTCACTTTGACTATGCTGCCACCCCTTAGCAAAAATAAGTATACTTCAAGTTTATTTTATTAAGTAAACTTAAGTAAAGACCAAGTGTATTTCCAAGTGTACTTTTATGCAAGTATACTTATATACTCAAGTACATTTTATGCACCAAGTATACTAATATCAATATACTAGTAGTATACTCCAAGTGTACTTGCCTAATACTTCTTGACACTAAATTGGCACTAAATCGGCCCAATTCAGTATACTAGTAGTATACTAAGTAAGTATACTACTAGTATACTTTAAGTGTAAGGAAAAAGTATGACCATGTGAGATTCAAACTCAGGGACCCTTCCTTTCAGCACAATGTCCTGTGTCTTATCCACTCGGCCATCCGTTCAGCTGAGTAAAGTAGTGAATGTTGACCATACCACTATATGTGTATCTGTCTCTATTCTAACACTACAGGTCAGATTGGGCTGAAAATTTGCATGGAGGTGGGTTATGATCTGGGGAAGGTCATGAGCAGATTGGAAAGTCCTGGGAAATCCTGGAAACGACCTGGAAAACACCCCATGCCCACAGCCCAGTTCGGATTGGGCTGAAATTTTGCATGGAGGGGGGTAGTGATCTGGGGAAGGTCATGGGCATGTCATCAAGTCCTGGGACCACCTGGAAAGACCTGGAAAATCCTGGAAAACACCTGGAAAACACCTTACGCCCACACCCCAGGACGGATTGAGCTGAAATTTTGCATGACGGGGTGTTAGGATCTGGGGAAGGTCATGGGCACTTCATCCAGTCCTCGAACCACTTGGAAAGTCCTGGAAAACACCTGACACCCACACCCCAGGTGGCATTGTACTGAATATTTGCATGGCGGTGGGTTGTGATCAGGGGATGGTCATAGGCAGGTTGTGTACTTCTGGAAACCATGTGTGGACACCACCATAATTTCCCGGGGAAGCAAAAGGCACAGTTGTATTGCTTTAATTGTGCCTATAAAAGGGAGCATGGGCTCTGTTTGTCTGTTTCAATTGTCCCTCTGATGATACCATGAATGAATGAATGAATGAATGGATGATGTCACAATGTCTATGACATCATCACATGACATGACATCACATGACATCTTCAGTGGTGGTCATCAGTGAGTGATGTCATCAGTGATGTGAAGTTGGGCAATTGTGTGCTGAGTGACATCACTCAAGCACTCCATATATTCTGGTACTGCCTTAGCAGCCAGTATACATCAAGTCTGCTACTCTCACACATGGAAGAATTGTCAATAAAATCAGCCAAATGTGTATGGTGTATACTACCTCAAAGAAACCGATATGTCTGAAAAAGTATTGAATAGGCTATAATCTATCGACTATAAGGGACCACATGGAAATAAGCCTCTGGGATTTATTGTGATATCCTGATTTTTCCATTTTATATGCAGAACTGCTGTAGCCTACTTCAAATAAAACAAATCAACTACAAGCCAAGTATACTTAGACTTTTCTGTATACTGTGTAAGTACACTTAAGTACTTCTCTTTGTCTTGAACTACTACTGCGCCCGCCTTGTCAGCGCTCTTAATGACAATCGAGGAATCATTAGACAGGGAGTCAAGAGCCTGGCGCTCATTCAGGGTGAGGTTAGAAAACCTAGTATTCGATCACCACCTCAAAAGAGGTGGTGATCGAGACAGAGTCCTATAACAGAAAGAGGCAGCCTGGATTCATTATCTACAAACAGAGAGCCCTAGGGGTCTAAATGAGGAACTGCAGCTAGGCTGCTTTCTATAGATTCGCTATTGCATAATGAGCCTACTGTTTTTTGTTTTTTGATTTCTTTATATCATTCTTTATATCATTCCTTCTTTATATAATTTATTTTGATCAAAATTATTATCTTCTTTATTATCTTGTTCATTATTGATTTTTCACCTTTTTTCACAGATGGTTTGAGGTTATTTGGTTTATTCCCTGCTATTTGTTACATGTTTTTTGTACTGATCAGCTTTCAGCCACACCCCCCCTTTCAGTCTATCATTCATTATATTCATTATATTTGTCCAAGAGTTATTTCCATACTGTTTTCTTTTATAAATGACTATTATAGCCCACTTGTATTGTACAAAGACAAACTATATTTCTTTTTCATATTGATGAATTTCTTTAGACTGAAGCCTGATAATCTATGCATATCTATAAAGATGATTGGCCTGCCACCTAACACGGCTGATCTCCATTCTCCATTAGTCCCCTCCTGCGAGTGATTGGCTGTGATCAGTGTCTACCCCTGTATATAATGTTTGTCCATTGTCATATTGTCATGCTGACGAAGCCTTCTAGGTGAAACGTTCATCACCTTGCTTGCCCACAATAAATAAGATAATTTTTCTTAAACCGTGTGTGCCGGGACATCTGTCACCTACTAGTATCCTCCGACCCAGGCACCCGTATACTTTTTATATATCTTTATGGGAGTCGTGCTTGCTAACTGTTTTTCCTACTCCAAAAGATTGCCACAGATTTCCTCGTCTGTAGAAAATGCCCTCTCCAGACCCTGAATGGATTTCTAATGGCGCTCTGTATGGAGATCCCCTTTCCAAGCCGTCCCCGAAGACAGCACTCACAGAGTTTGGCTTTTCCGAGCTCTCCTGACCCTGAATGCAACATTTCTAATGGCCCTCTGTGCGGAAAGGCGCCTTTCCAAGCCGTCCCTGAAGGCAGCAGAGCCAAGAAATGAAAGCGTCAAACTTCAAAGCATAGCAAGCCAGCCCATGCACACATGTGACACAACAGCAGCACACAGACCGTTGGACTTAATTTGAGACAGACAGATATCACTATCAGGTACATAGGCCTATGTGGCCATTGGCCAAAACAAAGTATTATACTGTTTTTTCATCTTATTTGTCAATAGGGACCCCGCCCCTCTCTCTCTCTCCCTCTCTCTCTCTCTCTCTCTCTCTCAGTCCATGTAATTTCACAATTTGCTAATTTAATTTTGATCGATCACACATGATGACTGACGAGGGTCTTCTAGGCAATCAGGCAATGCATAGAATTACATGATAAAACTGACATAAAACTGCAACTGCACAATTTGGCTTTGATAACCATTCATCTAGCTAGTATACTGGATTGTTGTAGGCTACTTGTAGGGCAGTGATATACCCGAGGCTCAAAAGCCACATACGGCTCCTTTATAGGTAGTTCTGGCTCTTTTAAGTCACACTTAATAAATGAATGAATGAATAAATAGCCTAAATAAATAAATAAAATCAAAATAAAGGGAACAAGGGCAATTTTGCGGGGATTGTGGCTCTTGGAAAGATTTTTTTTGGTCAATGTGTCTCCTGATAGGGCAAGGTTGTTGTCACTCAGTGTTGTAAAATTAATGCTGAATTGCTCATAGATCATCAGTGACAGCAGCCATACTGCACAGCAAAATACAGTAGTAATGATAACACATTGAACAATTGATAGAGAAATATAGAAAATATAGAAATATAGGATAGAGCGGAGGAGAGAGCAGGAGAAGGGAGGGAGAGCAGGGGGAATGTGAGAGAGTGATGAGGTGGGGAGTGAATGGGAAATGTTGGGGAGTATAGGAGGTGGGGAAGGAGCAGGGGAAGGGGGAAAGAGGAGAGAGCAGGAGAGGGGAGGGGGGAGGGAGAGCGGGGGATGTGGGGGAGGAGAGAGCAGAGGGAGGAGGTGGGGAGAGAATGGGAAATGTGGGGGAGGAGAGAACGGAGAAGCAGAGGTGGGGAAGGCGCAGGGTAAGGGGGAAAGAAAGAGAATGGGTGCCATGCTTTAAAATAATGTGTGTGTGTGTGTGTGGGGGGGGGGGTCGGGAAGGGGAGGAGGTGGGGAGGGAGAGCAGGGGGAGTATGAGAGACTATGGGCCCTATTCTCCCACAGGCCTTCGGTGCAAAAACTGGCCTTAAAAGCAAAAAAATGTGCCTTGCGCCTGCCTCGGGAAGATATCAACATGGCTTTAGGCCGCCAAATGCGCTTTAGGCGGAATGGGCGTGGCGCAGTCCCAGAATGGGCGAGAATGGGCATTTCGGCCTTAAATACCGGCCTAATGATATCTTCCCACCTGGCGTAAATTTAGCGCCTTGCGCTTTTGAAAACCAGGCCTATTCAGTGCGCTGGTTGCGCGGAGCCTCCTCTGCCCTTTCCTCTGTCCCTTCTCTCTGTGTCACTCCCTCTCTCTTACTGATCAGTCTGACAGGCACAATACGGACTGCTTGAAAAAAAGTTCGCCGGTTCTCTCTCTCTCAGAAAAAATAAGTTGTTCTACCGTACATATTTTAACAACATGACAGTTTTTTCTAACATGACAGTTTTGAGCCCACATTCAGAGGCTATTGCATCATCCTACCTGTGCAGTGAAGGCGAGTGAAAACGAGATGATTCTGGGCAAACATTCACTGCGGCTTCCCTGCAACAGCCAGACATGTGAAATCTCCCAGCATGCATTGGGCTAATCTATTTCGATAATAAATCGCATCGAAATTAGCCTAAATAGATAGAAAGGTACATCGAAATAGATCTAAATAATGTGTAATGTTCCCACAACATGGTACTGTAGAACATTTCAATATTGGACAAAATAAAATCGCGAAATCCAAACACAACCCTATGTGAAACATATATGTTATCCTGGGCCTATATATATCCCTTGTCGATTTAACGGGATTTAGATAAGTGACAGCGTAACGGGCTTCTACTGTCATGTGCTATACTGTGATGTCTGCTCCAATAAATTGGCCCTACTTCACATTTAGTTTTACAATAAAAACACATTTCTGCAATGACTTTACATAATGTAGGCTATATTTATGTGCATCATCCTACCTGTGCAGCAGGGGAGAGAAAACATATCATTCTGGACAAACTTTCACCAATCTAATTAATCTCATCATATAGGGATAGGCTATATTTTTTCTAGCTGATGCGTTTAGAACATTCTTTTCACTTTGATCTTGCTATAGTGTAGCATATTTACATGCTTGCAGTATTTAAACTGCAGTTAGATTGGTTTGTTATTGGAACTTTGTTATTTGAAGAAATAACACACCTATGTGCCCCAGGACTGAAAGGTTTCCTGTAGAGAGCAAATGGTGCTTCATGGACATGAAAGGATAGTCGTGCGTTCCTTTATCGCAAAATAACTGGGATGTGGAGGCTAAATGACACTGTGAAAGGTTGGTTTAGAATAGCTTAGGTAGGCGATAGATTAGCTACAGCCTAAGGCTGACCTGTTATAGTGCTCAGGCAAAGATCAGACTAGAGCAGAGTAGGATAGGCCAGATTAGGCTGTAGATTAGCTAGATCCCCTATGTCCCAGTTAGCTCTGGTTAATGTTTAGAGTAGTCAGTTTGTCTGATCTTCTCCCCCCCCCCTCTCTTTCTCTTTCCCCCTTCCCCCGCTCCTTCCCTTCCTCCCCCTTCCTGTTCTCCCCTCTCCCACATTTCCCATCCCCCCCCACCTCCTCTCTTTCCATGCTCTTTCCTCCCCCACATCCCGCCGCTCACCCCCCTCCCTTCTCCTGCTCTCTCCTCCTTCTCCCCTCCTCTGCTCCTTCTCCTCTTCTCCCCTATTTTTCCCGAATCCCTGCCACTTCCTGCTCTCCCCTCTCTCACATTCCCCCTGCTCTCCCTCCCCTGCACCCTCCCACCTCTCCTTCTCCTCCCTCTCCTCCCCCACATCCCCCCGCTCTCCCTCCCGCCTCCACTCTCCTGCTTTCTCCTCTTCCCCCCTTCCCCCACTACTCTAAAGCATAGTACACATTCTACTCCAAAGCATGGCACCCACTCTATCCCCTCCAATATTTCGCCACTATTTAAAGCATGGCACCCATTCTTTCCTAAAGCGAGGCACCCATAAGCTCTATATGCAGGGGTGAAAGTGGTTTGAATTTCTTGCAGGAACTATAGGCTACTACCCCAACCTTCATCGTTTCATATTGTTCTCCTCCCACCCCCATGCATCCCTGAACACACACATCCAATTTTTAATGCCTGTATGGTGTCGAAATTAGATTAACATTTACAACTAAATTCATCAACAGTCAAACAGTCTGTCTTTGAATTGTCAGAACAGTGGGCAGATAAATTAATGAACAGATTATTAGTAAAATAAAATATCTCAGGATAGGATACATACAAAATGTTGTACTGTATGCACACAGACTGTGTTCTGAGTAAGCCACTGTCTAGTTTGCTAGTAAGCTAACTTCATGTCCATTCTCTGGTCTAAATTAGCATCATCACCTGTATTTGCATCTGAGGGTGGGTTTTCATTTTGCAGAGGCTCTGCCTCTTCCCTCTGGCCCTCAATTTGCTCTTTTCTTCTAACTTTAGCCACATTATCTGCTTCTTTATCTCTCTCCTTCCTCTTAAACATTTGAGTTAGTGTTCGTTGCATGTTTCTGCTCCTTTTGTTCTGAAAACAATGGCAAACATGTTGGGCTCGTTTATTATCCATCCTTGGCCGCTGCCCGGTGCAAATTGCATTAATAAAGTAGGTGCATTTGGTCGCAAAATGTCCGGGAACAATAAATCAAACGCACCTTTATACAACAGTTAGTTCCGGCCGAGTAATTTGATTGGACAAGAGTTGCCTACCGCCGTACATTTCACGTTAACACAACAGCGCTGGCACTTCACTGTGTGTGTATCACTCCATTTCACTGCGCCTCCTCCTGCTAGCTGCTGTTAGGCTACTCGCCCCACAATTGCCACAAAGTAAACCCATGCCTTGCGGCACATCGCTGCCTGCCTGCCTCTCAGTGGTTGGAAATATTACCGTTTCTGCTTGCTTGCTTGCTTGCTTGCTTGGGAACTACTACACTCGTGCAATCCTGGTGGAACTGTTTTTGTTGGCGGAGCGGAGGCAAGCCGCAAGCGAGACTAGACTTCACACAGCCCAGTGCAGGCAGCAGCAGCGGCATTCAGGAGCTGCGTGCTGGAAGCGCAAATCAGCCTACACACACAGCACAGATTAAAAACCACTGACAGCCAGGTCTAAAACACGGAACAATTTAGAAGCAATTCATGAGAGAGACTGTTGTTTATTAGTAATGACATAACGTCAGCCATGCATTTCCTTGTTGGAAATTATGGATCGACTGCACTCTGCAACAATCGGATTTTGATTGACAGGCAGCTGCATGTCTTCCCCCAATGGCGTTCAGGCACCGAAAGTCTTACCGGAACTGCGCACCGGCCTGCGGTTCCGGCCCACTTTCACCAGTGTCTATATGTGAACATGTGTTTATTTGGCAAAGGGACTCACTACTAAAGGCTTGCAGCCAATTAAATTAGGCATAGTTTGGTTGCTAAGAAATTGACATATGTCCGTTTGCAAGATGTGTGTCTATATTTCTCTATCATATAATTGCTTGATATGTTATTATTACTATTGTAATTTGTTAATGTTGTGTCAGTTAGCCCTCCCTTCCCTGTTCTCCCCGTATAGTCTCCCACACTCCTCTATACTCCCATACTCTTCCTTACGCTCTCTCTTCCCCCACATTTCCCTTTCTCTCCCCACCTCCTCCCTCCCCCTGCTCTCTTCTCCCCCACACACCCCCCCTCCCCCCCCTCTCCTGCTCTCTCCTCTTGCTCCTTCCCCACCTCCTACACCCTCCAACATCTCCCATTCCCTCCCCACCCCATCATTCTCTCACATTCCCCCTGCTCTTCTCCCTTCTCCTGCTCTCTCCTCTGCTCTCTCTTCATTTCTATGTTTTCTATATTTCTCCATCAATCGTTCAAACGTTATCTTTATTCTGTATATTCTTGCTACTGTTGTGTCAGCTAGATTTAGCTAGACATACTTTCTGTGAAGCCCTCTGAGACATGCTTGTGAATTAGGGCTATATAAATAAACTTGACTTGACTTGACTTGACTTGACATCACATCCGTTTGGTTAGCGTTCTATTTGCAGAAAACTTGAGCTGGGAAATTCACTGTTCATTGGTCAGATCCAGTCGCTAGCCAGGCTAGCCATTGTTGGCAATAACAATTGACAACATGGCATTTTGCGCATACAAACACTGCAGCCTCATGTCCACACAGATAGAAGTTAGGCAGTGCTGTGTGTACAGCTGATTTAATGAGAAACAAACAAAACAGAAGTGCTAAACAATATTCCTACGATTACTACTACTGTTGTTGCGCGGCATAGCCATCTTTGATTTTTGAGGTTGGGGCTGCTGAGGCTCCTATGAGTTTGGAATGGTAAATACCAGCTCTGATGACATCACCGCCCAGCTCATGAGCTTTGATGTCGTAAGATTACCAGTCCCCAGTTATAAAGGAATGCACGATAGAATCTTATTCTCCCTCTTACTATTCATATGTCTTAAATGAGTTTTCCCCTTTGAAAACCACACCTGCTCCCTGGGCCCGGCCCGTGAGGATGCTAGGTGGTCCAAAGGGGGATACCCTGGTCACCCCAGCCTCTGAAAGGGCGGAGCCAATAGAATATAAACAAAGGTTCCCCCTCAAGGGGAGCGATGTGCAAGGGGGCATGGCCATGGTTGGTGACACCAAGTAGAAAAAATCTTCAGTCATCGCTGACGTGAGGGATTACTATCCAATATGCACAGCCTCTGAAAGGGCTGCACCAATATCTATAAACTATGGTTTACCTTCAAACCTTTGGTCTGCTGCTGAGTTGGACAAAGGGAGCAGCATTATGTATTATCTTGAACACCATATGGATATTGGAATACATGAGTGTATTTTCAAAATGTAACATTTTATATCGGGAGGTTATACGGCAGTGGTGATATTGTCGTGGTTTCAAATATTTTCAGGGCTTGTTTATGAAGAGACTCAAATGGCTTTAGGGATGTCTTATGACCAACATGGGGCCGCTGTGGATCAAGAGGTAGAGCGTGTCGTCCACCTACCAGAAGGTCGGTGGTTCGATCACCGGCTCCTCCAGTCCGCATGTCGAAGTGTCCTTGGGCAAGACACTGAACCCCAAATTGCTCCTGATGGTGTGCCAGCACCCTGCTTGGCAGCTGGCCACCTTCAGTGTGTGAATGGGTGAATGTAGGCACATTGTAAAGCGCTTTGAAAAAAAGCGCTATATAAATGCAGTCCATTTTACCATTTACCAACATGGCATACAATAGGAGAAATTAGAAAAAATAATTGTGTTTAAAAAGATCTTGGATGCCACAGTAGTGAGCGAGTTTCTGATTTGTCTGAAATTGGCTAGATTATATTTCAGTGTTTAGCTCATCTTCCTTATATGCTTTTTAAAGCACAGAGTGGGATCTAAAATAACGTATTTAAACTCATCAACATTTTTTATTGATGAACATACACAACACAAATGTGATGTTGTATGAATATGATGTACTGGATTCAGACGCCAGGAAGACTTGCTGGTGCCATAGACATCAGTTAATGGGGATCCTTATAAATAAATAAATAAATAAATAAATAAATAAATAAATAAATACATAAATAAATAAATACATAAATAAATAAATAAATAAATAAATAAATAAATACATACATACATACATACATACATACATACATACATACATACGTATACATACATACATAAAGGACTAACCGAGCCTTCCTGCAGTTCCTCACAGCTGGGATCAGTCTCCGTCGTCCCTCATCTGATGTGTTGTAGGTGTTCAGGTCCAACACATCTAGAACCTCCTCTGACATCTGCAGCATGTAGGCCAGAGCTGAGCAGTGGATCTCAGAGAGTTCATTATCTGATCTGTTCTCTGACTTCATGAAATGTTGGATCTCCCGATGTACTGACTGGTCATTCATCTCCATCAAACAGTGGAAGATGTTGATGCTTCTGTCAGGAGAGCAATCATCAGTGGCCATCCTCTTCAGGTTGTTGATGGCTCTTTGGATGCTTTCTGGTCTGCTGTCTGTCTGACCCAGCAGGCCTCCTAAGAGACGCTGGCTGGACTCCAGTGAGAGGCCATGAAGGAAGCGGACAAAGAGGTCCAAGTGGCCATTTTTACTCTGCAGGGCTTTGGCCATGGCTTTCTCCAGGAAGACATGCAGGGATTGATCATGTTTATCCCTGTATCTTTGCATGTCCCTTTTATCATCCTTATCTTTGCTGTCCCCTTGATCCTGTTCATCCCCGTTATCTCCCCTGTCCCATTGATCCTGTTCATCCAAGTTATCTACAATGTCCCATTGATCCTGTTCATCCAAGTTATCTTCCCTGTCCCATTGATCCTGTTCATCCAAGTTATCTTCCCTGTCCCATTCATCCTGTTCATCCAAGTTATCTTCCCTGTCCCATTGATCCTGTTCATCCAAGTTATGTTCCCTGTCCCATTGATCCTGTTCATCCAAGTTATCTTCCCTGTCCCGTTGATCACGTTTATCACAGTTATCTTCCCTGTCCCGTTGATCATGTTTATCACAGTTATCTTCCCTGTCCCGTTGATCACTTTTATCCCAGTTATCTTCCCTGTCCCGTTGATCACGTTTATCCCAGTCTTTTCCCAGGAATGTCTCCAGTACATTCTGAGCCCTGTTTGTGTAGCAGTGGAACATGTAGACTGCAGCAAGAAACTCCTGAATGCTCAGATGAACAAAGCAGTAGACCGTCTTCTTTAAGAGCACACACTCTCTTTTGAAGATCTCTGTGCACACTCCTGAGAACACTGATGCCTCTCTGACATCAAGACCACACTTCTCCAGGTCTTCTTGGTAGAACATGAGGTTGCCTGTCTCCAGATGTTCAAACGCGAGTCTCCCCAGCTTCAGAAGAGCTTCCCTGTCAGTCTCTGTCAGCTCCTGTTTACTCCTCTCACGTCTCTCATTATACTTCTGCCTCTTCCTCTCTGACTGAACCAGCAGGAAGTGTGAGTACATCTCTGTCAGGGTCTTGGGTAGCTCTCCTCTCTGGTGTGTAATCAACATGTGCTCCAGAACTGTAGCAGTGATGAAGCAGAAGACTGGGATGTGGCACATGATGTGGAGGGTCCTGGATGCCTTGATGTGGGAGATGATTGTGCTGGCCTGCTCCTTATCACTGCATCTTCTCCTGAAGTACTCCTCCTTCTGGTCCTCAGTGAACCCTTGTACCTCTGTTACCCTGTGGACACATGTAGGAGGGATCTGATTGGCTGCTGCATGTCTGGAAGTTATCCAGAGGAGAGCCAAGGGAAGCAGATTCCCCTTGATGAGGTTTGTCAACAGCACATTTACTGATGATGTCTCTGTGACGACAGACACAACCTCTGTGTTCTGGAAATCCATTGAAAGTCTGCTTTCATCCAGGCCATCAAAGATGAACACAACTTTACAGACAGAGAGCTGCTCTGCTGTGACCGTCTGTAATGTTGGATGGAAAACATGGAGCAGCGTGAGAAGACTGTACCGCTCATCTTTGATCAAGTTCAGCTCCCTGAACGAAAGCAGAATCACAAGACTGACATCTTGATTTTCCAAACCCTCTGCCCAGTCCAGAGTGAACTTCTGCACTGAGAAGGTTTTTCCAATGCCAGCAATGCCCTGCGTCAGAACTACTCTGATGTCTCTCTCTTTTTCCCCCTTTTCCTCCTCTTGGCCAGGTAACCTTTCTTCATTGTCTTTCCCTTTCTTCTCTTTGTCAGGTAAGGGTTTAAAGATGTCGTGGACCTTGATCGGAGCTTCATGGTTGGGCTCCATCTTGGATGCTGTCTCCTGTTTGAGTGGAGCATCATGGAGGGTCTTCATCTTGGACATTGTCTCCAGCTGCCACACCTCATGTTGGGTATTAACGTCTTCACTTCGTCCCACTATGATGTAGAGCAGAGTGTAGATCCTGTTGAAGGAGGTTCCAGTTCCTGCTTCAGCGGTTCCTGCTTCAGTTCCTTCTGTCACAAATCCACATCTCTCTATCAGAATGATCTTATGCTCATCTAAAACCACCTGCAGAGCACCGTCCACTGGAAGACATGAAGGAGTAAATAAGGGTTACTCAAACACTGTATACTATAGTATCTGGTATTACTTTTATCAGAATCAGAATCAGAATCAGAAAGACTTTAATAATCCCCGGGGGGGAATTGAGAATGTGTGTGTGTGTGTGTTTGTGGGCTCGTGCATGTGTGTGTGTGTGTGTGTGTGTGTGTGTGTATACAGTATATATATATATATATATTTATATACACGGTATACACACACACACACACACACACACACACACACACACACACACACACACACACACACACTGTGTATGTACTAGGCCTGCACGATATGAGGAAAATCTGCGATGTGCGATAACATTGTTCAATATCGCGATGACGATACGACTTGCGATAAATAAATAAATATTAAAGTATGCATATTAGCTATACAGTTCCTACGTCTTTCTGCTTTAATAATGCTAACATAGACCCCAAACATAGCCTATGCCCACTAGTGATGCGCGGGTCACCCAGAACCCGCCGGGTCCCGCGGGCTGGGCCGCCCCGCAGGCGGGCTGGGTTGGCAAATTATGAAAATATCGCGGGTGCGGGCAGGGCAGGCTCAGAACGTGACAAAGCAACATTATTAAATAATTTAGAGCAATGAAACACGCAGAGTAATTAACCTTAAAGACGTTAACTCTCTCTCACACGTAGGTACACACAATCAGACAGACTCCTGCTGCACTCTCTATAGCCTACATGGAGTAAAGAAACGCTTCAATGAGGTAGCCTATGTGGTCTCAAAACAAACATTTTGGAAGGATTATTCGCTGTAATTATTATTTGAAGTGTCCATATAATGCCACCGCAGATTTTCTGTTGTAGACTCGACTGTGATCTATTTGTCAACTTTACTGCAACGTGAGTAGGCTGTGAACAATTGAGTGCGCATGAGGTAATTAAAAGAAATCAGACAGCGAGTCTAGCCGTATCTGCAAGCCGTGTGCGCACCTGCTGCACTACTACGTTTAGCCTACTACTGCAACATGGCCAATTGAGAGCGCATGAGGTAATTAAAATAAATGGGGAAGAATAAGAACTGTTTCTGTAGCCTGCCGAGTGCCTACCTCTATACTTGCTACCTCCATTTGAAACACTGCGGTCATGCCATACGCACTTTGGGGAAGCGTAGTCGGTCACGCTATCTGAAGACCATGGATTAATTGAAGAAAGACCCACATGAAAGCAGCAGCGCAACTCATCCAGAGCAGGCCTAGGCTACAACTGTTGTCGCGCACGGCAGCATGTGAGTGTCTGTGTGTGTGTGTGTGTGTGTGTGAGAGAGAGATAGGGGGAAGAGAGACAGCGTTATTAGCTACTTTGCACACCTTGGAAGCTCCGCTGTGCTCCTCCTGCGTCCGGAGACATATTACATTAAATTGGCCGTTGCGGGCTGCTGGGTTGGGCTGGGTTGGGAATTTTCAGATATTTTAACGGGGCGGGCGGGGCGGGCTGGCTCCAATGACGGGTTGGGTTGGGGCGGGCCTTAAAAAAACCTGACCCGCGCATCACTAATGCCCACTGAATAAAGAAATGGAATACACACTGACTCTAGCTGAAACTACACACAGCGTGTTTGGGCTTTGGCAGAGGGGCGCAGCGCACTGTTGCAAGGGAAAGGTGTATGCTGAATTTACAACACAAGACAAAATGATCAGATGCTGAGTGGAAATGCATGACGCATGTAAATAAAACCACTTTTGTTATTCATTGCGTTTCAGGCAGTCTTTGCGATGTGTTTATTGCGCATGTTCATATTGCGATGACGATGAAAATATGATTAATTGTGCAGCCCTAGTATGTACAGTATACAGATCCTTTACAACAAATTAGAATACATGTATCATGGAAATACCATGGATGGCTGTGGGCTTCAGCAGATTGTCAAGCAAAGACAATTCAAAAATTTGCCGGAGATTCAGAGGGAGTGGACTGAGGCTGAAGTCAGTCATAACTGAGAAGTAACTTCCCCCTGTCAGGTGAAAAGAAGCGGCTGGCTACTGCCCATGTCTCGGAGGAAGCATGGAGCCAGTTTCGGCTCTCCCCAGATCTGCAGAGGGTGGAGCAGCAACCAGGGGGGGGTGGGGTGGGAGGGTTAGGGTTAGGGTTAGGGGGGGTGACTGAGAAGTGACTGCTGATTTTCTTCACACTATAATAATTTCTTGAAATACTGTTTTGGGGGTTTTCTGGAGCTGTAGGCCAAAATTATGAAAAAATGAAACAAATAAAGGCTAGAAATATTTCACTTTGTGTGTAATGAATCTATAATCTATGAAAGTTTCACTATATATACATGTAGAAATACATATAGATATACATATATGTACACACACACACACACACACACACACACACACACACACACACACACACACACACACACTCTGTGTATGTATATTATATGTTGCATGAGAAAGAAACATGTGTCTGTAGCAACACAAGATGTCCTGGTTTTAGAAATGGTGACAACAGTAGATACTAGTGATGCGCGGGTCAGGTTTTTTTAAGGCCCGCCCCAACCCAACACATCATTGGAGCCAGCCCGCCCCGCCCAGCCCGTTAAAATATCTGAAAATTCCCAACCCAGCCCAACCCAGCAGCCCGCAACGGCCAATTTAATGTAATATGTCTCCGGATGCAGGAGGAGCACAGCGGAGCTTCCAAGGTGTGCAAAGTAGCTAATAACGCTGTCTCTCTCCCCCCTATCTCTCTCTCTCACACACACACACACACACACACACACAGACACTCACATGCTGCCATGCGCGACAACAGTTGTAGCCTAGGCCTGCTCTGGATGAGTTGCGCTGCTGCTTTCATGTGGGTCTTTCTTCAATTAATCCATGGTCTTCAGATAGCGTGACCGACTACACTTCCCCAAAGTGCGGATGGCGTGACCGCAGTGTTTCAAATGGAGGTAGCAAGTATAGAGGTAGGCACTAGGCAGGCTACAGAAACAGTTCTTATTCTTCCCCATTTATTTTAATTACCTCAATCGCTCTCAATTGGCCATGTTGCAGTAGTAGGCTAAACGTAGTAGTGCAGCAGGTGCGCACACGGCTTGCAGATACGGCTAGACTTGCTGTCTGATTTCTTTTAATTAGCTCATGCGCACTCAATTGTTCACAGCCTACTCACGTTGCAGTAAAGTTGACAAATAGATCACAGTCGAGTCCACAACAGAAAATCTGCGGTGGCATTATATGGACACTTCAAATAATAATTACAGCGAATAATCCTTCCAAAATGTTTGTTTTGAGACTACATAGGCTACCTCATTGAAGCGTTTCTTTACTCCATGTAGGCTATAGAGAGTGCAGCAGGAGTCTGTCTGATTGTGTGTACCTACGTGTGAGAGAGAGTTAACGTCTTTAAGGTTAATTACTCTGCGTGTTTCATTGCTCTAAATTATTTAATAATGTTGCTTTGTCACGTTCTGAGCCTGCCCCGCCCGCACCCGCGATATTTTCATAATTTGCCAACCCAGCCCGCCTGCGGGGCGGCCCAGCCCGCGGGACCCGACGGGTTCTGGGTGACCCGCGCATCACTAGTAGATACACTCCAAGTCTTACTTTGTACGATGCTGGTTTGACTGGATGTCTGCAGTCCAGGTCTCCGTCTGTCATCACTCGTCTTCCTCTCTCTGTGGAGATGAAGACAATTCATTATGACAGATTAGAAACATTTATAAAGGTAGTAAAACAACTAAAAAAGGTTTTAACTATCTTTTGTTGCTAGCAAGCAGAGTATGGAATTAATGGAAAGTATCAGTTGTGGTGACATCTAGTGGACATAAATCACGAGTACAGGTTTTGGCAAGGAGGGCCACAGTCACTAGCCTGGGTAAACCCATCCTCCACGTGACCTGCTCTCAGACCTGTTCTCAGTCACTATGGTCTGGAATCCCACCATTGTTAAACGATTTCCTGCGGTTGTTGGGCCCCCCTCGATAGACCACTCCACCAGCCAACCGTCATCCAATCAGCTTGGTGCACAGAGCACATGCGCAGTGCAACAGATGGCGTCATCACTCTGCGACCTTTGTTGTTAGCGCTCGAGCTAACTCCACCTAGCTAACTCACTAGGCTACTGCTAGCAACCACAACCGGAGCGCGATGGCTACTAGCAATGTGAACGATTTTTGCAGGTTGTGTAAGAGAAACCTTCGTTCTAAAGGCAAGTTGGGCAGCTGCAAACCACTCGAGAAGGGGGTATTTCTACGCCTGGAGAGGGTTGGTGTGAAACTACACCAACAGGATAGCAAATCATGTCGGATTTGCCAGAGTCTGACTGAGGTATGTACTTATAACCTAATGTACTAGTGCTGCACGAGTAATCTCCACTTCCCCCGTGCACTCCCGCAAATAAGTAATGTTATGCGCAGCCAGTTTATCAGATAATTTCGCCGTAAAATGTGTCCAGGTGATGAGAAGGTGATGGCTACGTTGCTAGCTAGCTAGCCGCAGACCAGCTATGAAACCCAGTTTGGATGCTCGCTGCCCGTCCACTAAAACGCGATTTCGATATAGCGTGAGGTGATATTTTGATCAACAGACCTCATAACGGGGATCTATAGCCTACTGTTACATGTGTCTACTGTACTGACGTCCTATCTGTTTATTCTTTCAGGTATTAATTCAATACATTCGATAAATGACTGACTTTTCCTCATCGGCTGTAGTGGGTTAGCGAGGTAACGTTAGCTAGATTACGGGAGCATTTAACGATCTAATGAATTCTAGAAAAACATGTCAGAAGCTAGCTAACGTTAGCCACGTGTAACATACAGTAACTAATACGTTTTATATTATTAGTCATTTGGATTTGCCAGAGTCTGACTGAGGTATGTACTTGTAACCTAATGTACTACTGCTGCACGATTAATCTACACTTTCCCCGTGCACTCCCGCAAATAAGTAATGTTATGCGCAGCCAGTTTATCAGATAATTTCGCCGTAAAATGTGTCCAGGTGATGAGAAGCCCCAGCTTGTACAAGCTGTCCTTTGTATGATCGCTGCCCGCCCGCTCAGACCCGATTTCGATATAGCGTTTGGTGATCTTTTGATCAACAGACCTCATAACGGGATTACGTGTGTCTACCAACATCACTAAAAGATCATAAATGTAACGCTGCTTTTATCGATGGCTACGTTGCTAGCTAGCTAGCCGCAGACCAGCTATGAACCCCAGTTTGGATGCTCGCTGCCTGTCCACTAAAACGCGATGAGGTATAGCGTGAGGTGATATTTTGATCAACAGACTTCATAACGGGGATCTATACTGTTACATGTGTCTACTGTACTGACGTCCTCTCTGTTTATTCTTTCAGGTATTAATTCAATACCCTTCCAATCCAAACAGACCAGAGTGCCATGCCCCACATCAGCCGCAGGTATTGTGGAGAAGGGCAACTGGTCAGCTGCTGCCAACCTGATGAGGAAACAGGCGTGCTTGTTATGCTGGATCCTCCGGCGCTGTTCGCCTCAGCACTTGAAGGCCTAACGTTGTACCATGGACTGTATACATTCTGTGCTAATAATGCTAGCATGCTAACATCCTTTTCACACACACACACACACACACACTGAATACCGAAATGCTAGATTTGATCATGGACTTAACGCTAATGTTAATCAAAAACGGCCGCAGTCATAACGGTAAGGTGTGTTTGACTTAATTGAAATATTAACGTTAATGCCCTCACATTTCAGCGTGGTTACAGATAAACCTATTTAACGCTAGCTAGCTACAGTAGATTTTTGGAGGCTATAGCGTTAACGTGAATGTCATGACATAGTGAGCGTAGTGTTATACTGTATATTATACATAATCCAGATCATATTCCAGATGCAACCTAGCTAGATGTTAAGCTCCACACTGCTGTATGAGTACAATCAAATCTATCGAGCCTTGATATCATATTCCAACGTGAATTCAGCTGAGGGGTTCGCTCCAGAACGAGACTGTTGCATTCAATATTTGTACACGTTACTGTGCAGTAGTTAGTGCAGGCTAGTTAATTGTTGGAAGTAAGGTTTTTTAATTCTAAAAGGCTCACAGCACATGTTGTTTCTGACTTGGATTGATTAATCAAAATTTTCAAAATCTTTACTACTGTACGGTCCATTAATAATGACATCAGGTGACAAGCTGAAATGTCAATTCTTATAGCAAATCTAGGTAAATTTCAGACTTTAACGTAGTGTCTTGTCTGAAGTGAATACAAGTGACCTATATTTTTCAATCCTGTCTTTGAATAAAAGTTGTACATTGTGTTATACTTGAAAACCATGTCTGCTCCCTTATTTGTGTTCACAATTACAACAAATCTGTATGGTTTATCTGTTGGCATTAAACCGTGGTATTTCCTTGGGTGATATTCCATATTTGTCATTAAACCTAGCTGTTCACATCTGCATTTTCTACAAAATGTTACTGTAGCCTGGACACAATGAGATTTTTTTATAAATAATCATCAATAATGTGGATAATGATGACATCTGCAGCTGCTGGACGAGAGACAGAAGAAACTACGAACGAAGATTGGAGCAGAGGACATGACTACAGAGAAACTTAACCGACCAGCACTCTGCTTCAATCAATGAATGCTTATAAATAAACCATACACATGAGAATTACCGTTAACGTTACAGCATTTAATAACATAAATATGGTGATATCTGGTGGTCTGAAATTACTCTCTAGCTACAGTAGGGTAACTGGCTCCTATTGTGTCTTATTATTGTAACGTTTGAATCAGCGTTTCATAACTATAATAGCCTAATGTTACTGTAGCCTGGATGACGTTAGCTAATGCTACCCAGCCTTCCAGCGTTTATCTTCCATAATGCATTAAATCATAATCACAATGCTATGAAGACATTAGCTGATCACCACAGAGCTGCACAGACAAGTTTATCAGATACTTTCGCCGTAAAATGTGTCCAGGTGATCAGCTCTGAAGCCCCGGCTTGTATGGTCAGCTAAAATCCGATTTCGATATAGGTGTTATTTTGATCAACATACCTAGCATCACATTATTCAGTTTAAGGATCCTTATGTGGAAACATTTTGAGAACCACTGTTTTGAAGTACTATTACTATAGCTGTTTTCATTCTCACATGACAATACAACAGAATAGAGTATCAAACAAAAACATTTTTATTCGGTTCCACCATGATTCCCACATTAACATTAACAGCTGTTTTCATTTCCTCAACGTAGTTGCATAGCCATATAGCTAGCCATATAGCTAGTAGCTAGCTCGGGAGCTATGCTTTAGAGAGGCCAAATGCTAACGGCTACCAGTGCTTAAGCCGCAGCAGCTGTTACACGTCATTGACAAAGACGCACTCTCTGATTGGCCGATCACGGCAGGACTGATGTTGGCAGTCACGCCGTCACTCATTGGCTGCGGGTGGCTGTGGGTCTGCGTGGGTCTTTCAATCGCCCCAGCAATCGATTTGAATGGCCCGGGAACTAGACCCTAGTGACTGGGAACTGAGAGAGCAGGTCACGTGGGGGCTGGGTTTACCTAGGCTACACAGTCACATGGCCCGCAAAGGACTATGGGATATGGGCTGAGGTATTGCCACGTTCTGACTTAGTGATTCAGTCTATCTCGTGACCTGAGAGCGACTGTGAGCAGTGATGGAATATGTAGAATACCAGGAAATAAGCGGCTCCAGCTACTTGCTGGGCCAAAAGAGAAGCATCTTGTCTCTCTGTTCCTGCGTCTCTTCACAGAAAGACATGTAGCATCTTTGTTGCTAACTTGATGACACAAACACAAACCTGTCAAGTGCAGTCGATCACTGAGTACACAGATCATAGTGTGTACACTACATTACTGATGGGCGGGATGAGACAATTTGATTGACACATGATGGATGTGCTATTGATTAACAGTAGTGTTAAAAGCAGCATCAAATTAAACAGGGTAGTGAAGCAGTATTTAATGAAAAGAAGCAGCGACGTTTGGAAACACATTAAACTGAAATGCTGAAATTCCTTTTGAATAAATAAATGTTGGGAAATATTGGTTATCAGCCATAACAGCAAAGTTAATATCGGTTATCGTATCGGTCACAATTTTCATATTGATGCATCCCTAACTGGGTTGTTCAGCACACTCTACTCAGAGGCCTAATCACAGTATTTCTGCTATACAGTTGTGGCTGTGAGCCAGTGTTGAAAAAGTGTGCAAAATCTAGCAGATAATGAGTAAGTATTGGACTTTTCTCATTTGGCTTCAAAACACAGTTTTTTTATGGTGTAATTTTCTTAATGACTTTTTGTGGTTATGTAATAAACACTTTCCCCACGAGCGGGTGCAGCGACTTCGCAATAGAGAACCAAAGTCACGGCCACTTCCAGTTTAGGCATACGAACATATTTCATGTGCCATTATAAATGTCAAAAGAAAAAAAAAGTTTTACTTGGTCAAAGCACTCGGCCCAAGTTTTGTTCTGAGTGAAATGTTCTGGTCTCTCGTGATTCCAATAATACAGATTTTACTCATGTACTCATGAGGGGGCGCTGCTGAGCTGCTGTGGCAGCAGTGAGGGGACGCTGCTGAGCTGCTGTGAGGGGTTGCTGCTGTGCTGCTGTGGCAGCAGTGAGGGGGTGCTGCTGAGCTGCTGTGGCAGCAGTGAGGGGGTGCTGCTGAGCTGCTGGCACCAGTGAGGGGGGTCTTTTGTAAAGAACAAATAAAACATTTAAATAACAAAAGCCCCACTTTTACCGCTGTGTACTGCAGCAACACTGCACCAAAGTGGCCAGACTAATTGAGTAACACCTGTAGCTGAATCACTTGGTTTGACCAAGTAAAACTATTTTTATCAGCATTTGGAGGATTAAATCCCTTGGTTCATATACCTAAAGTGGGCATGACTTTGGCTCTATTGAATCTATGTCTTTCCTTCACTGCAGCAAACTGGGGTCTGCTCAGGGCTCTTAGTGTCGGGCAGAACTTTTCAACTTTTTTGCCTTTAGATTAAGCTGTTTTCATAACTTCTGTGCAACATCCCGTGTGCTTTACACATTAACTGTCATTAAGTGTAATACATGTTTTACGCCAGTAGAGGGCAGGGCATAATTTGTTATGTGAGGGAGTCAATCATGTGCATGGTCAGGTGTCAACACATGCTGTATCAATTCAAATTAATTCTACTATTTTATCCTTCCATTTCTAAATGGGGACATAGAGTCATGCAAAGTGTTTTTTTATCAGTTTTTTCTTTCTATTTTCAGTGATGAGACTAGTGAACTACATGTAATTAAACTACTAGTTTAACTACATTTTGCAGCAACCTGCTGGTAGTTCAACTACATTCATATTTGCATCATGATTCAAGTAGTTAAAGTACTTTTCTGATATTTTTGTGTAGTTTACTGAAACTACAAACTACAAACATTAACATGAAACATTAATTAACATTTAGTAACTGAGCAAGATTGATTTATACCACGGCACATTATGGCGGGTGGTGAAAGAAATGTACCATAGTATTGATAATTCGTACTTGGTTACTTTCTACTGTAATTATTGTGTTCATTAATCTGTTTAGAATTTAGACTGGGAGCGAATGGGGAGAAATAATTCCATTGTACAGTACTTACATGACAATAAATTACTATTGCCATTTATTAACAAATGTTCAGAGAAGTTGTTGCTATTTTAGAACTTACTTGTCTAACTGAGTAATGCTGCTGGCTGCAATACCTCCACCTGGACTCTAGTTTCTAGAAGGCAGCTGTCTGACTGATGGACATTGTATACAAAACCAACGCTGACATTCCGTGCACTTTCCCATGAATGGAGGGGGTCACCTTCGTGACAAAACGTGACACAAATCGTGACTGACAGACACCTCCACCTGCCCGTCCACCTAGGCAATTTTATTATAGGAGGATTGGGTTCTATTATGTTGAAAGGTATTATCGGTAAAATATTATGACAATATCAGCCAGGACATTTGATTACATGATTGTTGAAGTTATTACATTATTTGGTTTATTACATTACATCACAAAGTTAAGTGGAGATTTTACTACATCTTCCAGATATTATTATGTTATTGAGTGCTAACAGTCCTCTTACTTTGTGTCTGGGGGTCCAGGTTCATTACTGAACTCTGGAGGGTGGCCTTTAGAGCGGTCACTCTTACAGCTGGGTGCTGGAGACTCTGCTCTCTGCCTGTGGTACTGACCTCTGCAAACACAAATGTTTAATATCATCATTAGTTCTAGTAACGACAGACAACAATGTGTTGTCACACTGTTACTGTTTCTGTCCATCTGGAGTTTTTCATAAGGAGAACAGCTGCTTCTGTTCTGATCCTAATCTGCACTTTAACAATCAAGTCAATTTATTTGTGTTGTGTTGTGTTGTGTTGTGTTGTGTTGTGTTGTGTTGTGTTGTGTGTGTAAGGCCTGTGTGTGTTCTGGGCGGTTCCCAGAAGCACACTCCTCAAGTTTGAAGTCAATGGGATGAATGGTGCGTGAGGTAAACCACTTTTTGTGTTGCCAGTAGGTGGCACTATGCTGAATTGCACCAAATCCGGGAGTGAACTCCGCCAGGTCCCCCTAAGTGCACTCCCCAAGATTGAAGTTGATCGGACAACAGGTTCTCAAGATAAACAACTTTTTGTGTTTGCCAGTAGGTGGCGCTATGCCAGGTTTGTGTGTGTTTATGTGGCGGGTTGGGGGGGGGGGGGGGTTTGTGTGTGTGTGTGTGTGTGTGGGGGGGGGGGGGGGGTATCGGTCGACCGCTGTCGGGTGGCAGGCACCAGACGTAGACTCAAGGATAGATTTGCTGAAGATAAATATGCTATACGTTCTAACAATCCTAATTACTACTTTTGTACGCCTCTGGCCCTACCCCAGATGCTGTAGTCACAATTCTCCAGTCTAGTTTCAACAGTTATGTTGTTATTAGGTGTTATTAGCTACTTTGCACACATTGGAAGCTCTGCTGTGCTCCTCCTGAGTCCGGAGACATATTACATTAAATTGGCCGTTGCGGGCTGCTGGGTTGGGCTGGGTTCGGAATTTTCAGATATTTTAACGGGCTGGACGGGGCGGGCTGGCTCCAATGACGGGTTGGGTTATATATATATATGCATATATTGTGCATTGTCAATGTTGTACCCGACGTGAGGCGGAAGTTAAACTCACATCTGACTGTTTAGAAGAAGCTGTAGTGATGCAACAGAGACAATAACTCAGAGGATTTGCTCTGGAAAAGGATATGATGCAGATAAACATGGTGGACTGTGAGGGATTTCCTAAGAACTGCCGCGTCCCCCAAAGCACAAGCCGTGCAGATTTGGATTTTATTTTATTTTGTTGGTATGTAACGTTAATGATTAACCGATTAATTGACTGTTAACGTGTTCAACTAACGGTTAAGGAAAATGCATGAAATTCCCATCCCTATATGAAACCCATGACCAAAATAGTCACACATCACACAACTTAGACCACACCCCCCTATATGATAAGATTGTTGCTTTTAGATGTTTTATTACAGAAAGTGTATTTAACACATGACCAAAATAATCATACATTCTGTCATTGTGTTACTTATGGATGGAAGTATTATAGTGAAAATAACTTATTGCCGTTTTGTGCTGGGGACCCCTGGAACCGCCTCAGGGACCCCACTTTGAGAACCACTGAACGAAGCAACAGTGAAGGGAACCAATTCTACAGAACATGTTCCTTGACACACAGTTCTGAGCTGCACCTCAATTAAGCTTCAGGCTCCCAGCGTGTACCACCTCTATGTAGCATATACTGTACATATAGCTGCTATCTTAGCCTAAATTCACCAGTCCCCCCTAAGTGTATATATATACTGTTGACCTGCTATCTTAGCCTAAATTCACCAGTCCCCCCTAAGTGTATATATATACTGTTGACCTGCTATCTTAGCCTAAATTCACCAGTCCCCCCTAAGTGTATATATATACTGTTGACCTGCTATCTTAGCCTAAATTCACCAGTCCCCCCTAAGTGTAGTGGAAATAACTTATTGCTGTTCTTTTTGCTGGGGACCCCCTGGAACTTCCCCAGGGACCCCTGACCCAACAGTGAAGGGAACTAATTCTACATGACAGAACAGAACATGTTCCTTCATCATCATTACTGTAGTCTTCTCAGGTAGGCAGACAGTCTAACAGTCCTCTTACCTTGTGTTTGAAGGTCCAGGTTCATTACTGAAGTCTGGAGGTCCATGTCTGGACCAGTCACTCTTCATAGACAGACAGCTGGGTACTGGAGACTCTGCTCTCTGCCTGTAGGACTGACCTCTGAAACAGACATGTATTATACACATCATTAGACATGTGTTATTGTGACAGCTGCACCAAATCACCACACATCGTGTCAAATTAATCTTCAGGTTCCAAGCATTCAGATGTGTACAACTTCTATGTGGCATAAAGTGTTGACCTGCTATCTTAGCCTAAACTCACCAGCCCCCCCTACAAAAGATTAAAATTAAAGTGTCTGGTAGGGAGGGGTGGAGTAGAAGAGGTTAAAGGACTCAATAATATATGATTCTATTGTTTTCTTCAGAGTCTATTTATATGTTGAATAACTAAGAGAAGTAGTGCAAAAGCAGGTGCAAATAACTTAGTCCCGTTTTAGCTGGGGACCCCCTGGAACCCCCCCAGGGACCCCTGACCCCACTTTGAGAACCACTGAACTAGGCAACAGTGAACTAAAAAAAACGATTTCAGACGGACAAGCCCGTCTTTTATTGTCACACGATCACACATCAACACATGCATGGCCACAAACACACTCATGCTGACGGTGGCCGGTGAAATTTGTCCTCTGCATTTAACCCATCCTGGCTTTGTCCTTTCCTCCGGGGGGCAGGCCAGGAGCAGTGGTCGCTTTCTCGTACAGCGCCCGGGGACCAACTTCGGGTGTTGTCGTCACTGGTCGGATGACGATGATGATCTGATCTTCTGCATGTTTTTAGTGGGGGGGGGGGGGGGGGGGGGGGGGGGTTATATACGGAGGAACCCCCTGGGGGAGCACGGGGAGAACATGCAAACTCCACACAGACAGAAAGGCCCTTATGATGAGATACCCCACCTGGGCAGTGGCACTGAGGATATGGGGGGAACACAACCACAGCGCCCACAGTGTCCCAGGCGAGAATCGAACTCAGGACCTTCTGACTGTGAGGCGACAGCTCTACCACTGAGCCACCGTGCCTGTAATTCTACATGACAGAACAGAACATGTTCCTTCATCATCATTACTGTAGTCTTCTCAGGTAGGCTGAGAGTGTAACAGTCCTCTTACTTTGTGTCTGAAGGTCCACGTTCATTACTGAAGTCTGGAGGTATAGGCAATGACCGGTCACTCTTCATAGACAGACAGCTGGGTACTGGAGACTCTGCTCTCTGCCTGTGGTACTGACCTCTGAAACAGACATGTGTTATACACATCATTAGTTCTAGTCAAGACAGACAACAATGCATGTGATGTTGCATATTGCAATGTATTGTGTGTTCATTAGTGTGATGAAGACCACACTGTAGGTCTTGATTAGTTTGCTTCAATGTGATGATTTCAGCACGGTGCTCATGTTCTCTGTCATGTGTTGGTTGGCCTGTCTCATGTGTGCTACTGTAGTGCTTTCAAACTGTTTGTGCCCAAGGCAAGTCAAAGGGCAAACCAAAAAAAACTCCTGAAGGTTGAGGGGTCCACAGAAAAAAGGGGATCCCCCCCCCCCCCCCCCCCAATTATAATTGCATAAGTAACACAATGACATAATGTATGTTTTTGTCATGGGTTTTATACACTTTCTGTAATAAAACCTCTAAAAGGAAAAGTCTTATCAAACGGGGGTCTGTGGTCTAATTTGTCTCAGTTTGGGGGTGCTTGACAAGAGGTTTGAAAACCACTGCTCTATAGAATGCCAAGAGATTTCATCCGACCTTATTTTTTAGTCTAATCTTATTTTTTGGCCCAAGGCCCTCCATCCAGATTCATGTTTGGTCTTTCACAGAAAATAATTCAGGCACCTCTGGTATAACAGTCATCTTACATTGTGTCTGGTCCAGGTTCAAGTCTGCTGTTTCAATTTCAATATGCTTCAGTGACATGTTTCAGTTTGTGGGCACTGTTGCTGTTGGCAATTAAACGAGAGAGACAATGTATTTTTTATTATTGTGGCAAGTTGGATTTTGATCGGCTACGGTAGTCAAGTGATTGCAGCGCACATAGTCGTGTGTGTGAGTGTGTGTGTGTGTGTGTGTGTGTGTGTAAGAGGAAGAGAGGGGCATAGAGAGTGGCAGTGGCTGTCTTTAATCAGAGCCTCTCCAGTCCGCATGTCGAGTCTGCATCACGCGCAGCACAGAGAGAGAGAGAGAGAGAGAGAGAGAGAGATGGGTCATCATATGGTGATATTGACTTCAGGCCTCGGCTGGGCTCGCTTAACCCTTCGGGCCGGGGTAGGGCCTGGCCTGAATGCCACGGGCCTGGGTCGGGCTGGGGCCAAAATGTCAGGCCCGTGCAGCTCTCTACACTGTTATAGCATCATAACACTGATTTAAATGTGTTTGAAAGTGTGTATCCTATACAAGCTTTGTTTCAGGAATACAATCATCTCATACTGTGTAAACTAAACAAGTAGTTCTCAAACATTTTCACCTCAAAGACCCCTAAATGGACACAACTTAGACCACACACCCTCATCTGATAAGATTGTTGCTTTTAGATGTTTTATTACAGAAAGTGTATTTAACACATGACCAAAATAATCATACATTCTGTCATTGTGTTACTTATGGATGGAAGTATAGTGAAAATAACTTATTGCCGTTTTTTTGCTGGGGACCCCTGGAACCACCTCAGGGACCCCACTTTGAGAACCACTGAATGAAGCAACAGTGAAGGGAACCAATTCTACAGAACATGTTCCTTGACACACAGTTCTGAGCTGCACCTCAAATTAACCTTCAGGTTCCCAGCTTTCAGATGCCACTTCTATGTGGCATAAAGTGTTGACCTGCTATCTTACACTAAACTCACCAGTCTCTCCTAAAACATATTTTTTTTAAGTCTCTGGTAGGGAGGGGTGGAGTAGAAGAGGTTAAAGGACTCAAGAATATATGATTCTATTGTTTTCTTCAGAGCCTATTTATATGTTGAATAACTAATATAAGTTAATGACTTAAGCCAGTTTTATACCTTTGTTACATCAAAAGTCCCACTAGTATATGTGTTTTTGTTACCCAGGAAAGCAGCAGGGGGTAGCAGCAGCAGCAGCTCCGCCTTCTAAACTTTTATATCACACTCTCAGGGGCACTTTACACGAGGACGGTTTCCTATGGAAACGGGGAATTATTTTATCGTTAGTGCCTCCCTTTTAGACGGCGATGGCGAATTCGCGCTTAGGAAACGACGCGTGATTTCTACCCCACATAGGATAAGCAATAACCACGCCCTGTGGTGCCGGGATTGGCCAGGAGCAACACTGGAGGGCACGCAGCCCAGCGATTTCATGAACCAACTGAATAGCTCTTGAGAACGGACAGCGATTTCGAGAGCGGACATTGAGAGCGGACATTGAAATGAATTATGGTCACCTTAGCATAGTAATAATAATAATAATAATAATAAGCATAATAATTGTAATCTACACAATGTACACAATCTACAAAAACATGCAATAATATAAACGGTGTTGTGTTCACGTTCATAGCTCATATAATATAATGTATCATATCGTTAATTTCAAGCTCAATTCTTACCCAGAGAAAAGGTAGCCTACAGCACTGAAAATGTAACAAGCAATAGTTTTTTAAACATCTTTATTTTAAAAGATGAAAAACCCCAGGTGCTTTAGTCCCAAGCTTCAATGCTCCTGGCCAATCCCGGCACCACAGGGCATGGTTATTGCTTATCCTATGTGGGGTTAGAAATCACGCGGAAACGACACATTTTAAAACCACCCTCCAGAGTGAAATTCTTGGTGACGCTCTCCGCTGAGCGCTCCATGTAATCACTTTGGAACGGCACATTTCAGAAACTCTGACGTGCCTGCACAGGCGACACACGCGATGCCGTGCGCGAGTTGGCAACCAAATAAAACGTCAGTATGAATTAAGTTTGGCAACATTCAGAATTAAGCTACACTGCGGCCAACTTCAGTTACATGTTCATAACGTTACTGCTGCGAGGAGCCGATGGCTGTACCCGGTCGGCATTTAACGTTATAGTTACAAAGCACGTCGACAGTGTTTTCTCACTGCCAGTAGCAGTAGGGTGACAGATCACAGTCAGCGCTCCCGGTCCTCGCTGCTCGTTAAAGATTTCCAATAGCCGTTATTCTGTTGGTCACATATATGTTACATTCTCACCCGACAAATATTAAAACTTTAACAGTTTGTTTGTTTTTTTTTAGCTTGAAAAAAGATTTTTGGCAAGTCTAAATGACTGCGGAAAGTGTACTCTACTTCCGCGTTTAAAGCGAAATTACGTTATGCAGTAAGCGTCCTTGTATGGGCAAAGAATAAGGTGATCACACTGCCACCTAGCGACCTGGCATGTACATTACGGCGTTTTAAAAATTCAACAGCGCTCATGTAAACAGGGAGAAGGTGTGAAGGAAAAGGTGTGAAGGAAACGCTATTGTGTCGTTTCTTTCAGAAACTGTCCTCGTGTAAAGGGCCCCTCAACCTGTGTTTCTCCACTGCTGCAGGCTGTCTCTTCACCCTCCCTTTTCCCTTCTTCTCTCACGGCGACGGCGCTGTGTCAGGCCACACAAAACAAAATGGAAACTTCCGGGTAAAAATGTCAAACTAATGTGATTTAACACGTTCACTGCCAATGACGTGTTAATACGTCAACACATTGAGTGCCACAGCGCTTCAGTAAAATTGTCTGGAGCCTGTGCCAGATTCACTTCCATTCAGTTGAAAACAGCTATAGAATTTTTTCTATTAGGGCTATATTGACAGGGCTGGACTCTAATGAAACATTGAACACTCCTGCTTCTTCCAAAGAAGTTTTGTTTCTAGACAGTTCCATTATGAAATTACAGCCTCTGAAAGAAGTGCACTTTCAAGGGTTTTCTGCTGTTTTTTTTTACTTTTCAAGATATAGTCACTTTTATGAATACTTTTTGCACTCTAATTTCGAGCACATTCACTGACTCTGGCTGGTGTTTTCTGATGTGGTGGCGTGGTGTGGTTCTGTGCAGCCTGCGTGCCCCCCCCCCCCCCCTCTCCCCCCCCGCCCTCCACCTCTGAGCTGCGGGCTCCTCCCCACACGCACACAGTCTGTTTTCTCACAGACTCCGTTTTTGCCCCGGACGGATCCTAGCGCAACAAGGAAATGCCAAACGCGACTGAACGAAAAGGTTTGGCCGTTCGGCTTCGGGTGCTGGCTTTCTGGCAGGGAATCGTGTGGAGAAACTATATGCAGATAGATAGAAGCAGAAGAGCTCAGTTGTGGGCGCGGATGCAGCCGAGCCAACTGTCCGCTGCAGACAGAGCAATCTATACGGCTCTGGCTGCAGCATGCATCGGTTTCCCCTTTGATCAGGTCTTTCCCTGCTTTCTCCTGCACAAAGTAAAGGATCTGAGGTGGGTGGCGCAGCTCCCGTGTCGATGTTTAAGGTGGCGCCGTGTGATCCCTTGAAGGGATTCATGCTCACTGGCTAGGTACGACCTTAAACAGCAGAATTATGGAATAATATGAATTATGATTTTAGGACGTCCACAGACGTCCTTGGCACTCAATGTGTTTACGTAAAAAAAAAAAATTTGACCGTGGGATGTGCATCTAACCCTTTTACATCTCTTATATAAATATTGGAGCCACCGAACGTGTACAACCCATTCCACCGACCCACTAAGTGGCGACAGTGCTCTCCCAGACTAGAAAAAGCAGAGCCAAAACTGCAGGGGAACGCGCGATGAAACCATTCTCATACTGTAGAATGGATTGGCGAAAACGCTTTCGCTTTCGCGCTGATTGCTGGCGGTGAGGGATTGCAAATTTGCATAATAGATTACGGGTGGAACACACTTTGAAACACGCAGCATAAATAAGACCAGAATCGCAAAAGCTTCATCAAAGCTCTCAACCGAAACTCCAAGAAACGAGCGAGCCCATCCAGACTTGCCCAGCGGCCGCCAGCGGACAGGCAGCAGCAGCAGCAGCAACAGAAACGAGCTTGTGACACGCCCGCTGCAGCCAAGAAGAACACACACGGAGGGAGGAGTTTGAAGGAGAGGGGTGTTTCCTGCTGTTATGGAGGAAATTACTGTTCAAAACTATTGTTTAGATGTCTGACGTCTTACTGATGCCAAAAATGAATGGTTAAAGTGACTGTTCTATCGAATTTCACAAAAAGCTATTTATCTCAGCTTAAATTTTCAGACGCTGAAACCATGCTGTATTCAAGTGCTAATGCCTACATAACTACTAACTCTACAAACTAACTCTTTTAGACAGAGAAAGCACACATTCTATTAGTTATTTTTAGATATTTTGTGTTCACAAAATCTTAGCAGAAAAGAATCCTCAGGTCTTGAAAGATGAGCCAGAATCCTCAAAAAAACCCGCTGGCAGAAGCTACCTACAGTAAAAAAAAAAAAAACAGCTGGCAGTGAATGTGTTAAACAAGTAAATAGCCTGACTGATGCACGTTGGAGGAGAAAAAGGTGTTTCAACAAACGAATCAGCAAATATTGTATCAAAATACTCGTGATGTTAAGATGACATAAAATGGCTGTAAAGCATGACTCAAAATGTCTAACGTTACAACGAGGGTTTTATTTTTGAAAGAGCTAAAGCGGATGACCTACTTACATTCTGGCTGACTTGATGCTGTCTGCGCCTGGGCTGTGGGGTGCACTCGTGCATGAGAGATGCTTTTTTTCTCTGCATATTCCGTCAATGTAAAATAATTAACCGTCGAATTTCAGGCTGCGGGAATCAATCTCACTGACTAACAATGGAAAAGGGGCGGCAGGAGGACGAGAAGCAGGGTCGGAAAATCAGGGGTTGGACCACCGCCAAGATTTATATCACCAGCCGGAGCAGAGCCGCCACGTAAAAACCCACCTGACTTGCAGGGTTGCTCTATCGGCTAAACGGCCCTGCTTAAACTTTTAGACTGAAGAAAATCCCACTAGTTTGTGGATATTAGTGGGATCAAAAATCCCACTAATGCGTCAAGTCAGACAGAATGTAAGTAGGTCATCCGCTTTAGCTCTTTCAAAATAAAGCCCTTGTTGTAACATTCACATTTTGAGTAATGCTTTACAGCTTCACTATTGTGTAATCTTAACATCACAAGTATTTTGATACAATGTTTGCTGCTTCCTTTGTTGAAACACCTTTTTCTCCTCCAACGTGCATCAGTCAGGCTATTTACTTGTTTAAATCACATTAGTTTGTCATTTTTACCGGGAAGTTTCCATTTTGTTTTGGCTGGTGGAAGCTGCATCTGGACAGCTGTGAGAGAAGAAGGGAAAAGGGAGGGGGAAGAGACAGCCTGCAGCGGTGGAGAAACACGGGTTGAGAGTGAGATATAAAAGTTTAAAAGGCGGAAGTGCTGCTGCTGCCCCCTGCTGCTTTCCTGGGTAACAAAAACACGTATACTAGTGAGACTTTTGATATAAAAAAGGTATAATTAACTTAGGTTCAGGATAAGCCTCACATCTTTATTCATTATTGTCAAATCTGGTGCATGTCTCTCCTAATGTCTCATTTCCAGGATCTGTCTGGGGGGCGGGTCTCTAATCAGCTCAGCTGTTAAACACTCTGAAGATGTAATCAGCTCAGGCAGCACACGTCTGAGACAGAACCCCCACACTGAGTCTCCCTCTGCCCGGTCTGAGACAGAACCCCCACACTGAGTCTCCCTCTGCCCGACCTGAGACAGAACCCCCACACTGAGTCTCCCTCTGCCCGGTCTGAGACAGAACCCCCACACTGAGTCTCCCTCTGCCCGGCCTGAGACAGAACCCCCACACTGAGTCTCCCTCTGTCCGGTCTGAGATAGAACCCCCACACTGAGTCTCCCTCTGTCCTGTCTGAGACAGAACCCCCACACTGAGTCTCCCTCTGCCTGGTCTGAGACAGAACCCCCACACTGAGTCTCCCTCTGCCTGGTCTGAGACAGAACCCCCACACTGAGTCTCCCTCTGCCCGGTCTGAGACAGAACCCCCACACTGAGTCTCCCTCTGCCCGGCCTGAGACAGAACCCCCACACTGAGTCTCCCTCTGCCCGGTCTGAGACAGAACCCCCACACTGAGTTTCCCTCTGCCCGGTCTGAGACAGAACCCCCACACTGAGTCTCCCTCTGCCCGGTCTGAGACAGAACCCCCACACTGAGTCTCCCTCTGCCCGGCCTGAGACAGAACCCCCACACTGAGTCTCCCTCTGCTTGGTCTCAGTTCAACCTCCCAGACCAGTCACATGACATGGGATAACATCCTCATGCACTGAGACACTTGCACCTCAACACATTTCAATTTCATTAAACCTTGAAATGATATATTGTTGTGGTGTGGTCCTTGCTAGTGAAAGTGAGGTAGTGCAAAAGCATGTGAAAATAAGTGATTCACGTGTTTGCTGGGGACCCCCTGGGACCCCCCTCCCCAGGGACCCCTGACCCCACTTTGAGAACCACTGATCTAGGCAACAGTGAAGGGAACCAATTCTACATGACAGAACAGAACATGTTCCTTCATCATCATAGAACCATCATCATAGAACCCCCCTTCCCCAGGGACCCCTGAACAGAACATGTTCCTTCATCATCATTACTGTAGTCTTCTCAGGTAGGTTGAGAGCATAATAGTCCTCTTACCTTGTGTCTGAAGGTCCAGGTTCATTACTGAAGTCTGGAGGTATAGGCAATGACCGGTCACTCTTCATAGACAGACAGCTGGGTACTGGAGACTCTGCCCTCTGCCTGTGGTACTGACCTCTGAAACAGACATGTGTTATACACATCATTAGTTCTAGTCAAGACAGACAACAATGCATGTGATGTTGCATATTGCAATGTATTGTGTGTTCATTAGTGTGATGAAGACCACACTGCAGGTCTTGATTAGTTTGCTTCAATGTGATGATTTCAGCACGGTGCTCCTGCTCTCTGTCATGTGTTGGTTGCTGTGTTGGGCAAGTTAATTTCAACATGTAATACTATTACTAGTTACTTTCATTTGAAAGTAATGTTACTTTACAATATTACTGTCTGTGTAGAGTAACTCATTACTTATTACACTACTTTTGCATTACTTTCACCAAAATAACTGCAGTAGCAGAATGACATTGCCGCCCCGGAACCATCATGGAAACGAATTTAAACTGTCTTGATGTCAGTGTAAACCATTCAAAATTCTAAATTTTATCATTTTCCTTTGTTCTTGTTATCTATAGTGGCTATTTGCATAAAAACACACAATTTGATTAGGAAATTATTACAAAAAAAGTAACTCAATTTGTATCATCATTTGGCACCTCTGGTATAACAGTCATCATACTTTGTGTCTGAAGGTCCAGGTTCATTACTGAAGTCTATGCCGATGTCTTTAGACCAGTCAGTCTTAGACAGAGTCAGACAGCTGGGTACTGGAGACTCTGCTCTGTCCTCCTCTTCCTCCCCACACACACTCATCTTCTGGACTTCAGTCAGTCTGAGAGAAACACACACACACACACACACACACACACACACACGCACGCATGCACGCACGCACGCACGCACGCACGCACGCACACACACACACACACACACACACACACACACACACACACACACACACACACACACACACACACACACACACACACTTTAATATCTTTATTTGTGTTCACATTTAGACAAGTACAGTAATCCTTGGACACAAACAATAATAGATGTGCAAATAATGGTAAATCTCAGAATAAAAAATTTATCTAGTCTGAGTCTATGAAAAAGGAAACAGCACTTGCTCCAAATGTGGCGACTGCCTATCCCCCTTATTTTTGAATGCCCCACTGTAAAAAATAATTGTGGGAACAAGGTCCGGTTTAACGTGACTCATTGTTGCAGCTTGCAACAATGAGTAATGCAGGCTTCTTCTGCAGCCTCGGCTGCAGACCCGAATTATAAACCGGAAGCTGGAGTCCGTTATAAAAGTTATAAATATAGTCACGTTATAAACAACTAACCAACGCTGCGGGTCCGTATGGAAACCGTGTTACTCGAAATGGTTAAAGGTTAAATCAATTTGGTCATTCAGTGGCGTTTTACTGCCATGTAAAGTTACTATTAGACTAGCCGTTAGCATTAGCCACAGTAGCCGACTACCCACAATGCATTACGTTATCCCAGCACCCGAACGACACGGCTGTAGAGCAGAATGGCTCTGCTGTAAAATCCTCATAGATGTTTTTTTTGTCAAGTTAAAACAGTGTAGAAATTACACCGGAAGCGGAAGAAGCACCCATCAGGCATCATGGCAGCTAGAAATAAGGTGGATAGACTTTTTTCACGGCAGCCATTTTGTGTCTCAAAGGCAGGATCAACACAGGTGCAACTAAAACATTAATGAGGGCCCTGGCACTGGAACACCTAAGTGGAATGGAAGTTGGAAACATTCATTAATGTTTTGGTTACACCTGTGTTTACCCTGCCTTTGAGACACAAATGACCGCTGTGAAAATGGTTGCAGAAATAGAGCAGAATTTTGCCAGTGCCTTACTGTAGCTTTTTGGGCTGTCCTGCCCTCTGTAGGCCACTTAACAGCCAGCCTGTGGACATTACCTAGGCTTCCAAATATAAACAGCAGCAATTTACATTTGTACCCCAGCTGTATAATAGCATCCTTGAGCATCCTGGTTCTACATTGCAAGCAGTGGTGTATTTCAGGGTAGACGCAGACGGCGTATTCATAGCTTTCAAGGGGCGTTACGTGCTGCCGGGAACGGCCACCTGACGGTCAAAAAAATAACTTGTTCATTCGCTGCCCGCCGAGTCGACTAGTTTCTCACGCTGTGTTTGTTCAGCCAAAATGCCGGATACCTGTTGTGCTATCGGTTCCACTAACCGACGAGGAGACAGTCTCCCTCTGCCCGGCCTGAGACAGATCCCCCACACTGAGTCTCCCTCTGCCCGTTCTGAGACAGAACCCCCACACTGAGTCTCCCTCTGCCCGGTCTGAGATAGAACCCCCACACTGAGTCTCCCTCTGCCCAGCCTGAGACAGAACCCCCACACTGAGTCTCCCTCTGCCTGGCCTGAGACAGAACCCCCACACTGAGTCTCCCTCTGCCCGGTCTGAGATAGAACCCCCACACTGAGTCTCCCTCTGCCCGGCCTGAGACAGAACCCCCACACTGAGTCTCCCTCTGCCCGGTCTGAGACAGAACCCCCACACTGAGTCTCCCTCTGCCCGGTCTGAGACAGAACCCCCACACTGAGTCTCCCTCTGCTTGGTCTCAGTTCAACCTCCCAGACCAGTCACATGACATGGGATAACATCCTCATGCACTGAGACACTTGCACCTCAACACATTTCAATTTCATTAAACCTTTAAATGATATATTGTTGTGGTGTGGTCCTTGCTAGTGAAAGTGAGGTAGTGCAAAAGCATGTGAAAATAAGTGATTCACGTGTTTGCTGGGGACCCCCTGGGACCCCCCTCCCCAGGGACCCCTGACCCCACTTTGAGAACCACTGATCTAGGCAACAGTGAAGGGAACCAATTCTACATGACAGAACAGAACATGTTCCTTCATCATCATAGAACCATCATCATAGAACCCCCCTCCCCAGGGACCCCTGAACAGAACATGTTCCTTCATCATCATTACTGTAGTCTTCTCAGGTAGGCTGAGAGCATAATAGTCCTCTTACCTTGTGTCTGAAGGTCCAGGTTCATTACTGAAGTCTGGAGGTATAGGCAATGACCGGTCACTCTTCATAGACAGACAGCTGGGTACTGGAGACTCTGCCCTCTGCCTGTGGTACTGACCTCTGAAACAGACATGTGTTATACACATCATTAGTTCTAGTCAAGACAGACAACAATGCATGTGATGTTGCATATTGCAATGTATTGTGTGTTCATTAGTGTGATGAAGACCACACTGCAGGTCTTGATTAGTTTGCTTCAATGTGATGATTTCAGCACGGTGCTCCTGCTCTCTGTCATGTGTTGTTTGCTGTGTTGGGCAAGTTAATTTCAACATGTAATACTATTACTAGTTACTTTCATTTGAAAGTAATGTTACTTTACAATATTACTGTCTGTGTAGAGTAACTCATTACTTATTACACTACTTTTGCATTACTTTCACCAAAATAACTGCAGTAGCAGAATGACATTGCCGCCCCGGAACCATCATGGAAACGAATTTAAACTGTCTTGATGTCAGTGTAAACCATTCAAAATTCTAAATGTTATCATTTTCCTTTGTTCTTGTTATCTATAGTGGCTATTTGCATAAAAACACACAATTTGATTAGGAAATTATTACAAAAAAAGGAACTCAATTTGTATCATCATTTGGCACCTCTGGTATAACAGTCATCATACTTTGTGTCTGAAGGTCCAGGTTCATTACTGAAGTCTATGCCGATGTCTTTAGACCAGTCAGTCTTAGACAGAGTCAGACAGCTGGGTACTGGAGACTCTGCTCTGTCCTCCTCTTCCTCCCCACACACACTCATCTTCTGGACTTCAGTCAGTCTGAGAGAAACACACACACACACACACACACACACTTTAATATCTTTATTTGTGTTCACATTTAGACAAGTACAGTAATCCTTGGACACAAACAATAATAGATGTGCAAATAATGGTAAATCTCAGAATGAAAAATGTATCTAGTCTGAGTCTATGAAAAAGGAAACAGCACTTGCTCCAAATGTGGCGACTGCCTATCCCCCTTATTTTTGAATGCCCCACTGTAAAAAATAATTGTGGGAACAAGGTCCGGTTTAACGTGACTCATTGTTGCAGCTTGCAACAATGAGTAATGCAGGCTTCTTCTGCAGCCTCGGCTGCAGACCCGAATTATAAACCGGAAGCTGGAGTCCGTTATAAAAGTTATAAATATAGTCACGTTATAAACAACTAACCAACGCTGCGGGTCCGTATGGAAACCGTGTTCAGGGCCGATCCTGGCCATTTGGGTGCCCTAAGCGTAATTGTTCTGTGGTGCCCCCCCCCCCGTGGTGCCCCCCCCCCCCCCCCCCCGTGGTGCCCTCCCCCCGCAAAATAAACAACTGCAATCTTAAAACCGAATACTTATTCATGCAGTATATTTATAGTTTGTGAAAGCTCAATCTTCAATAACAGTACATGATGGTATAATAAAAGTATATAAAATCAAGTGCCAAATATGTGCATTGTATTTTAATCCTGATCAAAAGTACTATCAAATATGAAGTGACAACACATGTAAGGTACATAAAGCTATACTATATACAGCAGTATGAATGCAGAATGATAGTGTTAGGATGGCGAGCAGGAGAAGAAGGTGGAGGCAGAGGCAGGCTTCAAGTTCCACACAGTTGTTTAATGTGAGAAACAAGGCCTTTTTAACATGTTACACACATGGGATACACACCTAACCTTAATAATAAAAGGACATACTGGTAAGGTGCAATAAGTTGCAGTTAGTAAATTGCACATCACAAATGGTGGTACTGCAGCATTGAATATTTAATGCACAGTCAGTTGTAGCATCAGAAAACTGTAAACAGTCTTGCAGTCATTCATCTAGTTTGACAGTTATTGAGTTGATTTGAGTTAAGCTGTGGACGGCCACTCCACAACTTAACTCAAACCAACTCTAAGTAACTGTCAAACTAACTGAATGACTGCAAAACTTTCAATAACTGTCAAACGAAAGACCAGGGCCGTAGCCAGGGTTCCGAAATAGGGGAGGTCCAGCAAGGGGAGGCGGATTCGGCGGCGCCCTAATGGGCGCCGCCGAAAAAAAATTGATTCCCCCCCCCCCCCTTTTTAAGCCATATTTAGAGTAATATATCATTTTAAATCAACATTAGGATTATACTGTTGTGATGTCATTATTCAGTATATTCTCTTTCATGTCACCACCTGCTCAGCTCTCCTGTCAACATAATTGTAACTAACAAACACAAACTGTTTTAGCCAAATTCATATCAAAATGACACCTACAAACACAGGTACACAACCCAAGCCGTACACAACACACAAAGTTACTTAGACAGACTAGACACTTACTTTCTTGGTTGTTGCTAAAAAATCTGTCAGTGTGTGTCACTCACTGTCTGTCGTTCACTCGCTCACTGTCTCGCAGCTCGCTCACCTTCAATTATCTCGCCAGGCAGACAGACAGTCATCACTCACCACCATGCTGCTGCTCTCTCAGAATCAAGTTACCGCGAACGTGGCGTCAGATGACTTCCTGCCTGACCTGCCTTTCGTTTCAAAATAAAAGCGATCCCGTGTTTTTCATGCTTTTCCTGTTTTCCATGCAGATTGTTTTATTTTTTTACAATCTTCGTTCTCAGGACACTCTACAATTTTCTGTTCCCAAAGTCCGAACTGAATTGGGGAAGAAAGCTTTTAGGTTCTCTGCACCCACCGCATGGAACAGTCTGCAGTCTGATCTTAAACTTAATAGCTTAGTAACCTTAAATGGTTTTAAGGCTATGGTAAAATCTCTTGAGAACAGGCTGTCTGTATGCAAATGTTTTATTTGATCATTTTAATGTTTTTCAATTGTATGTGTTTATGTGTTTGTTTGTTGTAACTTTGTGTTGCTGCTGTTTCTTGGCCAGGTCTCTCTTGTAAAAGAGATCTTTGATCTCAATGGGACAAACCTGGTTAAATAAAGGCTAAAAAAAAAAAAAAAAAAAAAAAAATCTCTGAAATATTAAAAAAATCTCTGAAATATTAGGGGAGGTCCGGACCTCCCCGTCCTCATAGCTAGCTACGGCCCTGCGAAAGACTGCAAAATCATTAATGAACGATACTAGTGTATCTCACATTACATTACATGTGGCAAACAAACAATTGTTAGAATTACTGTACATGTCAGCAAACAAGCGATTGTTAAACTGTACATGCAAGTAAGCAGGCAGATGGACACCCGGCTAAAGAAAAACATGGCAATCGACCAACAGGAGTTGACACTGCTTGAGGCAGAAAAAAAAAGGTGGCGAGATGTCCTGCGACGTTTAATGGCTATCACTCTTTCTCTTGCTTCAAGAAATTTAGCTTTTCGTGGCTCTTCTCACCATCTCTATGAGTCAGGCAATGGGAACTTCTTGAAGGAAGTCGAGCTGCTGGCCAAGTTTGATAATATCTTGGAAAATCACCTGTCCAAAGTAAAAGACGAAAATACCCGGACACACTATCTTGGACAGAAGACGCAAAATGAGCTGATACAGATCATTTCCACTAAAATCGTACAGACCATTGTTGCTCATATCCAAGATGTAAAATATTACTCAATCATTCTTGACTGTACCCCAGATGTAAGTCACAAAGAGCAGATGTCAATCATTTTGCGCACAGTTTGTTTGGAGCCAAGACCAGAAATCAAGGAATACTTCCTTGGTTATGTGGATGTGGTGGAAACCACTGGCCTCAATCTGTCCAATGTCATACTTGACAAATTGAGGGAGCTTGGTATTCCTTTTGAAAATTGTAGGGGACAGGCCTACGACAATGGCGCAAACATGAAGGGAAAGAAACAAGGTGTCCAGGCCCGACTGTTGGCGCTAAATCCGCGAGCATTGTTTGTTCCTTGTGGAGCACATACTATGAATCTTGTAATAGCTGATGCTGCAAAGTCTTCTCAGATTGCGATTTGCTATTTTGGCTATTTGCAGAAGCTTTTCACGTACTTTTCCGGGGGCACACAGCGATGGGCCATCTTGACAAAGCATGTTAGCATAACGCTGAAATCTTGGAGTGATGTTCGATGGGAAAGCAGACTTCAAAGTGTTACAGCTGTCAGAAACCAAGTCAAAGAAATCAGAGAAGCTCTCATGGAGGCTAGGCAAACTGTGAATGATCCGGTTGCTAAAGTAGAGGCTCAAGCCCTTGCAGAAGAGGTGGGCTCATTCAGGTTTTTGATTTGCTCTGTTGTGTGGTGTGAAATTCTTACCATCACAAACCAGGTGAACAAGCTGCTCCAGTCAAGTTCAATGCAGATTGACATTGCTGTCAGGCTCATTGACACTGCCAAAACATCGCTCTCCAAATACAGAGACACTGGGTTTGCTGACGCTTTGTCAACTGCCAAGGACCTCTGTGACTGCTTGAACATCGAACCAGTGCTTAAGGAGAAAAGGCTCAGGAACACTAAAAGGCTGTTTACATATGAGGCTGCAGACGAGCCATTCAGTGATGCCCTAAAAAGGCTTGAGGTATCATTTTTCAACAGTGTTGTAGACTCTGCTTTGATGTCACTGCAAGAGAGGTTTGAGACACTGAGCCAGGTCAAAGACAGATTTGGACTGCTGCTTGACTTCAGACAAGTCCAAGGGATGTCCAAGGAGGTCTTACAAAAACAGTGCACTGAACTGCAGAAGACACTCAGTGGAAAGGGAACAGCTGATATTGATGGACCTGAGATGGTGCAGGAAATACTGAACCTTCCACAACTGTCACCACAGACCACTGCCCTGGAGATGCTGACATTTCTCCATGACAACCAACTTCAAGAGCTCTATCCAAATCTCTGGATAGCTCTACGTCTTGCACTGACTCTCCCAGTCACAGTTGCTTCTGCTGAGCGAAGTTTTTCTAAACTTAAGCTCATTAAAACGTACCTGCGTTCATCTGAAGAGTTTACAAGCGAAACAAAAAACAGAATTGTTCTGCTCAGAATAGACTACCCAACTTCTTCTGATCTTATCTCCATTTAAGAGAGTTCTGAAATATAGGCTGCTATGAAATGCCCTTCCTGCTGTGTTTGGAAAATTAAAATTTGATGGAATTTTAACTGGACCTCTGCGCACAAATTCTACACGTTCAGAGTCTAAAATACGTGATGGCCAAAGAGCAGGATCAACTGGAAGAGAAACAGTCTGTACAGCCTCACTTGATGTGCCTTCACTGCTGGTTGTGTGGTGTGTAGCTGGATGGTGGTCATCTTCCTCTTGGTCCACAGTCCCCCTGTCCACAGATTTCAGCATGGACCCTGCATTCATTTATAAATAAAATATAATGAATTAGCACATGCATGAGAGTTGAATGTTTTTCAAGACACTCAAACTTCAGGACACACGCATACCTGAAATGCTGGTTGAAGGTCGTACAGGAGGCTCTTCTTCCTCGTGTTCTGGTGTACTTCCTGCTCCTCGGTGGACATATTTCAGCATTGACCCTGCAGTAATTTTGAAATAAAATATAATGAATTATCACATGCATGAGAGTTGAATGTTTTTCATGACACCCAAACTACAGAGGACACACATACCTGAACTGCTGGTTGAAGATTGCTCAGGAGGATCTGCTTCCTCGTGTTCTGGTGTACTTCCTGCTCCGGCTTCCTCGTGTTCTGGTGTACTTCCTGCTCCTGCTTCCTCGTGTTCTGGTGTACTTCCTGCTCCGGCTTCCTCGTGTTCTGGTGTACTTCCTGCTCCTGCTTCCTCGTGTTCTGGTGTACTTCCTGCTCCTCGGTGGACATATTTCAGCATGGACCCTGCATTCATTTATAAATAAAATATAATGAATTATCACATGCATGAGAGTTGAATGTTTTTCAAGACACTCAAACTTCAGGACACACACACCTGAAATGCTGGTTGAAGATCGTACAGGAGGCTCTTCTTCCTCGTGTTCTGGTGTACTTCCTGCTCCTGCTTCCTCGTGTTCTGATGTACTTCCTGCTCCTCGGTGGACATATTTCAGCATGGACCCTGCATTCATTTATAAATAAAATATAATGAATTATCACATGCATGAGAGTTGAATGTTTTTCAAGACACTCAAACTTCAGGACACACGCATACCTGAAATGCTGGTTGAAGGTCGTACAGGAGGCTCTTCTTCCTCGTGTTCTGGTGTACTTCCTGCTCCTCGGTGGACATATTTCAGGATTGACCCTGCAGTAATTTTGAAATAAAATATAATGAATTATCACATGCATGAGAGTTGAATGTTTTTCATGACACCCAAACTACAGAGGACACATGCACATACCTGAACTGCTGGTTGAAGATTGCTCAGGAGGATCTGCTTCCTCGTGTTCTGGTGTACTTCCTGCTCCGGCTTCCTCGTGTTCTGGTGTACTTCCTGCTCCTGCTTCCTCGTGTGCTGGTGTACTTCCTGCTCCGGCTTCCTCGTGTTCTGGTGTACTTCCTGCTCCTGCTTCCTCGTGTTCTGGTGTACTTCCTGCTCTTCGTGGACATATTTCAGCATGGACCCTGCATTCATTTATAAATAAAATATAATGAATTATCACATGCATGAGAGTTGAATGTTTTTCAAGACACTCAAACTTCAGGACACACACACCTGAAATGCTGGTTGAAGATCGTACAGGAGGCTCTTCTTCCTCGTGTTCTGGTGTACTTCCTGCTCCTGCTTCCTCGTGTTCTGGTGTACTTCCTGCTCCTCCGTGGACATATTTCAGCATGGACCCTGCATTCATTTATAAATAAAATAATGAATTAGCACATGCATGAGAGTTGAATGTTTTTCAAGACATTAAAACTTCAGGACACACGCATACCTGAAATGCTGGTTGAAGATCGTACAGGAGGTTCTTCTTCCTCGTGTTCTGGTGTACTTCCTGCTCCTCGGTGGACATATTTCAGCATGGACCCTGCATTCATTTATAAATAAAATATAATGAATTATCACATGCATGAGAGTTGAATGTTTTTCAAGACACTCAAACTTCAGGACACACACCTGAATGCTGGTTGAAGATCGTACAGGAGGCTCGTGTTCTGGTGTACTTCCTGCTCCTCCGTGGACATATTTCAGCATGGACCCTGCATTCATTTATAAATAAAATAATGAATTAGCACATGCATGAGAGTTGAATGTTTTTCAAGACATTAAAACTTCAGGACACACGCATACCTGAAATGCTGGTTGAAGATCGTACAGGAGGCTCTTCTTCCTCATGTTCTGGTGTACTTCCTGCTCCTCGGTGGACATATTTCAGCATGGACCCTGCATTCATTTATAAATAAAATATAATGAATTATCACATGCATGAGAGTTGAATGTTTTTCAAGACACTCAAACTTCAGGACACACACCTGAATGCTGGTTGAAGATCGTACAGGAGGCTCGTGTTCTGGTGTACTTCCTGCTCCTCGGTGGACATATTTCAGCATGGACCCTGCATTCATTTATAAATAAAATATAATGAATTATCACATGCATGAGAGTTGAATGTTTTTCAAGACACTCAAACTTCAGGACACACACACACCTGACATGCTGGTTGAAGATCGTACAGGAGGCTCTTCTTCCTCGTGTTCTGGTGTACTTCCTGCTCCTCGGTGGACATATTTCAGCATTGACCCTGCATTAAGTTTGAAATACAGGGGAAATGAATTAGTACATGCATGCGAGTTGAATATTTTTCAAGACACCCAGAGGACACACAGGACCCCAGGAAGATTAGAGGTGCAGTCATGTCCTTCTAATGGGGATCCTTTAATAAACTAAACTAAACTAAACACATACCTGAACTGCTGGTGCTGGTTGACGATTGCTCAGGAGGATCTGCTTCCTCGTGTTCTGGTGTACTTCCTGCTCCTCTCACAAATTTCAGCATTGAGCCTGAATTAATTTTTAAATACAGGGGAAATGAATTAGCTATGCATGCAGAGTTAAATGTTTTTCTAGCTAGCCAGCTGCCCCCCACACACACACATCACAACATGGCAACATGGCGCATGTAAAAGCCGTCCCTCCCCCCTAAACTAATCACAGACAGTTAACGTAGGCTCGGGTTGCACACAGACCTTTGAAATTAAAATGCAACTATTCAACCGACCCCCGCCCCCCGCGGTCGGGGTTTTGCTCGGTCAGGCAGCAGCAATGCTATCAGCATGTTAGCTAGCAAGTTGTCTGTTAACATAGCTGGCCTGGCTAACTTGGCTAACGCTAATGTAATGGCTAACATCTAGCATGGTTTAAGCGAATTTTCCAGAATTCACCTACCTGCAATCGATGCCTGACAGTCAGCCCGCAGTTTCTTCTGTTTTCTTTTTTCCGCCCCCGACTCCTGCTGCCTTTTGATGCCCATTGCAGCGTACACGTACCATCTGACCAAATAACAGCAGCTGCTCCAAAATGCAGCTGGAGTCCAGCTGCATTTTAAGTAGTCGAGTACGCTAGATTGCAGAGCGAGGGCACCTGGTTGTGGAGGGGCGTGCCCTTAAGAGCACGTGATGCCCTACGCAGTCTGCGTACTCTGCGTAATGGGTTGGAGCGGGCCTGACCGTGTTACTCGAAATGGTTAAAGGTTAAATCAATTTGGTCATTCAGTGGCGTTTTACTGCCATGTAAAGTTACTATTACACTAGCCGTTAGCATTAGCCACAGTAGCCGACTACCCACAATGCATTACGTTATCCCAGCACCCGAACGACACGGCTGTAGAGCAGAATGGCTCTGCTGTAAAATCCTCATAGATGTTTTTTTTGTCAAGTTAAAACAGTGTAGAAATTACACCGGAAGCGGAAGAAGCACCCATCAGGCATCATGGCAGCTAGAAATAAGGTGGATAGACTTTTTTCACGGCAGCCATTTTGTGTCTCAAAGGCAGGATCAACACAGGTGCAACTAAAACATTAATGAGGGCCCTGGCACTGGAACACCTAAGTGGAATGGAAGTTGGAAACATTCATTAATGTTTTGGTTACACCTGTGTTTACCCTGCCTTTGAGACACAAATGACCGCTGTGAAAATGGTTGCAGAAATAGAGCAGAATTTTGCCAGTGCCTTACTGTAGCTTTTTGGGCTGTCCTGCCCTCTGTAGGCCACTTAACAGCCAGCCTGTGGACATTACCTAGGCTTCCAAATATAAACAGCAGCAATTTACATTTGTACCCCAGCTGTATAATAGCATCCTTGAGCATCCTGGTTCTACATTGCAAGCAGTGGTGTATTTCAGGGTAGACGCAGATAGACGGCGTATTCATAGCTTTCAAGGGGCGTTACGTGCTGCCGGGAACGCCCACCTGACGGTCAAAAAAATAACTTGTTCATTCCGCTGCCCGCCGAGTCGACTAGTTTCTCACGCTGTGTTTGTTCAGCCAAAATGCCGGATACCTGTTGTGCTATCGGTTGCACTAACCGACGAGGAGACACGCCTGGCTTGTGCTTTTACAGAATCCCGTCGGAGAAAGAAAACTCAGAAAGGAAGAGGTTGTGGATTTGTGCGATTAGACGTGGTTCAGTCGCTGGGGAGGGCAAATGGCTTTTTTTTTCTACCATCAAAGTACACACGTCTTTGCGGCCAACATTTCATCAAAGGTAAGCTCAATACCGTTACAATAATGATTAAAATACCCCATTAACGATTAGAGTTTCACATATCACAGACTAAAATACATGAAATATGTTACAATTTAAAATATATTAAAACAAAAAAAAATAAAACGATTTGAAATAAAATTATCTTTACAAAAAAATAAAACATTTTGAGACATTTGCCTGTCCCAAACATGTAAAAAAGAAACACCAGACAAAAATAAACTGCACTGTGTTACAGCACATGGAAGATGGCTCAGCAAAGTTGCAAAGTTAGTTACATGTCTGTCCAGTAATACCAATGATACACCCCGTTTATTTCTTTTGTAGCGACAGATGGCCTTAAATGCCACACTCACGTGATGCTTCTTGAGAGAGAGGTGAGGTAACCTGCATCTGCAGACTTTATCGAGGGACCATGAAGGCAGCATGTGACAGGCTAAGTTACTTAAAAGTCTGGATGTGCTGCTGCTGGCAGCTGCGACAGTGTTTTGCTGCTATCAACCTGGTTAATCTCGTTATATTCTTCATCACAGCGGGTCATTACCCACTGTGCACTTAAACGTGCACTAGTTCTGATTAAGCACCTGCAGCTCTCTCCTTATTTTACTGACGTTCTCACTAATCACACGGCTGTTTACATGCGTTTCTGAACGGCTAGCTAGTTATTAGCATAGCTTGCTGTTAGCGATCATGGATGTTCTCTCTCTCTCTGTAAGATGTTGTGTAACCTTGCTGTGCATAACATACTTATTTGCGGGAGTGCATGGGAGAAGTCTCTCGCTAGTGTTGATGCCCAGTGTGATGGCGGAGAAACGTGTGTTTGCTGCGTCGCGTGTAACGTTAGTTTAGAGGAGGCTCTCACACACACACACACACACACACACACACACACACACACACACACTCAAAAAGACGTGAAAAAATAATAATAATCGCACACTTTTGCGGTTATGTAATCGCACGTGCTGACATCGCGATTGCGATTGCGATTCAATTAATCGTGCAGCACTATACCCTACCCACTTATTTTTCAGCTGGCTTTGTGTTTACCCACTTCTACCGGCAGATTCCACTGGGATGCGTTGCATTACGACCGCGAGGAAGACACCGGAGCTGGTCGCAGCCTGTCTAGCACCATGTGCAGACTACAGCAACGTTTGTCACCTGCTGTCGCCTGCTGGTAGCTTGGTGCTGCAGCTTGATTGGCTGTCTTCCTGTCTTTCCGTCTTCAATTGGTCGATTTCAAAGTGGCCCCTTCTTTCGTCGCTGCCGTCCGACGCTCATCGATTTGCAAATCATGCTGGGATACCAGCGGCGGGCAGCAGCGACGAGAGGAGGGAGCATTTTGAAATCGACCAATTGAAGATAGAATGCGTAGTCAGTGAATGCCTGTGTCCACCAGACGCAGTGCTTCGAGGTATGGTCCTGAAAGCCTCTTCGCTCTGCTCCGCTAAACGCGCCCTGTGCATTTTCACTTCCTGCTTCGAGTTGTGTCAAGCAGCACAGAGCAGACTGACCTGGGCAGGAAATAAAACTGTCAATTTACAAAATAAAACCCATTGTATGTCAAGGGAAGGGACAGTCACAGTGAGGGGGGACCAATTTGGCCTGCTTTTAATATACAGTAATTTGTATCCCTTCCATTATTTTGGCAGCTACTTAGGGTCAAATTAACTTAGTGAGTCTGTTTGAAATGATTGTGTCAATGAACTAAGTTCAGTCATGTTGAGGTTATGGTAGATGTAGACAGTTGCACTGTTATACAGTTTTGCTACAGAGTGTTGCCGTACCCGGCCTAAGGGTGTATTCACACCTGTAGGTCATTTGCTTTGTTCCGATTCAGGTACTTAATTGATACAATTGTTGCATTTGTGCCTTGGTTCGTTTGTGTTCACACAGCCACAAATGAAACGGTCCAAATAGTATTGTCAAACTTCCTGGATTGGCCAGCAGACACTCTGATAGGGTAATAGCCTCTCAGGATGGACAAAATAATTCCCAGAGATTTTCCTATTATGATTATAAGAATGCGTTTTGTTAGACCTACATTGTATGCGCCGTGCGAGGAGAGAGAGAGAGAGAGAGAGAGAGATAAAGAAAGAAAGAGGGAGGGATCGGGAGATAGAGAGAGGGAGAAAGTTCTTTATTTATTTATTAATGTATGCTATGTAGCCTATGTAAGCCTATGTATTTATTTAGCCTATTTAGGCTATCGGGAATTTGGAGATATAGAAGATCAAAGACCCTCGCAAATTCTGCTATTAGGCTACTATCACGGAGACGAGGATTAGCCGAGACATAGGCTATATGAACACCTGTCCTGTCAGGAATAAAATATTAATAAATTATTTAATAATAACGGACATTTCGAGGAAGACATGCAATCAGTCTGATTGTCTGATTGAACCAGACAATCTTATCACAAAGAAGGCTGGCTCTGATTACCACGACTTGTTTTCATTTATTGAATGGAGACCAGAGAGAGCGAGAGAGAGGGAGAGAGAGGGAGGGAGGGAGCCAGCAGCACCCGCTGCGCAGCAGCACACCGCACACAATTTACAGGCAAAATCCATAGAGATTCAACACATTAACGTTGCTTCCCATGGTCCGAGGTAAGTTGATTGAGTTCAAACTGCTGATGTGATGATCCAAAAATCCCCCAAAGTTTATCGATGCAAGTCACAAGTCGCCAAAACAGGATCTGAAAGATGTTTGTTTTTAAACGATAAAAATGCTCGTTCTTCAGGCCATTACGCACAGCGCAGCGGACTACGGCAGCTGGTTTATCCAAAAATGCGCACCGTTTACTGGAGTTGTGGCGGATCGAGGTCGGATCACGTTCTCACCACAAACAAACCGCACCAGAGTTTGTTTAAAGCGGTCCGAGACCACCCTTTCTTGGCGATCTCGGTCCGCTTGTTTTGTCCCGCATCCGAGTGCGATTGCTGTGTTCACACTCCCCCAAACGAACCGCACCAAGGGGGAAAATGCTCTCTGTTTCGGAACAACTGCTCCAAACGAGATAGGTGTGAATACACCCTAAGTCTCGTGAGAGTTGCAACGTGATCCTATGAGATACCGGTATACATGTTCCCATGCTGTCATGTCAACATGTCCTCTCACCTGACTCTGGTATATTTAACAAGTGAATAAACGTCAAGTCAAACTGTAAACAGTGACGCCTGAACGTAAACAATGGCAGACGGATTCAGACGTCCAGACCCTCTCGTCTTTGATGGAAATGTGGAAGAGAACTGGTGCAAGTTTGAACGTGAATATGAGATATTCATTGCTGCCAGTGACTCCTCACACAGTGACCAGAGCATATATACTCCTCACACAGTGACCAGAGCATATATACTCCTCACACAGTGACCAGAGCATATATACTCCTCACACAGTGACCAGAGCATATATACTCCTCACACAGTGACCACAGCATATATATCACCTTTTTGACCATGAGTGTATGAGATCAGCCGATTCTGCAAATATAGTTATTAATGATGATGGTTCTGAAAGACTGCCTTTTAATAATTTTAATGATCTTAACAATTTTAACTTTTTAAACAATGATAATCCTGTACCTATGGTTCATTATCCCCCTCAGTTTACCCTCCATCCACTTCCTCCTAGTATGGTTACTGAAGCTCTTTTAGAAATAGACTCCAAGAAAGCAACTGGAGAGGACAACTTGGACCCCTCTCTTCTCAAACTCTCTGCCCCCTTAATCTCAGAGTTTATAACACATATTTTTAATTTAACTATTTTAACTGGCGAAATTCCTAAAGTATGGAAATCGGCCCACGTCATACCCTTGCACAAGGGAGGAGGCAAAAGTGATTGAAATAACTACCGCCCTATCTCAAAGCTGTCTTGTCTGTCTAAAACCCTTGAATCACTAGTAAATAAGCAACTCAAGGCATTTTTAAATAGACATTCTGTTTTAACACCTCACCAATCTGGTTTTAGATCAGAGCATAGCACCATTTCAGCAACTTCTCTTATTTTAAATGATATTGTGTCAGCTGTAGACAACAGAAAACACTGTGCAGCACTTTTTGTAGATTTATCTAAAGCATTTGACACAGTAGATCACTCCATTCTCCTGCAAAGGCTATCAAGTATTGGTTTTGAGCATAATACCTGTAGATGGTTCCAAGATTACTTGTCCGATCGACAACAGTGTGTAAAAGTGGGAAATGTTAGATCAGAATTCTTATCTGTAACTAAAGGTGTCCCGCAAGGCTCAATATTAGGACCAGTTCTATTCACTGCTTATATCAATGATATAATCCTGTACTTACAATCCTGTAATGTCCATCTTTATGCAGATTATACTATTTTATATTGTTGGTCTGACTCTCTCAAATCGGCTACTGAAAATCTGCAGCTCGCTTTTAACGCTTTGCAAAGTGCTCTCACTGATTTGAAACTCGTATTGAATGCAAACAAAACAAAATATATGCTATTCTCCAGAGCCAAAGATATCGATTATAGCACCCTCCAAATCTGCACTTTAAATGGCACAGTCATTGAAAGAGTCCCTCATTATAAATACTTAGGCATCTGGATCGATGATAAATTCACTTTTAAACCACATATTGAAGCACTTGTTAAAAAGTCAAGAACAAAGCTTGGCTTTTTATACAGAAATAAGTCATGTTTTCCTATGTTTTGTAGGCAAAAAAATTATTGAAGCAGTCTTCCTCTCAGTGCTTGACTATGGTGATGTCATTTATAGACATGCGGCATCCTCCACTCTTAAACCGCTAGATGCTGTCTACCACTCAGCCCTTAGATTTATAACTGGAGACACCTACAATACTCACCACTGCACTCTCTATCAGAAAGTTGGCTGGCCTTCCCTTTCTGTTAGAAGAGACCAGCATTTGTTTTTATTTATTTATAAAGGGCTTCTCCAAAAATTGCCCCCTTATTTAACATCCCTTATTAGATGGAAAACTATTGGTTCTGGGCTCCTGACTCTCTGACTTTTTACTTCATTACCATATTGTCTTAAAGTTTTGAACGCTTCATATTCAATGCTCTATCTGGCTTTTATTGCAAAGACAGCCGACGGAAAGCCAAAAGCAGTGGATGGTGTTTGCAACTTTAGATTTTTGGTAGATTCTTCTACCCCGGCCTACTCTCCCTGCTGCACTGGAGCCAGCCTTAGCCTAGGCAACAGGCCAGCTACCAGCAAGGCTAGCCTGCAGTAGCAGTTTGCTACCTTGCTGCTAACTCAGGCCTCCACCATCAGCAGCCAGGCCTCCACCTGCACCAGCCAGGCCTTCACCATCAGCAGCCAGGCCTCCACCATCAGCAGCCAGGCCTCCACCATCAGCAGCCAGGCCTCCACCATCAGCAGCCAGGCCTCCACCTGCAGCAGCCAGGCTTCTACCTGCAGCAGCTAGGCCTTCACCTGCAGCAGCCAGGCTTCTACCTGCAGCAGCTAGGCCTTCACCTGCAGGCCTACCTCCAGGCCTGGCAAGTGATCCCATAATCCCTGTCTCATTAACTTCAGTGACTTTGCTTGTTGCAGTACGAAATCACTGCTGTCTTCAATATCTGTTTATTTGCCCAGTGTGGCTCGCTTTTAGCCTAGATCTGTGGCAAGAGGCTCAAAACAGCTAAATTGAGCAACATGGCTATGAAAAAGGAAATTGAGGAGATTAGGAAATCACTGGAAATGCTGAATATCAATGTTGAAAAAATCACTGAGCAGCAAGGAAAGATCATGGAGCTGATGGGTGATATCAAAGCCCTAAAACTGCATAATGCAGAAAAGGACAAAATGATTAGTGACCTTGAACACAGGGTGGCAGAGCTGGAACAGTACTCTAGAGTCAATGATGTTGTGATTACAGGACTAAAGACGAAACCCAAATCATATGCCAAGTCTGTGGGAAAGGTGACTGAGGAAAACATGACGGAGGAGGACCGGGCAACAGTGGAAGACCAGGTAGTCTTTTTTTTGGAGACCAGGAAGATTGCTGTAGACCGCAATTATATAGAAGCATGCCACCCTCTCCCACAAAGAAACCCCACCCAACCACCGGCCATCATCCTCAGATTCACCAACAGGAAACATAAGATTGGGCTCCTAAAGCAATGGAAACTATTAAGAGGAACAAATGTGTATCTAAATGAGCATCTGACGAAAAAAAATGCTGACATTGCAAAGCAAGCACGGTTCCTTCGCAAACAGGGAAAAATTCAGTCAACATGGATCTCCAACTGCAAGACATTCATAAAACTCAATGGCTCACCAGAGGAGGCGAAGGTTAAAATCATTAGAGAGCTGAATGAGCTAGATGTGTATCAATGACTCTAAAGTCTAATATGGAGGTTTTTGTTTGACTGTGGTTTTCATCATCATAATCATATGTCAAATTGCACATCATGTCGTCTAGTTACCTACCACCAATAAATGTTGGGGTGTCTATCCCCCATGAATTTGATTCTTTAGCTTTCAACCCATTTGAGTTAAATACTGAATCTAGCGGTATCTATGATGAATTTTTTAACCCTGATATACATTTTTTAAACTCTAATAATGTAATACAATCTTGTGAATATTTTTCTGAAGATCAGTTTAATGATTTGTCACATACTCTTTCACATGATGATTTTTCAGTACTACATACTTTTTCTACTATGCACTTAAATGTTCGCAGTTTGCCAAAGAATTATGACCACCTAAAATTATATCTATCAACCTTAACACATTCCTTCTCAGTTATGGCATTCTCAGAAACCTGGTTAAATGATGATATTATAGATCTTTATCCCATTTCCCAGTATAATGCTATTCATTCTTGTAGAAAGAACAAAGTGGGAGGAGGAGTCTCCTTATATGTGTCCAAAAATTTCAATTTCACCCCCAGAAAGGAGCTGAGTGTCCATTTAGAAAGTACTCTAGTGGAATCTGTGTTTATTGAAATCTCATCTTGCTGTCCCTTTAATGGGAAAAATATTATAATTGGTTGTATCTACAGACCACCTGATACTGACCCGAGCACATTCAATGAGGCTCTTTACTCCACTTTGGAAATTATAATTAAGGAACATAAAATGTGTGTACTTCTGGGTGATTTCAACATTGATCTGCTCAAGTGTGAATTGTCATCTACAGTTGACTTCCTGAACACACTATATTCTACTTATTTTTTTCCACTAATTCTTAAGCCCTCTCGAATCACTAGATCTTCAGCTTCACTCATTGACAACATCTTATTCAATTCTCTGGATTTTCAAATCACCTCAGGTTTATTAATGTCAGATATTTCGGACCATCTTCCTGTATTTCAGATAATTCATACCAAAGGAAATTCTAGTAGCAATAACTCTGATCACTTGCAAACTAAATATCGTAAATATACTACACAGAACATGGAGTCCTTTAAGTCCTCGATCAGTGCTGTGTCCTGGGATGAGGTTCTCAGGTTACAAGATGTTAATGAAGCCTATCAGTTATTTTTAGTTATTTTTAATTCAATTCTAGAGACTAGCTTTCCATTGGTCACTTCAAAAAACAAAAAAAACTCATCCAAAGGGAAACCTTGGATGACGGATGAGCTAAAAAAGTGCTCTCGCAAGAAAAATAAACTATATAGGAAAGCTATTAGTAACCCTACTACTGAAAATTTGGAAATATACAAGAAATATAAAAATAAATTTACTCTATCACTAAGGAAGGCAAAAAAAACATATTATGCCAATAAGTTTACTCAAGCTTCTAATGACATTAAGTCAACCTGGAACCTCATCAACCAATTACTTCATCGCAAAAAAACTCTAGCTGCTGTACCTACTGAAATGTTAGGAAAGGATGGACCTCTTTGTGACCCGAGAGATATAGCTGAGGGCTTCAATGAGTTTTTTGTCAATGTGAGCTCTTCCTTGGCATCTAGCATAAAGGACTCTGATGTGAACCCATGTAGTTTTATTAAAGGTACATTTTCACCACTTTTTGGTTTTGATCCTCCCAGTGCTGAAGAAGTGTATGAAATTATTAAGAACCTAAAGAACGATTCATGATTAACGGTCCGCATCAACAGGGCTGAATCATTGACAGTGGTGTTAGGTGGTACTTAGACCTGAATTAGCAGTATAGTATTAGTCATCCTAAAAAATAAAAAATAAATAAATAAAATCCTAATAAATTTTGTTGTAGGTCATGATTTACGGTCCGCATCAACAGGGCTGAATCATTGACAGTGGTGTTAGGTGGTACTTAGACCTGAATTAGCAGTATAGTATTAGTCATCCTAAAAAAAAAAAAAAAAAAAAAAAAAAATCCTAATAAATTTTGTTGTAGGTCATGATTTACTGTCCGCATCAACAGGGCTGAATCATTGACAGTGGTGTTAGGTGGTACTTAGACCTGAATTAGCAGTATAGTATTAGTCATCCTAAAAAATAAAAATAAAAATCCTAATAAATTTTGTTTTGACCTAATTTTATTGTTGTCTATAGAGTTAGTTCCACCTCTGCGCAGATTCCCCCGCTCTCTTCTCTCTCTCCCCCTCAGGTGTCCTTCATTGGCCTGACGTACACCCCCGCCGCTGCAGCCCTAGGTCCGGCCGTCATCGCCCTAGCCACCTGTCGTCACTCTAGGCCATCTACCCGCTACTCCTTCTACTGTCTGACACCCCGGGCTCTTCACCACCACCGACCCCTATCCTCATCATCCTGGTCACCTGCCTGCCTAAGGGAAGGGGGGGGCGCCCCCCCAGCCCCCCCCCCGCCGCCTCATCATCACCTCCAACTCCTATCCTCCCCTCCTCTTAATCATCACCTCCGACTCCTATCCTCCCCTCCCCTCCTCTTAATCCATGTCACCAACGCGGACTCATGGACACCCTTTTTGTCACCTAGCTAATTAACTAGTATTCTCTAAACCTACGAACACTTAAAGACTGCATTTTCTATTTCTTTTTGGACTCTACTTTTTAGATTTTCAACTCCCTTCCCTGATCTTAGGATAATTTAAAAATTACATTTTTATATCCCTTCTGTTGGACTCTTTTTTACATTTTCAATTTTCTGTTCTCTTGTACATTTTATTTCCATAATAAACCATTCACAGAGTTTCATTATCGGAAACTCTGTGCATGGTTTAGCCCGGCATCTCTCGGCCTGTCTCGGAGGGGAGTCCCCAGATGGGGGTCCGCTGCTGTGGCCTGGTGGGTGGGCCCGTCCCCCGCGTGGCCTGCTCTCACGCTCTCAGTCACTATGCTGGTGGCTGGGGGCTGGGGGGGCGGGTCGCGTGGGGGCTGGGTCCGCCTGGGCCGCAGCAATTGGCCCCTAGCACAACGACCTCACAAGGTTCCTCCTCAGCCAAGTCACTGGGGCAATCCATGCGGCGATCCATATGGTGGAAAGGTTTTCTTGCGTTCACTGGGGGTGAGGGGGTGCCGCTGTGTCCCGGCCTGGCCTTCCCTCCCACGCCATATGTGGGCGGGGGCCGGGTCGGGGGGCATCGGTGCTCTTCATCACTGGTCGAGGGCTGCCGGTTGGTTTAGAACAGCTTAGGTAGGCGATAGATTAGCTACAGCCTAAGGCTGACCTGTTAGTGTTCAGGCTAAAATCAGACTAGAGCAGGGTAGGATAGGCCAGATTAGGCTGTAGATTAGCTAGATACTATGTCCCAGTTAGCTCTGGTTAATGCTTAGAGTAGTCAGTTGTCTGATCTTCTCCCCCCCCCCTCTCTTTCCCCCTTTCCCCGCTTCTTCCCTTCTTCCCCCTTCTTGTTCTCCTCTCTTTCCATGCTCTTTCCTCCCCCACATCCCACCGCCCCCCCCTCCCTTCTCCTGCTCTCTCCTCATTCTCCCCCCCTCTGCTCCTTCTCCTCTTCTCCCCTATTTTCCTGAATCCCTGCCACTTCCTGCTCTCCCTTCTCTCACATTCCCCCTGCTCTCCTTCCCCTGCACCCTCCCACCTCTCCTTCTCTGCCTCTCTGTCCTCCCCCCTCTCTCACATTCCCCCTGCTCTCCTTCCCCTGCACCCTCCCACCTCTCCTTCTCTGTCCTCTCCTCCTCCACATTTCCCATTTTCCCCCCACCCTCGCCCTAATCCGGGCCCGTATCCTACTCCCTCCCTCCACCCTAGACCCTACCTCTACTCTCTGTCCTCCCCCCTCTCTCACATTCCCCCTGCTCTTCTTCCCCTGCTCTCCTTCCCCTGCACCTCTACTCTCTGTCCTCCCCCCTCTCTCACATTCCCCCTGCTCTCCTTCCCCTGCACCCTCCCACCTCTCCTTCTCTGTTCTCTCCTCCTCCACATTTCCCATTTTCTCCCCACCCTCGCCCTAATCCGGGCCCGTATCCTACTCCCTCTCTCCACCCTAGACCCTACCTCTACTCTACCTCCCCTGTACCCTTCCACCTCTCCTTCTCTGTTCTCTCCTCCTCTCTGTCCTCTCCCCTCTCTCACATTCCCACTGCTCTCCTTCCCCTGCGCCCTCCCACCTCTCCTTCTCTGTTCTCTCCTCCTCTCTGACCTCTCCTCCCTCTCACATTCCCCCTGCTCTCCCTCCCCTGCACCCTCTCCTTCTCTGTTCTCTCCTCCTCCACATTTCTCATTTCTCCCCACCCTCGCCCTAATCCGGGCCCGTATCCTACTCCCTCCCCTCCCTCAACCCTAGACCCTACCCCTACCCTGGCTCTCCCTCCCCTGCACCCTCATCTCTCCTCCCCTGTTCTCTCCTCCTCCACATTTCCTATTTTCTCCCCACCTCCCCCCTCTCCTCCCTCCCTCCCTCCACCCTAGACCCTACCTCTACTCTACCTCCCCTGTACCCTTCCACCTCTCCTTCTCTGTTCTCTCCTCCTCTCTGTCCTCTCCCCTCTCTCACATTCCCACTGCTCTCCTTCCCCTGCGCCCTCCCACCTCTCCACATTTCCTATGTTCTCCCCACCTCCCCCCTCTCCTCCCTCCTCCCTCTCCCTCCCTCCTCCACTCTCCTGCTTTCTTCAAATGTTCAAATGTTATCTTTATTCTGTATATTCTTGTTACTGTGTGTTAGCTAGAATCAGCTAGACATACTTTCTGTGAAGCCCTCTGAGACATGCTTGTGAATTAGGGCTATATAAATAAACTTGACTTGACTTGACTAACTCCGCCCAAGGTCATGATGGCATTAAAAGCAGTCTTATGAAAGAAACTATAGATTTCATCATCCATCCCCTAACCCACATTCTTTCTTTATCTCTTCAGTTTGGTATTGTCCCCCAAGAACTCAAAATTGCCAAAGTCATACCAATATTTAAATCTGGTAACACAAAGGACTTTGGCAACTATCGTCCAATATCCATATTACCCTGTTTCTCAAAGATCTTGGAAAAATTGGTTTATGTAAGAATCTCCAAGCACTTAGCTGTTAACAATATCCTGTATAACCATCAATATGGCTTTCGCAGGAAATATTCCACTGAGCATGCATTGCTGCAACTTGTCAATAACATTTCTTCAGCTCTGGACGGAAAAAAATTGCCCTTGGTGTTTTTCTTGATTTAAGCAAAGCATTTGATACCGTCAACCATAAAATCCTAATTTCAAAACTCAATAGATATGGAATCCAGGGCGTTGCCCTCAATTGGTTGATCAATTACCTGGATAATAGAGAGCAGTTTGTTTATTTAAATGGTGTCTCATCTACTAAATCAAGTATTCTTTTTGGGGTTCCACAGGGATCGATCTTGGGCCCTTTATTATTTTTAATTTACATTAATGACTTTCCTATGTCTTGTAATAACCTTCTCCCCTTATTATTTGCTGATGACACTAGTCTTATAGCTGTTCATGATGACTTCAAGTCTCTCATCGCAAGTGTAAATGATGAATTATCAACTGTTTCAAATTGGTTCCAGATCAATAAGCTAACTCTCAATGTAAAAAAATGTAACTTTATGATATTCTGCAACAAAAATAAATCTTATGCAAAAGAAGAAGCCAAAATATCAATTGACGGAACTGAAATCCTTCAAGTATCACACACCACATTTTTGGGTGTTGTTTTGGATAAAGGTCTAAATTGGAAGAATCATATTAATCAAGTTTGCAAAAGATCAATGAAGATGCTTGGCATACTGAAAAAGGTTTGTCCCCTGATCAATTCCTCTGCTCACTTGACTTTGTATTATAGTTTTTTATTTCCATATATGAATTACTGCAATATTGTCTGGTCTGCAACTTATCCAACTTACCTCAACGAATTACTGATAATCCAGAAAAGATTCTTAAGAACGATCTCTCTGTCTAGTAGACACGAGCCATCTGCACCTCTTTTTATGAAATATTCAATATTACCCATTCACAAACTCAATGTTTTTCACTCATGCTTGTTTGTGCATAAGTTTATCAACAGTAAACAAGATCTTCCATTTACCTTTCATAATTTCTTTATTTCTTCTTCTGATTTTCATTCATATTCAACCAGGCATAGTGGCAATCTTCATTTACCTTTCTGTCGAACATCTGGTCATCAATTTAATATCACATCTAGAGGTCCAAGACTTTGGAATGATTTGGACGTGTCTCTGAGGTCCACATTATCTTTCACATCCTTCAAAAAGTTATTGAAAAAACATCTTATGTCTTAACCTTCAATGTCATTATTTTCCATATTATGTAACCATGTTTTCTTTTATGTTGTTTATGTTTATAGTTTTTCTATGTTGTAAATGTCTTTGTTTATCTTGTGTTTTACGTATCCACTGCAGTAGATGATGGGAGTGGAACTCTGTACAAGCCCTTTGGGCTTCGTTCCCTCCTTGCACTGTTTTTCTTTTTAAATTGTGCTAAATAAATCAAATCAAAAAATCAAATCAAATACATGTAACACTCGCTCACGGGATGTGTTAACACTACACATTCCAAGAATAAACACTGACCTAGGAAAGACTGCTTTTAGATTTGTTGTGCCATATTTTTGGAATGAACTACAGTGTACTCTGAAATTGGATACTCTGGTTTCAATGGGTCATTTTAGATATTTAATCAAAACCTTGATTGATTTTAGCTGTCACTGTTCTTAACTTGTTTTTAAACTTCACCTATGTATGTGCTATGTGTTCTTTTTACAATGTTTATTTTTATTCTTGTGTGGTTGCTGTTTTTATGGTATTATGTTCTATTGATTGATGTTTGTATTACGCATTTGTACTCAGGTCTCACTTGAAAATGAGATCTTGATCTCAATGTGATTTTACCTGATTAAATAAAGGTTATATATATATACTCCTCACACAGTGACCAGAGCATATATACTCCTCACACAGTGACCAGAGCATATATACTCCTCACACAGTGACCAGAGCATATATACTCCTCACACAGTGACCACAGCATATATACTCCTCCACACAGTGACCAGAGCATACAGTATATACTCATCACACAGTGACCAGAGCATATATACTCCTCACACAGTGACCAGAGCATATATACTCCTCACACAGTGACCAGAGCATATATACTCCTCACACAGTGACCAGAGCATATATACTCCTCACAGTGACCACAGCATATACTCCTCAATCTACAGTGACCAGAGCATATATACTCCTCCACACAGTGACCAGAACATATATACTCCTCACACAGTGACGAGAGCATATATACTCCTCACACAGTGACCAGAGCATATACTCCTCACACAGTGACCACAGCATATATACTCCTCAATCTACAGTGACCAGAGCATATATACTCCTCACACAGTGACCAGAGCATATATACTACTCACACAGTGACCACAGCATATATACTCCTTACACAGTGACCAGAGCATATATACTCCTCACACAGTGACCAGAGCATATACTCCTCACACAGTGACCAGAGCATATACTCCTCACACAGTGACCAGCGCATATATACTCCTCTCACAGTGACCAGAGCATATATACTCCTCACACAGTGACCAGAGCATATATACTCCTCACACAGTGACCAGAGCATATATACTCCTCACACAGTGACCAGAGCATATATACTCCTCACACAGTGACCACAGCATATACACTCCTCACACAGTGACCACAGCATATATACTCCTCACACAGTGACCAGAGCATATATACTCCTCACACAGTGACCAGAGCATATCTACTCCTCACACAGTGACCAGAGCATATATACTCCTCACACAGTGACCAGAGCATATATACTCCTCACACAGTGACCAGAGCATATATACTCCTCACAGTGACCACAGCATACTCCTCAATCTACAGTGACCAGAGCATATATACTCCTCCACACAGTGACCAGAACATATATACTCCTCACACAGTGACGAGAGCATATATACTCCTCACACAGTGACCAGAGCATATATACTCCTCACACAGTGACCACAGCATATATACTCCTCAATCTACAGTGACCAGAGCATATATACTCCTCACACAGTCACCAGAGCATATATACTACTCACACAGTGACCACAGCATATATACTCCTTACACAGTGACAAGAGCATATATACTCCTCACACAGTGACCAGAGCATATACTCCTCACACAGTGACCAGAGCATATACTCCTCACACAGTGACCAGCGCATATATACTCCTCTCACAGTGACCAGAGCATATATACTCCTCACACAGTGACCAGAGCATATATACTCCTCACACAGTGACCAGAGCATATATACTCCTCACACAGTGACCAGAGCATATATACTCCTTACACAGTGACAAGAGCATATATACTCCTCACACAGTGACCAGAGCATATACTCCTCACACAGTGACCAGAGCATATACTCCTCACACAGTGACCAGCGCATATATACTCCTCTCACAGTGACCACAGCATATATACTCCTCACACAGTGACCACAGCATATATACTCCTCACACAGTGACCAGAGCATATATACTCCTCACACAGTGACCAGAGCATATCTACTCCTCACACAGTGACCAGAGCATATATACTCCTCACACAGTGACCAGAGCATATATACTCCTCACACAGTGACCAGAGCATATATACTCCTCACACAGTGACCAGAGCATATATACTCATCAATCTTGCAGGAACCGAGGCTACAGAGAGAGAGCGGTCATTCACATATTCACCTGCAGTTTTGTCAGAGGACAACGTGGCCATAACACCTGCAGAGTCAATGGAGGATCCAGAATGCCTTAACCCATTGATAACTGATGCAGCATTTGCGTGTATATCCCTCATTTGTGTGTGTATCCCTTTAAGACCGCGAACTTAAAGGGATACACACACAAATGCTGCATCAGGTATCAATGGGTTAAAAGGAAATTCAGAGAGATATGCAGCCCAGTGACCAACGTGATGATGGAGAGGCATCACTTCAACACCAGATACCAACAACCTGCTGAAACAACTGAGTCAGAGGTGCCTTGCTCAAAGAGACAGATCTCACTCTAGCAAAGGCTGTACCTGTACGCATCTGCCAAATAAATGAACTGACTGAACAACACAGTAAAGTCCTCTCTGCACAAAGACATGTGACAGCTGCAAGCAGTGTGGATGATGTGAAGATAAAGAGCAGCACATTTAGAGGAAAGATGAAATACACAAAGTCAGAAAATTCACACACACACACACACACACACACACACACTAGGGCTGGCACGGATCAGAAAACCCACGGTTCGATACAGCAAAAAAAAAAAAAAAAAAAAATCTCAGATTTTTTTCTCTCAAAATTAGATTTTCGATTTCGATTCGATTTTTAATACTATTATACTTCTCTAACCATTTGTTGCCCTGCACAGCTCAAAAAATATTTTGTGACACAATTTATGCTTTTACTCTGAAGGCAGGACAACCCAACTTCCTGTTTTAGCGTGGCGCTGCTATGCCTAACTTCCTGGCTGCTTGCTAACCTGCAGTCACTTGACACGGGTACAGACAGGGTGAGTCTGGAAACATAACATTGCAGCTACTATAACCTTGAGTTTAGCCAAACATAACGTTGCAGCTAAGTTTAACCATAAGCTTAACCTTAGTTAAGCTACTCGGTGGCCCCACGTGTTGTTTTGCTGTTATGTGTCCTAAAGGCAACATTTCACCGTCCGGTGATAACGTGTTTATGAAAAGTGTGTTTGTGTGTGTGTGTGTGTGTGTGTGTGTGTGTGTGTGTGTTGTGGCTTTTTTTTTTTTTTTTTTTTTTTTATCTTGTGCAGCCCGCAACACACTGCTCGCATTCCTGTGCTTTTTCAGAGGTGTTGAAATCATTTTGTTGTGATGCTGTTTTTAGTAGCCACTAGCCACAGCCTTCAGAGAGACTTTACAGCGGGGAGAAGGGATGAGGACGCTCACATGCTCGCCATGATGATGCCTGTCTGTGTCTGGCTGCGCTGGCGCTCTCAGGCGTTCTCATGCACTAACGTTAAATGCAACGGAAAAAGGGGGGGGGGGGGGTCCGTGGACCACGGACGTTCGGAACCATGGGGGCTGATCCGTATGGGTCACGGATTATCCGTGATCCGTGCCAGCCCTAACACACACACACACACACACACACACACACACACACACACACACACACACACACACACACACACACACACACACACACACACACACACACACACACACAGCTAAACATGAACAGCAATGTCACAACTGCAAGAATAACAACCACTTCAAACAGCAATGCAGATCTGCAAAAGCAGGCAAGTCCAGCAGACAGGTGAACCAGCTGTTAGCCAAAACAGATCCAGACAGTGACGACACATTCACCATTGAAGGCCTGTTATTATATGAAGACAATAATAACATCAACTCTGTGCAAACGGATGACAACTACAAAACAGAAGGACATTGCACAGTGACAATAAATGACAAAGCACAGAGTTAAAAGTGGACACATGCAGTTGCCAAATGTAATGTCATTTCTCTTGATACATACAAAGTCATACAGCAAAATAAAGAATTGTACGAGCCACACAAGCAAGTTAAACTTGTTCCTTTTGGAGGAGCCATGATCAAGCTGATCAGTGCAGTGAACCTACATCGCAGGCTCAATGACGTGGACCTGGTTTTATGTGGTCTAGATGCTTGAAATCCACTGGAAACTGCAATTATAGCATTTTCACAAATCAGCAATATGTTTCACAAATCTGAGAGTGGACCATAATGAGAGTCTAATGTCCCCTTGGTAATCTAGGCCAGGTTTGAAAAGAATAAGAGTAATGGTCTTTGAGCTGGACCTGGTTTTATGTGGTCTAGATGGGCAAAAGCTGTGAAATCAACTCTTTTTTTCTAGCTGTTTTTTCTAGCCAATAGGAGAACCTTTTTGTGGTCAATAACAATTGCATACATTAAAAACGAATAAAATGCAGGATTCATTCTATAATGTATTCTCATTCCCCTATTTACCTTTGTTTTCCAGTTCATGAACTAGCTTAAAGCAGCTACGAGCAACTTTTTCGATTGTTATTAAACAGTATAAATTTAATATCAATGCATCACATCTTACCTCTAATAGTCGACGAGACCAACGCAGAGTAGTCTCGCTTGAACCCCGAGTGAATCGGCCAGTGTTAGTCTGTCTGTAGCCAGGGCAGATCAGGAAGTGAAATGAAACAGTTTGCAGCAGCCACTTCAGCCATAACCACAAAATAACTTCCAAAAAACCTGTTAGAATATAACGAGAGATGTTCCCGAGAGTATGCGTGGCGTTCACATTGTTTATGTTATGTTGCTAGGCAGCGCAAACGGCGTAGGCAGGCAGCTGCGTTTCACTTCCGGGTTTCACTTCCGCGTTTCACTTCCGGGTTACCCGGTCCGGTCTCTCTAGAGAGCCCCCTGTTGACGCGAGTTTAGACAGACACAGAGTTAATAATCACCTAAGGGAGCAATCTCAGATACACACGGCTTTGGTCTCAGCTACTATTATAGGTAAGATGTGATGCATCAATATTGTAATTATACTGTTTAATAACAATCGAAAAAGTTGCTCGTAGCTGCTTTAAAAATGGTTGAACCACGCCATCTAGAGGCGTTATTCCACTTTTTAAGGTTGGACTGGAAAATTCCAATCGGGAGCTGTGAATCGGATGCCAACTTCATCCAGGGGCGTATCTACGGGTGGGCCTGGGTAGTCACAGGCCCACCCACTTCTTGCCCTGGCCCACCCGATTTTATTTTTTATTTTTTATTTTTTTTAATTGGTTGTTTTCTAGAGGCAAACTTGCTGCTGCCTTGCTAGCTAATGGTTTTGTAGCTTAAAAACGCAGGGCACATCATCTCCAGAGTCTAATGCATGACAACTTCATGACATCTAGGAATTTTGCGCGGTTTGCGCGCAAAATTTCATCATGCAATTGCCCCACCAATTTTATCCAGGCCCACCCAATTTTATCCAGGCCCACCCATAATTGAATTTCTGCCTACGCCCCTGACTTCATCTGGTAGGATATCTGAACTCGACAGCAGCTGTCTCAAAGAGCCACAGTTGGCACGGTTATAGTTGGTACCAAAACCCATAGCCTGTATAGAATAAAACATTTAAATAGCCTACGCTGTAGTCTTTACTTGAGCCTAAATTGTTCAACTTTGGTGTTTCTCTTGCCTCTGGTCGCCGTTGGACTAAATTACTTTCTCTTTCCTTCCTGCATAATGTTACAGGCACTCCCTGAAATGACTGTAGCTACTTCCCTCAAAGTAGATATGATTCATATCACACGGGAAAATACACTCAAGACATTATATAAAAGGTCTTTACTATTATATTTACTCTATTATATTCAGGTCTACTTATTATTTCAGTCCTTACCTCGTCTTTCTGTCTCTTTCCCCGTAGTCTCACTGGCCTGCCTCCTCTCCCTTTCCCCGAGACTCGCAGCAGGGTTGCCAGATCTGAGAGAAACATGCAAATCAAACTGAAAGTCAAGCTATGCATACAACGTGGCTTATTCTGTGATTAGTAATTTCCTACATAAAAAACTGAATGACATTTATGGACATTTTATGATTTATTGAGGCAGCTTATTTCTGCATTTTTAAAGCAAGTAATCTCTAAGAGCATTCTGTTGTCTTTGTAAAATAAAGAGCATAGCTATTTTATGTAGCCTACATACTCAACAGTGTTCTATGTGTTCTATGTTATCATTAATCATTATAATGTGGTAGCCTATAGCCGTTTTCCCAGATGCGCTTTTTACCGCTAAATGACCGGAACGCGGTCTAATGCCTTCATGTGTGAAAGTTGTTTTCCGGTATAAGCGCGACCCCGTCATCGCGGACATTTCACCAGTTTCGAGCCAGTCAGAAGAGCGGTATGCGGGATCAGGGACACAAGTGTGAAACGTGTCAAGTCATTTGCCGCGACACCGGTCCTTCTCATGGGCGAGGTGTACACACGTTGCTTAATGTTCCAGCGGGCATAATCTAATCATTCGCGCACATTAAAGCAAACTGGCGAAAGCGGTAGCCTATAGCCGTTTTCCCACATGCGCATTTTACTGCTAAATGACCGGAACGCGGTCTAATGCCTTCATGTGTGAAAGTTGTTTTCCGGTATAAGCGCGACCCCGTCATCGCAGACATTTCACCAGTTTCGAGCCAGTCAGAAGAGCGGTATGCGCGATCAGGGACACAAGTGTGAAACGTGTCAAGTCATTTGCCGCGACACCGGTCCTTCTCATGGGCGAGGTGTACACACGTTGCTTAATGTTCCAGCGGGCATAATCTAATCATTCGCGCACATTAAAGCAAACTGGCGAAATGATCTTGTGATAATAAGAGGGTTATGTCAGCTTCATGTGTGGGCGTGCTGATTTCCCCCTCTCCCGTCTCTGCTGCCTGCTCGCTCTCCAGTCCTTCAGTCCTCCTCCAGCAGCCCGACAGGGACACAGACAGCTCTGAGAGTCTTGCAACCCGCCCAACACTTGTTGAGAAAGCAAATGCACGAAGCGAAATGTGGAAGTATTTTGCTTACGTTGCCGACAGCGAAGGCAAGCCCGGACACATCAAACGAAGCCAGTCTGTAAAAAGTGCTTCAACGCGACGCAGGTGAACGGATAAACATCGAACCAGCCAGGCTATTTCTCTCAGACACGGATCCCAACTTCTTCAAATATTTCAGTTCAAAGACTGGTTAGCGAATGTGAATGATACAACATACATGCCCTCTTAAGTCAAACGAGTGTGATTTATTGTGTGACAAGCAAACTTATTTCACCATCGGAGTTTTGCCGACACGTCACTCCCCACCCGCTCTGCAGTGCCGCCCCGCCCCCCAACATACAGGCAATTTCAAATGTCCGATATTGACTTACAGGTAATTTTCCGGTTACGCATGTGGGAAAACGGCTTATGTGTGCACGTTTTCTGCACGTTTACTATGTTTTAAATGTTATTATTTTTTAAAGCATCTTTGTTTTATTAACACGTGCCTAACACACGCACAGTAGCTACAGCCTACAGGTCAATTCAATGCAATGTAATCATTCCTGTAATAGCAGAAAACCTCAATAGATGAACTTGCAAATTGACTGGGGGGACAGAGCCTTCGCAGTAACAGCCCCTAGACTCTGGAACTGCCTCCCTCTCCGCATCCGTGCAGCTCAGACCCTGGACACTTTCAAATCCCACTTGAAGACCCACCTTTTTGAATTAGCCTTTAAATAAAGCCCTCAGCCACCGTTTTAATTGTCTTTTGTTTTCCTATGTTTGCTGTATTTTTTAACCGTGTAGCTAGTCAATGTCTTTTAACTCTTCTACTTATTTTATTTATTTTTCAATGTTTTATATAGCGTATATCATTTGTTTATGCCTTCTTGCACTTTTGTGAAGCACTTTGGTTGCGGCTCAGCCGCTTGTAAATGCGCTATACAAATAAAATTGACTTGACTTGACTTGACTTGACTGCATCCCACCTGCCTAATGTCCATCACAACTGAGTCCTGTAGAAAACATGACAGCTATGTGTTACAGTCAAGTCTCTCTGAACTGCTTTTCAAATCTAATGAACTATTTTACTATGTATTTAAATTGCTACAGTTGTAGCTATTTCACTTTTTACTTTGATGCTGCTTTGGCAATGTGGAGAACTAAGTGTGTGTGTGTGTGTGTGTGTGTGTGTGTGTGTGTGTGTGTGTGTGTGTGTGTGTGTGTGTGTGTGTGTGTGTGTGTGTGTGTGTGTGTGTGTGGGCGGGGGGGGGGGGGGGGGGCAGAGGCGCGTGGGAGTGCTTGACAGCTTTTGACAGGAAATAAAAAGCTCAAGTTCCTGGTATTCAAGCAACATGGCAACAAGACGCTGTGCATGTTTCTTGTTTCTTTGCAATCACGTGACCTAACTGAAACATTATTTGACCTTATTTGGCTTAAAGGTACAGTGATTCACCGTCCTAAGCAATGTGCATAGCACGAACACAATAATAGGCCTACATCACTACAACAACCACAACCGCAACAACAACAACCACCACCACAACAACAACAACAACACAATAACAACAACAACAACAACCCAGCAAACAACTTGAGAAACAACAAACAACTAGGGTTGATCCAGCAAACAACTTTTTCACATGGCGGAGCCGATGCTCAAAATTGTAAGCTGCAGTACATCCTCCCAACCACTGAGCACCGAACCGATATATCCGGCGCTGTGGAGCACCTAAAAACTTCAGCACTGGCATGTGAAAAAGTGCTCGGTATTGGAAACTAGGTACTATGTGGGAGTGCCTGGGCAGCGTCATCTTGGATAACAACATTGGCTCTGAGGTAGGTACAGTTTTATAGTGTTGGGCAAGTTACTTTCAAAATGTAATATACTACATATTACGAGTTACTTTCATTTGAAAGTAATAAGTTACTTTACAATATTACTTTCTCTGTAGAGTAACTCGTTACTTATTACACTACTTTTGCATTACTTTGACCAAAACAACAGCAGCAGCAGAAAGACATCGTCGCCCCGGAACCATCACGAAAAATAATTTCAACCGCCTTGAAGTCCAAAATTCTACATGTTATTCTTTTCCTTTGTTATTGTCATCTGTAGTGGTTATTTGCATAAAAACACACAGTTTGATTAGGAAATGATTGTATCTTTTTTTAATATGTGCTTTGATTTAATAAAATGTAACTCAATTTGTAACTTAATTACTTGAGAAAGTAACTTGTATGATATACCTGAAATCCTATAAGTAATAAGTTAAATTACTGAGTTACTGCTAAAAGTAATATATTACATGTAATATGTTACTTTTGTAACACTGTTGATAGCGTGTATATCGCGTGCAGCCGTGTAGCCGGCGTTGCAGTGGCTGAGGGACCACGCATCCGAGACTCTGAAGGAAGAATGACTGAAGAGTCTCGCGTTGAGGCTAAGCTCACATATAAGCTCACATATATAACACATAAGCTCTGTCCTCCATCTGTCCTTCATGACTAGGCTCCTATGTGCAGACCTGCTACAGGAATAAAGGCAAATTAAACTGTTGCCTTTTAATGCAACACTTTGTTCCATATAGGGACTGTCCCAAATAGTGGGGAAATAATTTATTTTCACTAGCCTATACATTCCATCCATAAGTAACATGATGACAGAATGTACAGTATTTTGGTCGTGGGTTTCACACACTTTCTGTAATAAAACATCTAAAAGCAAAAATCAGATGGGAAACCCTGGGACAAAATCTTATCAAATGTGGGTCTGTGCTCTAATTTGTGTCAGTTTAGGTCCTTGATGTGAAAGAATTTGAGAACCACTGTGAGCAACCGCAAAAGCACAACAAAGTGAAGAGCCTATCAAACCCCATCTCCCTTCAGACACATCCTCACATTATTCTGACAGTATAGATGAATGAGAAATACAACAGCAGGGTGGATATGGAGCCTTTTTGCACATGTATCACCGCAGCAGCCAATCCGTCAACAACAGGAGAGACACCTTTGAGTTGTACAGAGAGCCCACTTTCATCTGAATGTAGCTACAATGTGCAGTGACACTGACAGCAGGCACAGAGATCACAAGCTGTCCAAAACGATGAATACCAGCGTCTTGAGAAGGGCTAAGCTCGTATAGAGAAACGTTACTCCATCCAAAACAAGCACGCACGACATAAACACAGGTGGCCTTTTACGAGCAGTCAAAGTTTTTAAAATGTAAACACCAAAATGCTGCTCAATTTGATGATTTAAACGTCTTACCTTTCAAAGTACATCACAACGGTCCATTCTGCTGCAACTCGACAGCACTGCTCATTCAGATCCTTACTTCCCAGAAGTTCCTTTTTGACAAAAAAGTTTATTTTGTAAAAACGAGGCGAAGAGGTTCTGACGTCATATTTACTCCTAAACAACCCTGACGTCATATTCGGCCGACACACGGCTAGGGTGCTAGGGGAGAAGGAGAAAGGAGAAAGCATGGAAGTAACGTTATTATTTATCTAGTGAAAGAGACGACAGAACAATATGAACCGGGTTTCTGCTGTAGAAGGTTCTAGACGATCAGCCTGTAGTTAGACGCACTGGTCAATAGAGGGTACCTCTCACCTGATTATGGCCTCTAGGGAAGACATCAAGAGAAAAGATTATCAAGCTATAGGCTAGGCTAGGTGACCCATTATTATAATAATATAGAAGTACTTAGTACTACAATACCAAAGGATATATAGATCTAAATGCAATATAACCCTTTCCATGTGTATTTTTATTCAATTTGTGTGATATAACTTCAATTTGTGTATTTTATCGAGTTTGAATGATCGCTTTCTGAAAAATCCTGACCGGATGTAAGAACTTCCTGCTCATTTGACGCTGGTGAGAATATCAACAAACAGCAAAGATGGCGATACCCACTGCTGCAATATTATTGATCATCCACCAGTACTTAGTCGCACGACGCGCACGTTCTCAGGAACGCTTCAATGAATGGGCGAAATTTGAAACGAATCTACGTGCAAGCAGAAGAAGATGCGAAGAAGATATAACGCTTCTCGCACAAAGAGTCTGCCGGAGAAAGATGGGTTTACTGGCGTTGCGTGTGCTGCAGCGGGAGAGAGCTATGTGGAAGCGAGGGAGACCCGGGTGGTGAACTATTCTGGCAAGATGCTTTGAGGAACTTTGACGATGTGGAATGGAAGCGTCATTTTCGCATGTCCCGGTGCACGTTTGAGTATGTGCTGAGTCTGGTGGCACCGACACTTACACGAAAGATCACGAGGTGGCGAAAACCACTACCACGTTTGAGACTTGCAATTGTTCTTTGGTGGTATGCCACGCCAAGCGAGTATCGATCAATCAGCGTTATCTTTGGTGTTGGACTGTCAACTGTATGCGGACTGGTGCGTCAAGTTACATCTACAATCGTTTAATCTGCCTGCCGGAGGGGGAACGACTCCAGAAGACCCTTGATGGTTTTGCTGACCGGGGCTACCCAATGTGTGCAGGGGCAATCGATGGAAGCCACATTCCCGTTATAGCTCTGAGGGAGGATCGGGCAGGGTACGTTTTGCCGGTTTGATTTTTCGTTTAAATTGACAAAGGGAAAAACCAGAAAACGGTCGTAGTTTCGTTTTTTAGTTTTTCCTATAAAACGGAAAAACAAAAACTCAGCTCGTTTTCTGGTTTTTTCCTTTTTTCCTTTTTTCCTTTTCAATAGTGGGTGGGTGGTTTTCATTGGTGGGTAGGCCTTCAGCGACCCTTGCTTCTGATTGGCTAGTGTGCTCTGTCAGTTTAAGCTGTACTTTTCAAACTAAAAGTCTCTAAATGAATAAATAGATAAATAATATAAAAATAAATAAATAAATGCATACATAAATACAAAATAAATGAATAAATAAAAATAAATAAATAATAGGCTACAAAAAATAAAAATACATAGCTAAAAAAATCAATAAAGTCTCTGCCTTTATACAGTGTTCTCAAACTTTTTCATGTCAAGGTCCCCTAAACTAAAACAAATTAGACCACATGTAATGGACCCTCACAAAAACAGCCCTATATTGCAGCAGACAGACAGACAGACAGACAGACAGACAGACAGACAGACAGACAGACAGACAGACAGACAGACAGGGATCACAGACAAAGCTGTCTGGGGCTGAGCGAGTGGATTAAACTTGGCTATCAGTTCTGCAATGAAGGTGAGTAACGTTATTTCGGTATTTTTTATATTGCTTGTCGTTTTTATGTTGTCCTTTCCATGTGGCGATGCTTGCAAACTTATATCAGCTATAACAGATGTTTATGTAACATTACATTAACGTTAGCTTGCAAGCTAATGTTAGCTTTCAACTTATATTTGAGGCAAACCTGCCTGCCAGTATGAAATGTAGCAACTAGCTAGCTTGTCTGTCTGCCTGTCTCATTGTCTGTCAATCTGTCTCACTGTCTGTCTACCTGACTGCAATCAGCAGGTAGACAGACAGTGAGACAGTCAGTATCCTACTTTCCGACTTTCTGTCTGTCTGTCTGTCTGTCTACCTGACTGACTGTCTGTCAGACTGACTGTCTACCTGACTGACTGATCGACCGTCTGTCTGTCTCACTGTCTACCTGACTGACTGTCTATCAGACTGACTGCCTGTCTACCTGACTGACTGTCTGTCTGTCTACCTGACTGACTGTCTGTCTGTCTGTCTACCTGACTGACTGACCGTCTGTCTCACTGTCTGCCTGACTGTCTCGCTGTCTGTCTACCTGACTGACTGTCTCACTGTCTGCCTGACTGTCTCACTGTCTACCTGACTGACTGTCTGTCTGTCTGTCCCACTGTCTGTCAGTGTCTGAACTGACTGTGTTTCACTGTCTGCCTGTCTACCTGACTGAGTGTCTGTCAGACTGACTGTCTACCTGACTGACCGACTGACTGACCATCTGTCTGTCTCACTGTCTGTCCGACTGTCTCACTGTCTGCCTGTCTACCTGACTGACTGTCTATCAGACTGACTGCCTGTCTACCTGACTGACCGACTGACTGACCATCTGTCTGTCTCACTGTCTGTCCGACTGTCTCACTGTCTGCCTGTCTACCTGACTGACTGTCTATCAGACTGACTGCCTGTCTACCTGACTGACTGCCTGTCTACCTGACTGACTGTCTGTCTACCTGACTGATTGACCGTCTGTCTCACTGTCTGCCTGACTGTCTCACTGTCTGCCTGTCTACCTGACTGACTGTGTCACTGTCTACCTGACTGGTTGTCTGTCCCACTGTCTGTCAGTGTCTGAACTGACTGGGTGTTTCACTGTCTGCCTGTCTACCTGTCTGCCACTGACTGACTGACTGACTGTCTGCCTGACTGTCACACTGGATGTTATGTAATTTAGTGTATAGCTTTGTTGCTTTGAATTTGACATTAGGCCAGGCATGACAATTAGGGCTGTGACGTCTGACCCCTTTTGTTTTTGCCCATCCTTAGTCGCTAGCTTTCTGCAGGGCCCAGCCACCGTCATGGTCTTCGTCACCAGTGTCCGGCCGGCCTCCTGAAAGGTTCCGCCTGTGTCGTTGGTGTCCGGGCCATCGTCCAGGGTTGCTCCACCCTTTGGCCCTGCCTCCTGGGTGCCCTCTACACCTGTTGTGCCTGTTCATCCCTGCCCAGGCCACATCACCTGCTCCCTTCCTCCATGGGGCGACTACTTAATTTGAACTATACATCAACTGACACTTAACTAGACCAGCTTGTGATTTGTGTATCTGTTTCAAATAAATGTACCATTTGAAGGGGCAGCTGTTCAAAACCCCAAGCTAAACATCCTGGACTCAATCTCAGAGAATCCTTCACACCATCACATCTCGTCGTCATTGCCAGCTACACACGTCATTAGTACCCACAATCAGGATTTAATTACCCCACCTCAATCTATGCCCTACCTTCATCCTTGGCAGTGTTCCTTTAAATGTTCTGTTAATCTATTTTTTCTCATATGTGTTCTATTGATCACACTCCTCTAATCTTGCAAGGCAGCGTCAAGTTAACACTCCTCCACCCTTTTGGTCATCGTTCAATTGATTATTATACAAAAGGTAGTTCTGGCAGGAACAATTTGAATAGATGATGCAGAGTTGGGATGAGACAAGATAGTTTGGTCTTTTTTTAATTGCAAAAGGTTTACATTTCCTAATATGTATTATTGCCGCATGTATTTCATTATGCTTGTTCAAAATATGCATTGCCACATGTATTAGATATGTTTGTTCAAAGTAAATTACAAATACTATTTGAATATGTGTCAATTGTTTAAACACAGGCAAAATAGATACATTTTATTTTGAACACATACTGTAGCTAGATTATTTATTTGCTGAATTAAAAAATAGAAGTCAGGAAATTGTACCCTTCACAAATAAAGCAGGTGAAGACCAAGTTCTCCAGGCAATTAAGGTATGGATGGATATCAGCTACAGATAAAATTGTGCTAAATGATAGCAACTGTAATATGGTCTACAAAGGTCCAATGCGACAAGTATTTGGAATTGACTACAAATGCAGTCAGTACATTTTAGTAGACATGATGATATGCCAAACAGCTTTAATGGTCAAAAGTTGACACTACATGATGTAAAATACTTGAATAAAGATTCTGGAGTCAGAGGTTAGTCTCAGATGAACATAGCTTGCAAGCGGAGGAATACAGAGTATAGCTGGTACAATATCACTCATTCTCTAGATCAGTGATACTCAACCCGAGGCTCTAGAGCCACATGCGGCTACTTAAAATGAATAAATACAAATCTAATAAAATAATGGGAGGAAAGGGACTTGGATTGTGGCTCTTTCAAAGCTTTGTTTTTGTCAGTGTCTCCTGAATAGGGCAAGGCTGAGTACCACTGCTCTAGATTATACACAGAGGCCCCAGCAAATCTGTCATCTCTCTACAATGCAGACAGTTATGGAGTTCTGGACAAAATCACATAACGATGTTCTCAGATTTGTGTGTGAGCGAGTCCCCCCCAATCACCAATCAGATGGGTCGGTGGCCCTAATTTGGGGACTAAATTATGGTATGGTTTTATTTGGTGATTAAAAAGGGCACATCTTGCCAACACACTAACATAGAAGAGACATTTAAAATGAAAGAATCACAGAGGATGAAAACACAATAAAGCCCAAAGGCTTATTCCATTGTGGTCCTCGTGGTCCCTTAGGGGTCCTTGAAATGAAAAGGGTCAGAACCACTGGTCTATCACATAGCCACCTTTACTGTAAGAGTGTGAATTGACCTGCTGGTCATTTTTTGAAGCTGCAGTACTCGGCATATGTGCTTGTTGGTTGAGTAGGCTATTTACAGCACAGTACAGTATTCACAGTACAGGTATTGAGAACAGACTTGACTGTCCACTGTAAGCTTCTTACTAAATTGCTGAACAGACAATAGGCTACAATAAAACACTCAGGATATACTACAAAACATTTGTAAATGACTGCGTTTATTTGAACACAAAAGCAAAACAACATTTTATTGTTAATGTAGGTGAAAATAAATCAAAATTATGTATGGCACCCTTTCAGTAAGAACATAACACGTTATTATTCAATGAATCATCAATTAGTATGGCTAATAATCACCAAAACAAGTAGCCACTTGTCTATGGTCCGTGATCGGCGCATAGCCCTGCCTGTAGGAGTAGAACGACTTTTTGGTATAAAAAAAAAGGCGAAATTACAATTTTATATGTAGACTACCAAGAAGTTGATAGTCCTCTCAGCTTTTATTTTGAGATATTTGCTGGTTGGTACAGTACTAGTCTAAACTTTAGACCAGTGGTAGCGGTCGCCCGCGGGGTGGCGCTGTGGCGCCCGCAAGCCACGTTCAGAAAAATGTAAAAAAAAAAAATTTTTTTTTTTTTTACACAAACAAGACAAAACAGACAAACAGGCTCAGCCACAGGGGAAAGAAAGAAAAAACAAAAAAACGAAACAAAAAAATATAATCAGAAAAATTAATTTTTTATTTGTTTTTCTCCTCCCTTCCCACAATAACACACAAATGTAGAAAATAATTTGTTTAACAATGCATACGTTTTAAAAACGTTTATTGTCTGTGTATAATTTATTGTCTGTGTATAATTAATTATTGATTAACTATTTTGATCCGCCTGGGCTGGGGTCAAAGTTTAGTTTTACGTTACGTCACTACGTCATTCACTCTGCGACAGTGCGACTGCCAGCTGCCAATGATTATATCAGTCGGCTAAGCTAAATGATGGAACGCAAGAACAATGGCAGAAAAGTGAAAGAAAAAACATTACCAATTTCAAGAGGAGTGGGAGGAAGAGTTCTTCTTCACAACAGTGAAAGAAAAGAGTGTATGTCTCGATTAAATGCATAATACTCAATATTTAAAGGTAAATCGAGCAAATTTCAACAGGTAGCCCCCGACATGACTCTCTACCCTTCAGGTAGCCCTCGACCTCAAAAAGGTTGGTGACCCCTGCTTTAGACTAATAATAGATGCAATTGGATGTTAGCTGGTACAAAGATGTATTAAATATATCAGCTTAGACCCTGGTTGCAAGTATAACCATTTATAAAAGGCAGGATGAAGGTGGTAGCCTGGGTAAACCCAGCCTTCAATGTGACGTCACAGGCTATGCCTGTAGCGTCAGTTTCTTCAGTGACTGATAGTACATAGAGGTCATGTGGAGGCTGGATTTACCCAGGTTATGAAAGTGGGGCATAGATTGAGGTGGGGTAATCAAATCCTGATCGTGGCACTAATGAGGTGAGTAACTGGCAAAGGTGAGAGGTGATGTTGTGAAAGATTCTGGGAGATTGAGTCCAGGATGTTGATGTACAGTTCAAATTAAGTAATCGCCCCATGGAGGAAGTGAGCAGGTGATGTGGCCTGGGCAGCGACGAACAGGCACAACAGGTGTAGAGGGCGTCCGGGAGGCAGGGCCGAAGGGTGGAGCAACCCTGGACAATGGCCCGGACACCAACGACACAGGCGGAACCTTTCAGGAGGCCGGCCGGACACTGGTGACGAAGACCATGACGGTGGCTGGGCCCTGCAGAAAGCTGGCGACTAAGGATGGGCAAAAACAAAAGAGGTCAGACGTCACAGCCCTAAAAGAGTGTGACAGTCAGGCAGACAGTCAGTCAGTCAGTCAGTGGCAGACAGACATCAGTCAGTCAGGTAGACAGGCAGACAGTGAAACACACAGTCAGTTCAGACACTGACAGACAGTGGGAGAGACAGACAGTCATGCAGACAGTGAGACAGTCAGTCAGGTAGACAGGCAGACAGTGAGAGAGTCAGGCAGACAGTGAGACAGACAGACAGACGGTCAGTCAGGTAGACAGACAGTCAGGTAGACAGGCAGTCAGTCTGATAGACAGGCAGACAGTGAGACAGTCAGGCAGACAGTGAGACAGATAGACGGTCGGTCAGTCAGTCAGGTAGACAGTCAGTCTGACAGACAGTCAGTCAGTCAGTGACAGACAGACATCAGTCAGTCAGGTAGACAGACAGTGAAACACACAGTCAGTTCAGACACTGACAGACAGTCAGGTAGACAGGCAGACAGTGAGACAGTCAGGCAGACAGGCAGTCAGTCTGACAACAGTCAGTCAGGTAGACAGGCAGACAGTGAGACAGTCGAGCAGACAGACAGAAAGTCGGAAAGTAGGATATTGACTGTCTGTCTCACTGTCTGTCTACCTGCTGACTGCAGTCAGGTAGACAGACAGTGAGACAGATTGACAGTCAGACAAACAAGCTAGCTTGTCGCTACATTTTATACTGTAGAACACCACAACATGAGCGGCAGGTTTGCCTCAAATATAAGTTGAAAGCTATCGTTAACTTGCAAGCTAACATTAACACGTTAAGTGCCATAGCCGAGGTATCTCGTCTTACATAATCCAACGCTTGAGTGCCAGAGCCGAGATATCTCGTCTTACATAAACATTTTTTTTTTTTGACGGTGGGACATCAATCAACAACTTTTACATCTTCGAGATCACTATTGGAGCAAGAGAATGTGTATAATCTATTTTACCGACCCACTAAGTGTTGACAGTGCTCCCCCAGACGAGCGAAATCAAAGAAAAAACTGCCGCGGGAGCAAGCCATTCAAGGAAATGGCGAGGCGATTTTACAGTAATCCATTCCAGACTTGTCTTGCCCGAGAGCGGCCGCGCGCAGGCAGCAGCACACAGAGAGCGGAGAGCGATTTGCAAAATAGATTATAGGTGAAACACACTTTGAAACACCTCAGAAAGGCCAGAATCAACATCTGCCCATCGCCCACGCATTCCCCGGCCCATCTTGACTCGCACAAGGAGCGTCCGCACGCAGGCAGGCAGGCAGGCAGCAGCAACGCGCTTCTGACACGCCCGCTGTAGAGCCAGGAGGAAGGAGGAGAAGACACACGGAGGGAGGAGTTTGAATGAGAGGGGTGTTTCCTGTTGTTATGGAGGAAATTACTGTTCAAAACTATTGTTTAGAATGTCTGACGGTCTTACTGATGCCAAAAATGAATGGTTAAAGTGACTGTTTCACAAAAAGCCATTTATCTCTGAATAAATTTCCAGACGCTGAAACCATGCTGTACTCAACGGCTAATATCTACATAACTACTAACTCTGCAAACTAACTCTTTTAGACAGAGAAAGCACACATTCTATTAGTTATTTTTAGATGATTGGTGTTCATGAATTCTTAACAGAAAATAATCCTCGGCTCTTGTAAAATGAGCCAGAATCCTCAAAAAAAAACCTGGCACAACTTACCTACAGGATGAAAAAATGGCTGGCACTCAATGTGTTAATGTAACATACACATCTGTTATAGCTGATATAAGTTTGCAAGCATGTCCACATGGAGAGGACAACATAAAAATGACAAACATAAAACATACCGAAATAACGTTACTCACCTTCATTCCAGATATTTATATATATATTTCAGCCAGGTCCACTTGCTCAGCCCTGCTACAGACAGCTTTGTCTGTGATCCCCGTCTGTCTGTCTGTCTGCTGCAATATAGGGCTGTTTTTGTGTTGACAATGACAGAATGTTGGCCATGGGTGCCACACACAGATGGGGGACCCTGATCAAATATGATCGAATGAGGGTCCATGTGGTCTAATTTGTTTTAGTTTAGGGGACCTTGACATGAAAAAGTTTGAGAACAGTGTATAAAGGCAGACTTTATTGATTTTTTTTTTTAGCTATGTATTTTTTATTTTTATTTTTTGTAACCTATTATTTATTTATTTTTATTTATTCATTTATTTTGTATTTATGTATGCATTTATTTATTTATCTTTATATTATTTATTTATTTATTTATTTATTTATTTATCTATCTATTTATTCATTTAGAGACTTTTAGTTTGAAAAGTACAGCTTAAACTGACAGAGCACACTAGCCAATCAGAAGCAAGGGTCGCTGAAGGCCTACCCACCAATGAAAACCACCCACCCACTATTGAAAAGGAAAAAAGGAAAAAAGGAAAAAAGGAAAAAAGGAAAAAACCAGAAAACGAGCTGAGTTTTTGTTTTTCCGTTTTATAGGAAAAACTAAAAAACGAAACTACGACCGTTTTCTGGTTTTTCCCTTTGTCAATTTAAACGAAAAATCAAACCGGCAAAACGTACCCTGCCCAGGGCCCAACTTCTTACTACAATCGGAAAGGCTGGCATTCCATTGTACTGCAGGGGGTTGTAGACCACAATTTCTGGTAATCTGTTCTGTAATACGTATTACGGGCACGGTGGCTCAGTGGTAGAGCTGTCGCCTCGCAGTCAGAAGGTCCTGAGTTCGATTCTCGCCTGGGACACTGTGGGCGCTGTGGTTATGTTCCCCCCCATATCTTCAGTGCCTACTGCCCAGGTGGGGTATCTCGTCGTAAGGGCCTTTCTGTCTGTGTGGAGTTTGCATGTTCTCCCCGTGCTCCCCCAGGGGGGTTCCTCCGTATATAACCCCCCCCCCCCCCCCATTAAAAACATGCAGAAGATCAGATCGTCATCGTCATCCGACCAGTGATGACAACATCCGAAGTCGGTCCCCGGGCGCTGTACGAGAAAGTGACCACTGCTCCTGGCCTGCCCCCTGGAGGAAAGGACAAAGCCAGGATGGGTTAAATGCAGAGGACAAATTTCACCGGCCACCATCAGCATGTGTGTGTTGTGGCCCTCCGTGCATGTGTTGATTGTAATCGTGTGACAATAAAGACGGGCTTGTCCGTCTGAAATCGTGTCGTGTTATTAGCTCCTGTCTGATAATCACACACACACACACACACACACACACACACACACACAGAGCAATTACACTGTTACATAATAACAGAATAGATAGATAGTATGTAATATAACTTATTACATAGCCTGTTATTCTATTGCAAGGCCTCTTTTAGCTGCAATGAGGAGGTGCCAGGAGTAATTTTACACATCTGTGTTACAACAGTCAATTGAGTATAGACGGTTATAACTTGACAACAAAAACATTCTAAATTGAACCCCCATTAACTTCCTGTTGCAGTGTTTGCTATGGACATAAAAGAAAAAAAATCATTCAAGTGCAGGACTGACCATTCCGTGAAAACCGTCTATACAGCTGAGCGGCGAAAACAAAAGTAACGATGTCGAGTGAATATTTCTGCAGTTTGCCGAATGCTGAGAAAAAGGAAGTGCTGTGGGGTTGCGCTGTGGTGAAAACCGTCTATAAACAAGTGCAATGTGGTCCATTTTGCTCATGCTGGTTGTTTTGTGTCCAGCTTCACAGATATATACGTGGGTTGGCCTGGACGAACACACGGTGCAAGAGTGCTTGCCAACTCTCCTATCTTTAACATGGCAGAAGGAAATGATGGTTACTTGTTCCCCCAGGAGGTATGTAGCACCTATGAATTTCCCCCCCCCACATGTTCCTAGCCTCAACGCGAGACTCATCAGTCATTCTTCTTTCAGAGTCTCGGATGCACGGTCCCTCCAGCCACTGCAATGTCGGTTAAGTGGCTGCACGATATACACGCTATCAATCACAATACAACTGTACCCACCTCCGAGACAATGTTGTTATCCATGGGATGTGTACCCTGGCACTCCCAAATAGTGCGTACTTTCCAATACCGAGCACTTTTTCACATGGCAGAGCCGATCCCCAAAATTGTAAACTGCACTACACCCTCCCAACCACCCAAACCTCGGCACTGCATGTGAAAAAGGGCTCGGTGTTGGAAAGTACGCACTATTTGGGAGTGCCAGGGCACCCACATCATGAGGTGGGTACAGTTTTATTGTGATTGATAGCTTGTTATAGTTTCATCTGACTGCTGTACATGATGACTTGTAGGAATATGCACGAGACTATGTTTTAACTCCAATGAGCTATGCTCTGTGTTTATTACAGAACCAGCAACAGTCTAACACATGCGCACAACTGCGCTCTCTATATCCGGTGGTGCCACACCATCAAACTTCCCCGTCCACCATATCAGTGCGCGGCACTATATACTACATCCCCCTTTCTCAGCATTTAAGTTGCACTTGAATGTATATATAACAGTTTCTGCATAGAACTGAACTTTGTGTCTTATAGTAAATAATACCTTCACACATTTGCTTCAACACTACAGTATAATAAATTAACTTTCCGCTCACACTAGAACCGATGGTATATAACTGTTCTGTTACTGTCTTGTGCAAGTAAACATGACAAAGACTAATCAATGTCTGTGAGCTTAATATAGCATCTTCCATGTAAGAATAGACAACAAATATTCAACACATACCCCAAACTTTTCAAACCACATTTCTCTCCTTCACAAATGTTTCCTTTTTTTTTTACATAAACATTTCAAACAGTCATTATTGTCTCTCAGCTCTTTTTTTTTTTTTTTTTTTTAAGAGCTTGCTAGAGCACAACCCCTTACTGTTGGCTCATCACAAAGTCCTTGTATTTCTCAGGTGGTCGAACAACTCGGCCACTTCTGGTTTGAGCTGGTTTGGGTGAGGATGAGTGCTCGATGTCAGCACTCACTGCTGTGCCAGTGTCTGGTGCACTGATCTGCTCGTCATCCACAAAGTCTGTCTCAGAGTTCATCTGTGACTGACTGCAGTGTGGCGTTCTCCTCAGATGGCGTCTGTTGCGTCTGTAGCGCTGACCAGTAGATGTCACGATGTCATAGGACCGTGGTTCATTCCTCTGTGTGGTGACCACAGCTAGACGCCAACCTTGTGCTGTCTCCATGTGAACAGTACTACCTGGGTGCAGGTCTGGAAGCTGCCTCGCTCCTCTGTTGTAGTACTGCTGCTGTCTCTTTTGAAGATCCTGCAGGGCTGAGTGTACACCTTTGGGGACTGCAGGTTGTAGTAGTGTGCTGGAGCTCGGTAGAGTGCTCCTGAGGACCCTGCCCATGAGCATTTGTGCTGGGGAATACTCCATGCCTGTTATAGGTGTGTTCCTCAGTGTGAGAAGCGCGAGGTGAGGGTCTGCGTTTGTCTGATACGCTTTTTTCAGCACGTACTTCACAGTTTTTACTGTCCTCTCAGCTAGTCCATTTGATTGTGCATAACCTGGACTGGAGTGAGTGATTTTTATGCCCCAAGATGTTGCAAAGTCTCTCATTTCCTGACTCGCAAATGGAACATGGTCACACACTATCTCTTTTGGTATTCCGATTCTTGAGAATACTGATTTCATCTTGCTGATGACGGTGTGTGATGTCTTGTCCCGTATGTTTAATACTTCTGGGTATTTTGAGAGGTAGTCAACCATCAGCAGAAATGACTGACCTTTTATCTCAAAGATGTCGGCTCCCACTTTAAGCCAGGGGAGCTCAGGGATGTCGTGTGAGATCAGTGGCTCCTTCTGGTTCCTGGGCTGGAACTGCTGGCATGTCCCACAACTCTCGACCATTTGCTCTATCTCTCTCGTCATTCCCGGCCAGTACCAGTGCTTTCTGGCCAGTGCTTTAGTCCTCTGCATCCCTTGATGAGCTATGTGCAGCTTTTGTAGCATTTCAGTTCTCATTGTGCTTGGGGGGATTATCCTGTCTCCTGCAAACATCACTCCCTGTCTCACTGATACTGTGTGTCTGATTGGCCAGTATTGTATCAGTCTTGTGTCTACCTGCTTCCTGCGTCGGGGCCAGCCTTGTCGATGTATGTCATGCAACAGCTGCAGTGTCTCGTCCCTCATTGTTTCGCTCTTGAGCTGCTCCAGAGTCTCTGTGCTCATGGCATCTGTTGGCTCCAAAGCATAGACAACTTTCTCATCTGTGATGTCATCCACTGCTGTGTGTTGTTCATGTATGACAGCACGTGAGAGTGTGTCTGCGATCAGCAGCTCTTTACCTGGCGTGTAGGTGACATTTAAATCATAGCGCTGTAGCTGATGTAACATCCGCTGTAACCTGGCAGGAGCTGCACCTAACGGCTTCCTCATAATGTTTTCCAACGGCTTGTGGTCAGATTGAACATTAACCCTCACACCGTACACATACTGATGGAACCGCATGACAGAGAAAACTATAGCCAAAAGTTCTTTCTCAATTTGTGCATAGTTCTTTTCGGCGTCCTTCAGCGCCCTGGATGCGTAGGCTATCGGGTGGCCCTCCTGTAAAAGACACGCCCCCAGGCCATCTTTTGACGCATCAGCTTGTATGGTGAGCTGTTTCTTTGGATCAAAGTACTTGAGCACAGGAGCGTTTGTGAGAGCTTCCTTCAGTTTCTTGACTGCATCATCATGTTCATGATGCCATTGCCACTCATTATCCTTCCGTAGCAGCTCTCTCAGAGGCGCTGTTAAGGTGGCCTCGCCAGGGATATATGGTGCCAAATACCTTATCATGCAAAGCATTCGCAGTAGTCCCGCTTTGTCAGTAGGTGATGGCATCTCAGTGATGGCTTTGATCTTGCATCGTCTGCTTTGACTCCTTCAACGGTGACAATGTGGCCCATGTATTTTACACTGCTCACCTTGTATTGTATTTTCTCTTTGTTGAATTTCACATTGGCTTGTTTTGCCCTGGCCATCACTTTCTGTATTATCTCATCGTGCTCTTTCTCTGTAGCTGCAGCGATGATCATGTCGTCAGCTATGATGTGAACACCTTGTATATCTCCAAATGTTTCACAGTTGCGCTGCTGGAAGACTTCACTCGCTGACGTAATGCCAAACGGCAGGCGTTTGAAGCGATATCTCCCCCACGGAGTGTTGAACGTGCACAGTAGTGATGACTCTTCATCTAGCTTTACTTGCCAATAGCCATCCTTTTCATCCAGCACTGTAAATATCTTCTTGCCAGATAGTTTGCTCAGAACGTCTTCCGTTGTTGGAATGCTGTAGTGCTGTCTCTGTATGGCTTCATTTAAATTACTGGGGTCCAAGCAAACTCGTAATTTCCCGCCTTTCTTTTCTGTGATTACCAGACTGTTCACCCATTGTGTTGGCTCAGTCACCTTTGCAATCACATCGGCCTGGAGCAGGCCATCAAGAGTGTCTTTGAGTCTGTCCACCACTGGTATTCGTCTACATCCATGTATCACTGGTGTGACGTCAGGGTCTATGTGGATGTGGTACTCTCCAGAAAACTCCCCTAGACCTTCAAAGACAGTAGGATGCTGAGCTATCAGCTCCTCTTTTGTTTTCGGATGTTTCACATCTAGTGTGTTAATGTCCACCCTTCTCACAAGATGTAAATCTTCACACGCCTCCCTCCCTAATATGGGCGTGGTGGAGTGCTTTGATATGAAAAATGGTAGACTTGCCTGTGCCTATGCCACCAGAACCGTTTTTGTGGGCTGCAGCTGTAGGTGAGCTCTCCTTTCACGTCTGGCCTTCCTCTTCATGGACTTGAACACCCTCAGCGGCAGGACGTTGGCCTCTGCTCCAGTATCCAACTTGAACTTGACAGCCATATTGTCCACGTTTATCTCAGAGTACCAGGACTCTGGATCCCACATAGGCAACATAGGAGATAGAAGGAGATTTAAAAATAATAATGGGAAAGGTGTCTTTCCCAATCAAACCAAAAGAGGTCACATAAGGTCACACTTTTCATAATAAAAACAATGGCATTAAGTTAGCAAGAAATGCATGAAATCAAATGACAACACAGTGGATTGAGTCATGAATGTGTGATTCTGTTAATCAAAGAGAGGGCACAACATAGTTTAAATCACAGTAGAGGTAAGGCCTATTTTAGGGGGAAAAAGGCATGTATGTATGTGTATATATATATGCATATATATATATATGTGTATATATGTATATATGTGTGTGTATGTGTATGTATATGCGTGATATGTGTATATATTATTATTATTGTTAATTTACTTTTCCAACTCTCTCTGCCTTAACTGTGCTGCGCCTTAAACTATGATGCCTTAACTGTGTTGTCCCCTAAAATAGGCCTTACCTCTACTGTGATTTAAACTATGTTGTGCCCTCTCTTTGATTAACAGAATCACACATTCATGACTCAATCCACTGTGTTGTCATTTGATTTCATGCATTTCTTGCTAACTTAATGCCATTGTTTTTATTATGAAAAGTGTGACCTTATGTGACCTCTTTTGGTTTGATTGGGAAAGACACCTTTCCCATTATTATTTTTAAATCTCCTTCTATCTCCTATGTTACCTATGTGGGATCATATCTGTCTGGTGTCTCCTTTAAGGGGGTTGTTACATCGCTCCCATGTGACTCCACCACATGACCCCTCAGTGGGCTTTAAATACAGCACCTGTTTGTGATTGTTCCCATTGCCCTGATGAAGACTCTTTGAGTCGAAACGCGTTGGTATCCCCGTCTAGAATAAAGGATTTTTAATATTATTCAGAGTGCCTCGGATGTCCTTCTCTGCTCCATTCAATACCTGGGGAACTTCCTGCAACCACACTGGACAGCTACCTCTTTTTTATCTTATATGCACGAGACTATGTTTTAACTCCAATGAGCTACGCTCGGTGTTTATTACAGAACCAGCAACAGTCTAACACATGCGCACAACTGCGCTCTCTATATCCGGTGGTGCCACACCATCAAACTTCCCCGTCCACCATATCAGTGCGCGGCACTATATACTACAGTGTATATCACGTGCAGCCACTTAGCTGGCGCTGTGGTAGCTGTAGGGGACGTGCATCCGAGACACGCCTTGAGGCTACTATGTTCCCAGCAGCCCAGTGTAGTAGGTAACAATCAAGCCTAGCACAAGTGTAAACTCTAATATATGTTTCTGCACAGAAATCCATGGATGTGAACGGTGTGGAGGTACCCGTACATCTCATCGGAGACGCTGCATACCCTCTCAAGAAGAGGCTTCACTCATCACCATCACCTGACTCCCGAACAGGACAACTTCAACTTCCGTTTGAGCTCAGCGCGAATGGTGGTTGAAAATGCGTGGTTTAGGAATATGAATCTGGTCATTCATTCAAATGTAACTTTAGAAATAATCACAGACTAAAGAAGGATAGAATAGATAGATAAAGTTGATCTGTTAGTCTGGAAATTTGCAAGCATCAAATAATCATGATCAAAGCATACAATAAAATCAGAATCAGATGATATGCTCATATGAACAGCTGCTAACATAAATGGTGACATCGAAGGCTGCAGTGCTGCACAACTGTGACTGTACAGATAGCCATTTCCTTCAATCACAGCAGATCACATCCACACCTAACCGGTTTCAACTTGATGCAATGCAAGGATGCTCTGCATAGGTTCTCTGCATAAACAGCCATCAGGGTATTGTGATTTTAAAGAGGGTAAATAACTGCCACGTCTGTGTCTCAGTGTAGCTGCAGCTAATCCATCTCTAACATCTAAATCACAATGAAGGGAGGGAGAGAGAAAACTTTCTACCACTTAAATCAGGTGTGATAAACTCATTTTTGTCCATGGACCACATAACACACCCAAAATATTATCTAATCATATAAAATGTCTGTACATGTATGTGCACTACAATTTACTTACTGAGCATGAAGAGAGCTGCGTGCTTGACATCGGTCCTAGTGATTCTTGCTTCTGGTGCGGCAGTCAGATAAGATACAGATAGCAAGCAGTGGAGGACTCGCACACAGAACTATAGACAAGACAAAAAGTCTTAAAAAGTCAGATCCATTTTATTAACTACAATTGCACTACAATTTACAGCAGTTATGCCATCTTATTTGATGTGTGATTATTTTCAAAGTCACATTTGAAAGACCAGATTCAAATCACACATTTTCAAAGCTTTCAATAGTATGTGAAATGTTTCTCTATCAAGGGAAATGGCAATGACAGCTAGTAATGAAAACAGAAAATAAATAGCTGCTTAATATTGTGACTTGCTCCAAGTCCTGAGCTTGGCTTGCACATTTCCACAGATTGGACTCTGGTTTGGTTTCATAGGTTAGGTCATCATTGTTTTAGGCGGTAAGTCTAAAGATGCAAAATACCTGCCTAAACCACAACACTCTTAACACTGTAAAGGGAATAACAACACATGTTTTAGAGTTGAATGTAAAAAAAAAGAATCAAATCCTTGCATTAACATGGCAATAGTACAAAAGAAAAAAATAACACTATGCAGCAAACAGAACACACACCAACTAAAAACGAGTGGAGTAAAGTGCACATCGATACTGTATGCAGCACAGGTAAAAAAAAAAAAAAAGTGCACTATGTACATATACATCGCAGGGCATAGACAATTTTTTTTTGGAAGAAGCATTGCACATCGATGATGCAGCACAGATTAAAACAAATGTACATCTGCATCGCAGGGAATAGACGCCGCAAAACCGTAAAATAAAAGGGGCAATTAAACAGCAAGCAGCACAGGGGAAAAAAAAATATATAGAGTGTGCCCCAAAACTGAGGTCGGTTGAGGTAGTGTGCATAGTGTGCATTGGATATTGTCCAGACTAGTCCAGTTGTTGGTACTCTGAGCAGTAGGCTACTGCTCTTCCTGATCCCAGGAACTGTGTGGCTGCAGGGCACGGCGTGGGGGCCGCCATACAGGCATCTGCTGGGCACCTACGGGCATCTGCTGGGCACCTACGGGCATCTGCTGTTGAACTGCAGGCTGCTCGCGTGGCATCTGCTGGGCAACCGCAGGCTGCTGGGGCTCCCTGAGCTGCCGGAACAGCTCAAGAAGGAAGGCCTGGTCCTCTGCACGGCGCTGTTCATGAAGCTGCTGTTGCAGTGCCCTCTGCTGCAGCTCAAACTCCTGCTGCTGCTTGCACCGTTGCTGTTGATGACAAGATTTTTTTTGGACAGAATGTTAAAATACATAATGATGAAGCCCATAGGCCAGTAAGGCCACAACCAAGCATTTCACACAGACAGACACCACAGCAGACACACAATCATTCTCTTAATTGTCCTATTTTGGGATGGAAAATGTTGACCCCCTCTTAGGTGCTGCTGTGCTACACGCCGACTCTCTCAGCGCTAACAACAACAACAGTGCCATTAGTTTAACAGTAGTTACAGAGCCAGCTAGCTTCTTAGCAGTTTACCCATTTGTGGTAATGTTAGGCCACACGAACAGACGTTCTATCTTGCCTGCCCATGTGGGCCGCGCAGTGGACTCGAGCAGGGTGGGTCACTCGACGGCGATGAAGTCTACTCAGTGTCCGGCTCCAGACCCATACCGACCAAGCGCACAGGGGCTGTTGTATGGCTGGTCCCCCATACAGCCTCACACAAGCTGAAATATGGCCACGTTTTTCGATGGTTGCCACTTTGGCTATTGTGGTCAAGGCACTTCTCTGCTCTGCTGCGAGTGCGCACCGCAGTCATCACCAGACTGCTCTGCCTAGTACGTTTGTAATGTCGCGCTCCTTCTTCTTCTTTCAGATTTATTGGCGGTTGGCAAACAACACATTAGTGCATTACCGCCACCAACTGGTATGGAGTTCTTCTTCTTCTTCTTCTTCTACTAGTATTTTATGGCGGTTGGCAAATAACTTATGGTGCATTACGCAGCGCCACCTTCTGAAATGGAGTGTGGATCAGAATGGACTTCTAAAACACTATCCTGACTATATTCTTCTAGTCCAGTTTCGTCAAAAAAAGGAAAATATAGCCCTATACCCCCTTGAATTCAACTGCAATATTCATTTTAATGCCAGCTTGATGCGATTGCTCTCCAATCTGTTCTTAAGGATCTGTCTTTCCTGTTGGTAGTAGGCCTACGGACAATCAATCATTAGCTACATGTTCTACTGTTTCCTGCCTATTGCAATATTCACGCGTACCAGTCTCATCATGCTTTCCCATGATCTTAAGTGTACTGTTAAGCCCAGTGTGCCCAAATCTCATCCTTGATATCTTTGTCTTTTTTAGTTCTGCTCATGTCTCTCATTTGTCCTACTGTCTTTTGGATACTATAATAATGCCTTTGTTTCTTTATTCTACTCCTCCTGCCATTTCTTTTTCATTTCTCCTTTGACTATGCTTTTAACTTCTGCCTTTCTATTCTATTTATTTTATTATTTCTTATTAGTTGCATCTTTTGCATACTTATCTGCCAATTCAATACCCTCCACCCCTATATGTGCTGGGATCCAAATAGCCTACATTTCACAGTTGTTCCTGCTTTAGGCCTACTGACTCTGTAAATTGCCTGAGATATTTCCAGCAGAATATCCAGTCTTCCCTCCGACTGTACATTCTTGACACTTACTAATTGCACTAGTGGAGTCTGACCCTACTAAAACATAGGCCTACATGCGTGCCCCCCCCTCCCCTATGTAAATGCATGCATCCACTAGGGGGCGCATGTACTCCACCACTGACTTCATTGTCTTCACTTTCTTGAAGCAAACTCATTAGCAAACTCGAGTCTGGTCGTGTCTGCTGCGGGGGCGGGGCTTGGTGGGGAGGCAGTTTGGTCCGACCAGCAAACAAGCTTTGTTGGAACACCCAGGTGTATCTTGCTAAATTAACAGGAGATTCATGTTGTATTCTTCACCATTAAACTTCTAATTCAGAATCTTTCATCATTCCTTACCAGACTTGTGCTACAGTCAAAATGGTTTGTCGTTGATATTTTGTTGTATTTTATTTGGTCAAGTACTATTTTAAATAAACAAGTTAAATGCAATTCTGAGCCTCATTTTGATATGCAGGCAGGCTCCTTCTTTCTGTGTGCAAAGCAAGTCACAAGGCTGTCTGAAACAAAACAGATAGCCTATAGGTTTTAATCTAGTTAGTGACAGATGCTGAAATGCTATTATTTTCAAGCAAAACACATGTAGGCCTATTCCTTGTTGATCAGCCTACCAACCATTAATACATGTTATTTCGTTTTAAATGTTATTTCTTTGATTGTTGCATTCTGCTGCAGTACTGCATTTCAGCCATCACACATGCTAGCTGTACAAATATGTCCCCTGTGGATGCTTTTCATGATCAAAAAGAATACCTCAGTAGTTTCTGTACACAATGTTCAAAGGGAAAGAGGTCCAAACATATATCCTGGCTGTGAATTGCAGTACCAACATCTTAGACTTCTGGAAGGAGTTAACCCATAAATCACTTTAAATTGTTGAATGTAGACTAGCCTAACTGTCCAGTGCAAAAATAAAGAACCTCTGCTTGTTGCATTCTCTCATACATACAGCCTGACGAAGACCAGAGAGGGTGAAACGCATTGCGTTTTGCGCCCCTGCCTGAAGATGTACATTGTTTGTTTAACTATTGCAGTAGAAATGTACTTTACTTTACTTTTTCCATTCTCTCATACATGCAATTATGAGACATGGTCATCATGATGATTGTGAGAAATAGTTGACACCTGCAACAAGGGCAAGGTGTGGTCACCTGCAGCACACATGGTGCAAATTAGTTGGGGTGGGGATTTAAGGAACAACACGTCGTTGGGGAATTGATCATGAGAGATGGTTTAATCTAGACGTCAAAATGACCACTTACGGTCATTGTGACCCCAATAAAGAGGAACCAGGAAGACTAGAGACAAGGTGTTTGGTTTTACGGTCATTGTGACCCCAATAAAGAGGAACCAGGAAGACTAGAGACAAGGTGTTTGGTTTTCCCAGTCATCGAGAGGAATTCAAGTAAAATGCAAAGAACACTTAATATAGATCTTGGTTGTTCAGTGCTTTAAGGAGCTGTCTTTCAGTAGAGGTTTCTTGATGCAGATGTGGAGGTCCAGGGATTCAAATCTCATGTTACTTTGTACAGGTATGTTTTTATGACACCAACAGTGTTGTCCACTTGTAGCTACGGGATGTTTCATTACCAACAGTAGTGTATTAGGCAATATAGAGACCTAAAATATTGGTACTGCAATTCACAACCAAATATAGATGTGGCAGAGATGCTCGCAAGTCACTTTTTGCAAGTCAAGTCTCAAGTCCAAGTGTCAAGTCCAAGTCCCCATCTCTGAGATGTGGACCCCACAGAGAAGACTTAATGAGGTTATTCTTTTTGGCCTCTAAGTGTCCACGGTGGACCCACACAGTGTCTAAGATTAAATTACACCTGGTGGCTGAAATGTGGTACAGCAGGGGACACTTCTGCATGAGGCGTACACATACACAGTGGAAGAGATGTGAGGTCTTGGGGACAAGCATGTATGGGAGGGCAGAATTGCACATAGAGAGGAATTAACTAATGCAAAAGACAGCAACAGTGATCAAAGCTCTCTGTGGTGCAGTGGTTCAAGAGCTGACTTTTGGCTGCAGAGGCCTTGGGTTCGAATCCCACTGTCTGTTGCATGTCCTTATAACAGTTTGTCTACTTACTTGAAAGGCCATGCATTCTTTAGTCTATTGATTGATTGATTGATTGATTGATATCTATCTATCTTACTAACACCTGTTTTTACAGTCCATCATTTGGCAAGAGATGAAATGTTGGTACTCCAATTAATTCACAACCTAAATATAGGCTACATTTGGCAACCTTTCCCTTTAAATGGGCTAGTAGTGTGTACAGACGAGACTTGATGAGGTTCCATTCTTTTTTACATAAGCCTCCATGGGAGAAACATTTGTACACATGGTGGTTGAAATGCGGTACTGCAGGGGGGGGGGGCAGTTCTGCACACTCACAGACATGTGAGGTGTTCACAGGGGGGACAAGCATCTACAGGAGAGCAAGGTTGCACATAGAGAATTAACTAATGCAAAGCAGCGTGAATGCCACCAAAAAGTCTCTGTGGTACAGTGGTCTAAGAGTTAGCATTTGGTCCATGCTGCAGACTTGGAGGCCATGGGTTCAAATCCCACCTGTGATCTTTGTTGCATGTCCTTATTGTAACAGAGTATGTCTACCTACTTGAAAGGCCATGAATTCTTAGGTTTATTCATTTATTTATTTCACAGTCCATCTTATGGCAATCTAGAGACCTAGAGATGAAATGTTATTTATTTATTTATTTATTTATTTATTTATTTATTTATTTATTTCACTAGCACCTGTTTTTGCAAATGATGACATGCAACTTGATTGTTTATGCTAGCTAGCTAGTTACAGTAACGTTAACATTAGCATGTTTACACAATAGCACTTGAAATGCGACTCGTTAAGTGGTATTTCTTCCGCTATTTACAATTTGAATAATTACTATCCCCATCTATAATAAGGTCGTACCTTCATCAGTAACTGGGGGCTACTGTCTCACGTCATCAATCCAGCTCACGACGCTGTTATTCATTTGGCATAGCGTTACTGCATTCTGCAGCAGCAAGCAGCACAGGGTACCTGCGGGGACCTACCCCCGCAGTAATGGTGGCCCCACTAGATGGTGGCCTACACAAATTGGCCGGTGGATTCGTGTATACACTGTCATGAAATTAGCCATTTCCACAGTGCCATTTTGGAGCAATTGATAGTCAAAGTCTCAATTCTGACCTTGAAAAAGTTGTTTTTTCCGACTTTCTAAATACTGTACAATCACATAACTCCATAAGCCCAGACCATGACTGACATAATTTGTGTACACTACACCCCTTGGTATAGCCTACACTGTCATGAAGTAAGTGGTGTCTACCATAGCAGCTCGCACCTTTCAGTAAGAGGTGTCTATCTTAGCAGCTCGCACCTTTACTATCAGTAAGAAGTGTCTATTGCGCAACACAGGAAATAGTCAGTGGCCGTGGGCAGAGATAGGAAGCAACATGTCACATCATATTGAGCAGTTCTGAGGAATGGGCAACTCACACACACCCACACACACACACTTGTGTGCACCTACACAAACTTCTGGTGAATTTGTGGTTAAGTTCTCAGGAAGAGCAGAGCAAGACCCATGCAAACAAGATTACCGAGGAACAATTTAGCAGGAACTCAGTCAACATCCCTTTATTAACAGCTGTTTCATGACGACCAATTCCATGTAACAGACAAACCGGGGCCAACCAGCATCAGCATGCGGACAGACATAGACAGATAAACAGATTGTATTTTATTAAACAAATTTACCACGAGAGGAAGGGGGTTGTTGGCTGATTTACCACTGGTACAGGGTTGTGGCACGAGGCGAAGCCGAGTGCTATAAACCCTGTACCAGTGGTAAATCAGCCAACAACCCCCGACCTCGAGTGGTAAATTTGTTTTCTACAACAGCTACCAAATAATATAAAAAATACACAATTGTAACATCCAATTCATTTATTTATAATCATTACTGGTTTCAGAATACATTTATCCTTCCGCCACAGAATATAGTTCCATACACAAGATCAATGATTGCACTAAACATTTAGTTGCCTTTGAGCCAAAAAACAACTAACCTATTCCTTAACGGGATTCACAGTTATTGATACATTGCCTGTAAAAGTACAGTTATTTAAAAAGTTATCTAAAGCAGCCTGTTTTGGTGGTGGTGTGTTGATATCTGGTGACGGCAGAGGGCGTTTGTTTGTTTGACAGTCCCAGGTTCGGGGTCCGGGCGCTAGTCGGACCTCCCGCTAGTCCGACCTCCCGCTAGTCCGAACTCGTGACAACTCAAGCTCAGCCAGTTCTCTCTCCCCAATTTCACCATGTCGTTCTTTGTTCACTTCACCTTCATCTTCATATAACCACTGCTCAAAACTCAATCCACCCAGTAAATCAAACGTTACTACGAAATCGGACATTTCCTTGTGTTAGAGATGGCCATTTCCTTGTTGAAGATTTGCAGACTGCAGGCTAACAGTGGGCGGAGTCAGCAGGGAACGGAGTCAGCGGAGTGATACTGCGGTTGGAGCCGAACTGTAGATTGTTGCCCAATTTACCACTGTTGCTAGCCAATCAGAATCCAGTATTCACTCATGCTGTTGTAGAATTATTTATTTAACCTTTGTTTAACTCATTCATGGCCAGTTTAGGACTGCCAATATTTAGCACAGGCCAAAGATTTTCATAATTGTTGGTCATCTTTCAAGACCCACAGTAAATTATCTATTAGCACCAGAGTGATTTGCAATACCTCAAAATGAAGATGTACGTCTCTGGGTTCACCAGGAAAAAAAAAGTGAGCTTTTAGCATGTTCTGTACTCTACTTATATCCATTTATATACACCCTGTTTTCACCCAAAAGGTCTCTCTGAGATGACAAACAGGAGAAAAGGCAATTTCTGTAAAATACACATTCTCAGGCAGAACTCGCTCTCAATTCTTTTATTTTGAACTGTATTGACATCAGACATGTAAATACTATTCGTTATGACACAAATGAAAAAAAAAAAATATATATATATATATATACACATGAAGTGCTTTTTTTTTACATTCAACAATACAGCAGTGTGAGTGAGTGTGCAGACAGACACACAGACACACAGACAGACAGACAGACAGACAGACAGACAGACAGACAGACAGACAGACAGACAGACAGACAGACAGACAGACACACCGACAGACAGACAGACAGACAGACAGACACACACACACACACACACACACACACACGATCCCCCTTGGTTGCGTGATTTCTAACCCCACATAGGATAAGCAATAACCACGCCCTGTGGCGCCGGGATTGGCCAGGAGCAACACTGGAGCGATTTCATGAACCAACTGAATAGCTCTTGAGAACGGACAGCGGGCTGCTGTGACTGCCGCTTCTGCCTTGTTAGCTGTTCGTGTGTTTATTTTGTTTTGTTCTAGTCCACCCGTCCTCGTCCATGTCTCCCTGTCCTATCCTCCCTGCTATTTGATCGTTCCCGTTTTCCCCTCGGCTATTCAACACATCCTCACCGCCCTCTGATCGATCATTTCCTCATTCCTCCGATGATCAAACGCATCTCTGGATTACTTTCTCCCGTTTTCTCCCGGCTGGCACACAGGAAAGCGACCAGCTCCTGCAGCGCGCCGAGGGGCGTTTCAATGGCGTTTCTCCTGTCTGCACAAGGAAGCGTTTATCCGTTTTCTGCTTTTCCTCCTGCTCAATTTCAAAACAACAGCTGCGGTATGTGTTTGTTCACGTGTTGTCTTAGATGCTAGGGACCTGATACTATGTCACAGGCTGAGGAAGTGTTTGAACTACGCGCTGCAGTAATAAAAACAAAAACACGTCAAACACGTCATTGGCCCTCTGGGCTATTCCTGATAACACGTCAAAGACGTCATTGGCCCTGAATGAGTTAACCAGGAAGTCCCATTGAGATATGAGATCTCTTTTACAAGGGAAACCTGGCCAAGACAACAGCAGCAATAAAATGTGGTACATCACACAAGAGCACATAAACCAAAAATGCATAGCCTACATACAATATACAATGCATCACACAAAAACAGAGTAACCAATAGGCTACATGATCAAATGATTGAGGGTGATACATGCAGAAGCTTAGCAATAGTTTTCCAGTCGTGACCCAATCTATATAATATATATATATATATATTATATAATAATAATAATCTTCTTGTAAAAAGTTCTGTAACAGAGATTTAAACTCACCCAAGCGGGACCAGGGTGTCTAAGTGGATGAGATCTTGAAAGCCATTCCATGCCAGAGGTGCAAAGTGAGAGAAAGCAGTCTTTCCTAGTTCAGTCAGTAGTCTAGAAGTTTTTTAAAGTAGCCATCTAGTTGACGTGGTATGGTAGCTGCTAGAGGCAAAGCAAAGTAGACTACAGAGGTACAGGGGAAGCTTCCCTAGGATGGCCTTATATATGAAGATGTACATAATGTGATTTCCTCCGTAGATACAGCGAGGTCCATCCTACCATTTGATATAGCACACAGTGGTGAGTAAGCCACTTGGTGTTCATGATGAAGCGCAGAGAAGCATGGTAGATTAAAGTGTCACTTTTTTATTTCTCAACCTGGACCCTATTTTCTCATGTTTTAGTGTATAACTAAAGGAGACAATCGGTCCAGTATTGAGTAAGATCGCTTCAACCGGCAGCCGCGAAACAGGGGTGAGACGGGGAGATGGAGGGGTGAGGCGGGGAGATGGAGGGGTGAGGCGGGGAGATGGAGGGGTGAGGCGGGGGGTGGTGGGGTGGGGCGGGGGGTGGTGGGGTGGGGTGAGACGGGGAGATGGAGAGGTGGATGTGGTGCACTTTGACAGTGGCAGAAAGTTGTGCAGACTCATAAGCAGTTCCTTATAAATTGCATACATGGGTTGAACAATGGACTTACAGTAAACCTGGGTCATAGTAATTTTCCATTACACTAGAGTGGATAGAGAGAAACATATTTAAAAAGACAGCAGTGAGATGATTGGCTACCAAAGGAGGTGTGTCGCTGTGCTATTGGATAGAGTGAGGGCCCGTGAAATGACAGCAAGGGAATGACGAGTGAGCCAGCATGAACGATGTGAGTGACAGGATGGTATGAGATGCAAAATGACAGCATATTGCAAAAGACAGTGTTCCTTCCTGACTGAACCTATGATAAGCTTCCTATGACTTTCGTGACTATTTCACCAACTGCTGTGAGACCAGGTTGAGCAATTATGTAACTGAGTATCATTATGACATACCTACAACACCACACCTGCAACGAGTGTATTTATCTGAGAATACATCATCCTGTACAGGCTCAACAATACTAATACTAACACCATTGTTATAATACTGTATTGTATGCATCTCATTTTAACCAAATGCACACAGCTATAGAACAGATACTGAGAACCTCTGTTGTCATGTGTGAGTAAGTAGTATTTACTGTCATCTCTCTATCATGTCTCCACCACTGAGTGTGTATGTGCATGTCCACTGAGTGTGTATGTGCATGTCCACTGAGTGTGTATGTGCATGTCCACTGAGTGTGTATGTGCATGTGTGAGTCAACCACTACACAATTCCTCTGAATTTATTCTACTTCATGATCACTGTAAAGAGATTGTGATCAACTGGATCCTCCAGCCAATAGCCGTGACCCTTGACCCCGTCACACAGGATGTTACTGCTCTGTGCTGCTGATGTTGCATCAGTCCCCTTGCCTCATTTTGGAACAAGTTACATCAGTTTCTGCCTCAACTGAAAGAATGACACAGCATCCACCCTCTCCCTCTTCCCCTCTGCGTGGGTGTGCGCGTGCGCATGTGTGTGTGTGTGTGTGTGTGTGTGTGTGTGTGTGTGTGTCCTCATATTGACCAATATCCTGTGTGAGAAGATCAACCAAAGGTCTGGACATCAGACTGTTTCAAGTCTTGAGGTTTCATTCAGCAGCCCATAATAGATTGTTTCAATTTCTTCAAAGGGCCAAATGCCTTTGGTTGAAGACATGCATTCCCAATCCCACAGTGGCTTAGACCAGTGGTTCTCAACGTGGGGTACAGGGACCAACAGGGGTCCTTGAGAGGGTTTCAGGGGGGGCCCCGGTGAAATTATGAAATGTTAAACTTCACCGTCATTTGAATTGACAAGACATTAATATAAAATAGAGAATGTCGAAGAAATTGTAGACTCTTTTGGTCACAGTTACAATAGAGAGATAGTCATGGCATTCTGGACAAAATTGTATCTAATGATAAACAAGGCTAGGTTGAAACCTAGCATTATGGCCGGCATGGGAACGTGTTGATGAGCCTGTCAGCCAACGTGGCATTTGTTTACCAGGCAGCCATATTTTGTTACCCCACTTTTGTGTGTCTAACAACTAATTAATGGCCAATGGGGGGAGGGTGTTTATGATTAAAAAAAAATGGAAATGGGAACGACTGTGGAACTCAATTGCTCTAAAAATGGCCTACTTCCACCAATAAAATGTGATGACAAAAAGTTATCCAGCAGTGCAGTTTTCTTCAGATGTCTGTGGAAATCAAACCCACGTCATCACAGAAGTTTCCCAGGTGACCAAGCAGTTAATGTATCAGTGAACATCAAACACAAACTTCAGTAGTAACTCCAAATAAAAATACCTCTCCCTTATAAGGCAATTATCCAGCAAACACCAACAAGTGCCACACACGTAGTCCAAAGAAAACACCATAAATTGTCAAATTCAGACACTTTTCAGTGAAAGGCGAACGGGCACTGCAAAACAAGTATTGACGAGCAGGCGAATGGCAGACGAGTCCACCGCAAAAGGCCGAATTCAGACCCCGGCCCCTCTGAGATTCTAGGCCGGCAGGCTGCACTCTCCGCTCGGCTCCACACAAAGGCAGCTGGCTTTTCTCCTCGAAATGGAGAAAATGGCTGCCTATTGCATGTAACTTGGCACAATTTCTAGCCCATAACTTGGGCAATTGTATATAACATACAAAATAAAGCAAACGGTAATCAGGGCCGTAACCAGGGTTCCGGGCCCTTGCGGCGCCCGCAAGGGCGCCGCCGAAAAAAAAGGAGGTTTTTCCCCCCCCTTTTTTAGCCATATTTAGAGTAATAATCATTATTCAGTATATTCTCTTTCATGTCACCACCTGCTCAGCTCTCCTGTCAGCATAATTGTAACTAACAAACACAAACTGTTTTAGCCAAATTCATATCAAAATGACACCTACAAACACAGGTACACAACCCAAGCCGTACACAACACACAAAGTCATCATCGATAATAAAAAAAACATACAGAGGGACATTTATTTATTCCTGATAGGAACGATTGAAAAATAAAATAAAATATATTATGTTGTTTTTAACTTTACACCACCTCTTTTTGTTACTTATTGGGTCTGGGTCATGAAACTGCATATAGCCACCTGCATAGCTGACTTCGGGAGCTTGGCAATTGGCATCATGCATGATTAGCCAGTAGCATCCCAACGTGTCACACAGGTAACATTACTTAACTCATTCATGGCCAGTTTAGGACTGCCAATATTTAGCACAGGCCAAAGATTTTCATAATTGTTGGTCATCTTTCAAGACCCACAGTAAATTATCTATTAGCACCAAAGTGATTTGCAATACCTCAAAATGAAGATGTACGTCTCTGGGTTCACCAGGAAAAAAAAGTGAGCTTTTAGCATGTTCTGTACTCTACTTATAGCCATTTATATACACCCTGTTTTCACCAAAAAGGTCTCTCTGAGAAGAGAAACAGCAGAAAAGGCCATTTTTGTAAAAGACACAATCTCAGGCAGAACTCGCTCTCAATTCTTTTATTTTGAACTGTATTGACATCAGACATGTAAATATTATTCGTTATGACACAGATGACAAAAAAAAAATATATATATATATATATATATATATATATATATACATGAAGTGCTTTTTTTACATTCAACAATACAGTTTACTCAGTGTGAGTGAGTGTGCAGACAGACACACAGACAGACAGACAGACAGACAGACAGACACACACACACACACACACACACACACACACACACACACACACACACAGAGAGAGAGTTCTGTCCACAGCTGCTGCTGGATCGCACCTCCTTCCCAGGGAACACTATTGATCGCCCCGCAAATTAGCATAGGAGGGGAACACCAAACTGGTCTGAGATCAGCGTCTAGCCTCCTCTGCCTCTGCATCGTTTTCCTCCTCTCGTTCGGGCTGGGACGAATGCTGCGACAGAGGAACGGGTCCGGCTTGGCTTTGGGACCAGGCGCTGGAACCGGATCGATCATGTTCGTCACGGGTTTGACTACCGCGAACAACTCAATCCAGGTTCGCCCTGCAGCAAGGCGACCAGCGCAGCGCGCCGAGGGGCGTTTCAATGGCGTTTCTCCTCTCTGCACAAGGAAGCGCGTTTCTCTGTTTTCTGTTTTTCCTCCTGCTCATTTCAAAACAACAGCTGCGGTATGTGTTTGTTCACGTGTTGTCGGCTTGTCTTTGAGGGCAGGGACCTGATACCATGTCACAGGCTGGGGAAGTCTTTGAACTACGCGCTGCACTAATAAAAACAAAAACACGTCATTGGCGGGGAGGGCTATTCCTGATAACACGTCAAAGACGTCTTTGGCGGTGAATGAGTTAAGAGACAGACTAGACACTTACTTTCTTGGTTGTTGCTAAAAAATCTGTCAGTGTCACACACTGTCTGTCGTTCACTCGCTCACTGTCTCGCAGCTCGCTCACCTTCAATTATCTCGCCAGGCAGACAGACAGTCATCACTCACCACCATGCTGCTGCTCTCTCGGAATCAAGTTACCGCGGACGCGGCGTCAGATGACTTCCTGCCTGACCTGCCTTTCATTTCAAAATAAAAGCGATCCCGTGTTTTTCATGCTTTTCCATGCAGATTATTTTATAAAAAAAAAAAAAAAAAAAAAAAAAAAAAAAAAAATCTTTTTTTTTTCTTTCTCTGAAATATTAGGGGAGGTCCGGACCTCCCCGTCCTCATAGCTAGTTACGGCCATGACGGTAATGTCTAAGAATGCAAAGAAATGCAACTGGCTCATTAACTCATTCATGGCCAGTTTAGGACTGCCAAGATTTAGCACAGGCCAAAGATTTTCATAATTGTTGGTCATCTTTCAAGACCCACAGTAAATTATCTATTAGCACCAAAGTGATTTGCAATACCTCAAAATGAAGATGTACGTCTCTGGGTTCACCAGGAAAAAAAAGTGAGCTTTTAGCATGTTCTGTAGTCTACTTATAGCCATTTATATACACCCTGTTTTCACCAAAAAGGTCTCTCTGAGAAGAGAAACAGGAGAAAAGGCCATTTTTGTAAAGGACACAATCTCAGGCAGAACTCGCTCTCAATTCTTTTATTTTGAACTGTATTGACATCAGACATGTAAATATTATTCGTTATGACACAAATGACAAAAAAAATAAATATATATATATATATATATATACATGAAGTGCTTTTTTTACATTCAACAATACAGTTTACTCAGTGTGAGTGAGTGTGAATGTGTGTGTGTGTGCGCGGGGCCCATGTGTGTCTCTTTACATTACATTACATTTCGTCATTTAGCAGACCTAAATGACCGTCCTGACCTCATTCTGAGATGTGGGCTCACAATCGGCTCCTCATCTGAAATAAAAGCAACATATCCTCAGTAAACTATATAATCACATTTAGTACAGAGACAGTGTAGTGTACTAGTGTCTAAGTAAACTATACGATCATAGAATGCAGAGATCAGTGTAGTCTCTCTCTCACACACACACACACACACACACACACACACACACACACACACACACACTCCCCTTACCGCGAGATCATCCGGGTCCTGTCGCATTGGAGTCCAGTCTTCCTCGCCCTCACATGCAAAGTGGCCGTGCTGCTTGGCTCTGTGTGAAAGCTATTTCTGTGGCGAGGCTGCTGTTCTCCTCCTCACAAAGTTGTGACTCCGTCTCGTCTCTTTCGGGCTGGCACACAGGAACGGGGTCCAGGGACCAGGATCGATCATGTTGGTCACGGGTTTACCGCGAACAACTGATCTATGTCCGCTGCCCTGCAGCAAGGCGACCAGCTCGTGCAGCGCGCCGTGGGCGTTTCAATGGCGTTTCTCCTCTCTGCACAAGGAAGCGTTTCTCAGTTTTCTGTTTTTCCTCCTGCTCAATTTCAAAACAACAGCTGCGGTATGTGTTTGTTCACGTGTTGTCGGCTTTGTCTTTGAGGCCATGGACCTGATACCATGTCACAGGCTGGGGAAGTCTTTGAACTACGCGCTGCACTAATAAAAACAAAAACACGTCAAACACGTCTTTGGCGTGGAGGGCTATTCCTGATAACACGTTAAAGACGTATTTGGCCATGAATGAGTTAAAATCGCATTCCAGGATAATGTTAGTTAACGTAGTTAAGGGCTGCCTGCGGCTGTCACTCGCGTAGCGCCACAACACGCTGAATCCCACTCGAGATGTTTGCGTGGCTAATGACTTTTATCAAAATAACAGTCCACAAGGAGTATTTGTGCCAATGTTGGCGCTTCTTTCCGGAAGCGAACGAAATGTGCTGTTTTGAGCCCCACTATATATGAAGGAAACCCCCGGGAGGCATGGGGAGAACATGCAAACTCCAGACAGAAATGCCCTTTCGACGAGATAGCCCACCTGGGCAGTGGGCACTGAGGATATGGGGGGGTCACAACTCCAGCGCCCACAGCGTCCCAGGCGAGAATCGAACCCAGGACCTTCTAGCTGTGAGGCGACAGCGCTACCGACTGCGCCACCGTACCCCCTGTACCCCCTGTACGACTGTATAATATAAATGTTTTAGCACGTTTTGACGTGACGTGACGACTTTTAGAACAGCGCTGCCGCCATTTTGGTCTGAAAATCGCCTTTTTGGCCTGGTGTCATCATTATGGGTGTCTCCAAAATGGCGGGTCTCTTGTGTGCGATTGTCCCTCGCCGGCGCTTCTTATCAATAAGTTATTTGGCGGGACATAAGCCATACGCCTAGATTACTCGCCTATTTTCAGATCAACTGTAACAATCAATAAGGGGAAACAAGGTGGGTAAACTACCCACCTCTGCAGTTACTGCTAGCATACCCCCATCAGAACCATCTCTTGTTGAGAACAAAAGAAAACTTTAGCGTGCTAGCGAGGCCTGCTAACCACGGTTTGTGTGTGTGTGTGTGTGTGTGTGTGTGTGCATGTGTGTGTGTGTGTGTGTGTGTGTGTGTGTGTGTGTGTGTCTGTCTGTCTGTCTGTCTGTCCTGTTTGCTTATCTGCTGGTTGCTGGTTAACTAGCTTGAGTTGAAGCACAGTCTGAAACCAATGTCTTTGTGTTTTTTATTTTTTACAAAAAAAGTTTTGTAAAATATTCACTCCAAAACGTCAAGGAGAGTGGAATATTTTTAGATGCAGTAGCAGGCTATAGCACGGCCTACTGTGTGTCACAGCTTATCTTCACAGATAACAAATAAACACTGAGTCATAACTGACCAGCTGGTACAGCAGACAACACACACACACACACACACACACACACACACACACACACACACACACACACACACACACACACACACACACACACACACCTATCTCTTCCCCTCCCTCTCTCTGAAACATGTCTAGTCTTGTCTGGTGTCAGTTCAATACAAACACACAGCTGTTCTCAACAGACATGTTGGTTTTGAGGTCATAAGTTAACTCATGCACCTTGTTATGAAATTCCTTCTCATGAGAAGCGCACGGTGCAGCCAGCCTCTGCCTAAAGGGACAGTCTGCCACATTTTACATTTTGAGCCTCTGACAGCTATTGCAAACATTCTCACTATGGACGAAAAGTAACAAATTACTATGCACCTTACCCCCACCAACTTGACCCAGTTGAGTTACAACTTCCTGTTCAAAATGCCAGCTGTTTTACCTGCTCAAACCTAGTCCGACTCACTGGTGGCTCTTAAGGGTTTGCACACACCTTAATTCCCCGGGGGCCACCCGCTATGCTGACCACCCGCAGTGCCGACAGCCCGCAATGTTAGGTTTAGGTGTGGGGAGTGGGAGAGGTTAGGTTTAGGGTTAGGTTCTGGGGGAGGTTAGGTTTAGGCGTGGGGGGTGGGGTGGGGTGGCAGAGGTTAGGTTTAGGGTTAGGTTCTGGGGGAGGTTAGGTTTAGGCATGGGGGGTGGGAGAGGTTAGGTTTAGACGTGGGGGCTGGGAGAGGTTAGCTCCAGCCGGTCCCCCGACACGCTGCACACCACCTCTTTCAGCTGGTTCTGCTTGTGGGCTATCGGCACTGCGGACTGTCGGCACTGCGGTCTGTCGGCACATAGACGCGGCACCAATTCCCCTCAGCTAACACAATGAACACAATTTACTGTACATACTGTACTGTCACATGAAGTGTAAACACCAGAGGAAGTAATTGCCTGACTCCTGCATTGGTGAATACTACTGTCATTACTGTAGCTAATATTATTATGTTATAGGCTACTTCTACATTTTAGAGTTTGAATGGGGTAAATAGCAGCCACGACAGGCTGGTATTGTTTTCACCTTGTGAGAATGAAATGTGGTCCTGGAGACACCTATATTGGAAACACAGGTGGTTTTGATAGTAGATTACTTTGCCAGGTGTTTATATCTGTGGATAGATTTTGTGAACGTGATAGTGTCAAAACCAAAAAGATGTAGTCATGAAACTTACAGGTGTGTAGTTGACAGAAAAATGAAGGTCGAGTTCAAAAATGGGCGTGATCCGAGCAGAGGGGCCGGCCCCCCACATTGGCTGGCCCACATTCATTTTTAGTCTCGGGTGCCACGGCTGGTGTGATCCCATCCCATCGCAAGATAGGGTAGGGTTAGGGTTAGGGTTAACCCCATCTTCCGACAGGCGCTATCCCCTAATAGCGCTTGCGCACCTGTTTGCGCCAGGGGCATTTCTACGGGTGGGCCCGGGTAGGCACAGGCCCACCCACTTCTTGCCCTGGCCCACCCATTTTTTTTTATTTTTTTTATTGGTTGTTTTCTAGAGGCAAACTTGCTGCTGCCTTGCTAGCTAATGGTTTTGTAGCTTAAAAACGCAGGGCACATCATCTCCAGAGTCTAATGCATGACGACTTCATGACATCTAGGAATTTTGCGCGCTTCCCGCGCAAAATTTCGTCATGCAATTGCCCCACCAATTTTATCCAGGCCCACCCAGTTTTATCCAGGCCCACCCATAATTGAATTTCTGTCTACGCCCCTGGTTTGCGCGTGCCTTAAGGAAGGGAAGATAGCAGTCCGCCTTGCGCCGTCCGCCAGGTGTTATGCAGTTTTGCACCCCAGCGCCGGCAGCATCCCCACCTCACGGGAGCATATTGTAATGATTTATACAGAAATGTAACTGTTTAAAAGTGATATAATTGTCTAGACGTGACCTCCCTGATTTCATGTGTTGGGGATGCAATTCTCGGCCGGGATGCGGAAACGTTCACGGCACCTGTCGCAGACGCAAATTAGAGCGGTGCCAAAATCATCTGCGCCCCAAAATGCCTGCGCAAACGGGATTTGGGCGGTCTTAACTCATTGAGTGCCAGCCATTTTTGGAAAACGGATGCTCCCAGTGCCAGCCCTTTCAAAGCGTTTTCAGTGATTTCTCAAGACCCACAGAATATTGTGTGATATTACTATGTAAACACCGAACACGCCCAAAGAACGATGAGACTATCTTGTATCATCAGCAAAAAAAAGTTTATTGATATCATTTTCCGTTCTTTAGTTATCAGCAGTAGAATATAGGTTGGTTTCAGCAAAAACAGACGTTTCAAACTAAAAGCTGAGATAATGAGCCTTTTGTGAAATGAAGCATTTCAAGCACATCACTGACTCTGAAGCTAATATTTTCTGATGTAGTGACACCTCAAAAATAATTTCCTTCAATAAAACAAAGGAATTTTGATGGCAAAATAATATTTTTTAGCTGCAACCAGCAGCGCTGGCCCCTGCGTGCGCAGACCCTACACCTTCTTGCTGGTCTTGATTTACTGCTGGTGGGCATCAGATATTCTAGCTTGTGTTTGCCAATCTGTCCATCGAGCCTGCTGTCTGGGTCGGTGTTGTATGGTGCCCTGCGTGCCCCACCCCCCTCAACTGCAAACCCCTCCTCCGTGGGAGTGTCTCTGGTGGCTCTCTGCTCTGAATTTTCCGCTGCACGTTTCAAAGTGCGCTGGCTGCACCCAGCCTATTTTCACAGCGCTCGGCCGTTTTTGTCGCCGGCTCCCAGCGCTTCCAGCTGAGAATAATTTATCTTTTCAGAAAGGCGCTGGTGTCGGGTGCTCCTTTTCTGGCAACTAATCATGTGGAGGGGCTATCGCAACAGACAGAAAGGCTCAATTGCAGATTGGCTGCTGTTCACAGGCACAGCTAACGTTACAATATGCATCGGTTTCCGTGTGCCCACGGCTTCTTCTCTGTTTTTTTCCTCACCTTTCTCTAATCTGGAGAGCACTGTCGCCATGGGTCCGTAAAATAGCTTATATACCTTCAACATCCCCCATATTTTTATAGGAGATGCATCAGGCTTTGATCCACGTCCCACCATCAAAAAACGCAATTGACGACTTTAGTCATCATTGGCACTCTACGTTACTATTTGAATTGACGACTTTAGTCGTCATTGGCACTCAATGAGTTAACTACCATAATTATTCACAGGCGTGGGCAGGCAATGCTGGGCATTACGTCAATCAAAACCAATCAGATTCCCGTCTCACAATGGCTGTTTGCGTGAGGCATGCAATATGCTGTAATTCTCTCCATGCGTAATAGAGTGTACTGTGGCAACTCTGATTCAATCCAAGACACATAAAACAGTTTTAAACGCCGAAGCGTTGTTTTATTCACCAAAATGAAAACTCTTCCCTTATCGGGGTATGTCCATGAAATATATATAACTAAAGTAGGCTGGGTTAGCCTGGGGCCAGTGAGGGGGGTTTGCTCCCCACCACGTAGCCAGGGCTCCGTTCCTCGTTTAAGTGCTCCCGTAACGTGCCTGTGGACGAGAGGAGAGAGGGTCTGTCAGGCAACATCATTTTATTACACGAGAATGTTTAGGGAGAGGAGTGGAAATCTGACTTACCGCCCGACAGCAAGGAGCGCTTCCACCTGGAGGAAAACCGGCCACACAGTGAGCTTCAGAGCGGCGTCTGTTTTTCTAGGGCCACTGATTGGGGATCTGTTCCAGCCGGGCGCTCTGTTCCTAACAGCGCCCGGCTGCTAGCGGTCCCACTGATTCAGGACATAATTGGGGAAGTACCTATCAGTGATGACGCGTCCCAGACAGCGTTTCTGTTGGGATCCCCCTGCTCTGACGTCACTGTGGTGGCTGGCTGTCCTCCTGCTCTCACCTGTCCGGGGGTAGGCTGACGAGACTCCACACATCCTCCCCCTAAGCTCGCTGCCAGTGCGGGGAGCTTCACTTTCCCCTGCTTCATCTCGGCGTGACATGGCGTCTGCGTGTGGTATCTCTCTTCCTGGTTTGTGTTCCACTTTGAACTTATAGTTCTGAAGTTCCAAGAACCACCGCGTTACCCTCTCATTTTTATCCTTGTTCGTCGCCATCCATTTTAGGGGGGCGTGGTCCGTGATGAGGGTGAATACCCTGCCCCATAGGTAGTAGCGTAGGTAGTGAATGGCCCACTTCACCGCCAGGCATTCCTTCTCTACGGTTGAGTAGTTTCTCTCATGTTTAAGCAATTTTCTACTTATAAAGGTAACGGGGTGTTCATCCCCATCTATTACCTGCGCCAGCACTGCTCCTATTCCTGTTCCTGAGGCGTCTGTGTGTAGGATGAATGGCTTAGCGAAGTCTGGGGCTATCAGCACCGGCTCTCGGCAGAGCGCCTCCTTTAGGGCACAGAATGCGGCGTTTGTTTCCTCCGTCCATTTGACATGGTGGGGCAGCTTCTGGCGCGTTAAGTCATACAACGGGGCTGCTATGGTGGCAAAATTTTTTACAAATTTTAAATAATATGCAATCAGGCCCAGGAAGGATTTTACTTGTTTTTTCGTCCTGGGCTGGGGCCAATTTTGTATCCTCTCCACTTTGGTTATTTGGGGTTTTACGCACCCCCGGCCTATGGTGTATCCCAGGTAGTTTGTCTCTGTCCATGCCAATTTACATTTCTTGGCGTTGGCGGTGAGTCCGGCTCGGCGGAGGGCTCCCAGCACCGCTTCCAGCTGTGTCATGTGCTGCTCCCAGCTGCTGCTGTGTATGACGATATCGTCTAGATATGCCGCCGCATAAGCGCGATGGGGCCGGAGGACTCTGTCCATCAGTCGCTGAAATGTGGCCGGGGCGCCGTGTACTCCAAAGGGGAGGACGCGGTATTGAAATAGGCCGTCGGGGGTCGCGAATGCGGTTTTGGCTCTCGCCCGTCTGGTTAGGGGTACCTGCCAATAGCCTTTGGTGAGGTCCAGGGTGCTCACGAATCGAGCGGGCCCCAGCCGCTCGATTAATTCATCTACCCTTGGCATCGGGTATGCGTCAAAAGTGGATATTTCATTCAGTTTTCTAAAATCATTGCAAAACCGAAGCGTCCCGTCTGGCTTCGGCACAATGACAATGGGGCTGGACCAGGGGCTGTGGGACTCTTCTATTACGCCCAACTCGAGCATTTTCTTCACTTCGCCCCGGATGGCTTCTCTCCGGGCCTCGGGGATGCGGTAGGGCCGCTGTCGCACCACTTTTCCCGGCGTCGTCTCAATGTCGTGTTGGATAGCGTGTGTCCGTCCTGGCAGCTCGGAGAAAACATCATGACTCCTTCCTAGGAGTTCCTTGAGATCTTGTAGTTGCTCTGGCCCCAGGTCCTGTCCGATGTCCACGGGGATCGTCTGCGGTGGCCTGGGTTGTGCGAGGGTGAGGAGGGCTAGGGGGCCGGGTCTCTCGGCGTCGTGCCATGGCTTCAGAATGTTTATGTGGTATATCTGGTGGCCTTTCCTCCTCCCCGGCTGACAGACCCGGTAATTCACTGGCCCGACCTTCTCGGTTACTTCAAATGGTCCCTGCCATTTTGCCAGGAATTTGCAGTCATGGCTGGGCACCAGCACCAGGACCTTCTCTCCTACCTGGAACTGCCGGGGTTTGGCTCCCCTGTTATATGTGCGCGCCTGGGCTGCCTGGGCTTCCTCCATGTGACTCCGTACCAGTGGCCAGACCTTTTTGGCTCTCTCCTGGAGCCGCTCCACATGTTCGATAACATTCCGGAGGGGGGAGGGCTGGCTTTCCCAGGCCTCCTTGGCCAGGTCGAGTAGGCCACGGGGATTTCGGCCGTAGAGGAGTTCGAACGGTGAGTATCCGGTGGAGGCCTGTGGCACCTCCCGTATGGCGAACAGCACGTATGGGAGGAGTTGGTCCCAATCTTTTCCGTCCACGTCAATCAGCTTTTTTAGCATCTTTTTCAGGGTTTGGTTGAATCTCTCGACCAGTCCATCGGTCTGGGGGTGATAAACAGAAGTTCTGATACGGGTGATTTTCAGCCATTTGTATAACGCCGTCATTACTCTGGACATAAAACAGGACCCTTGGTCTGTGAGTACCTGCTCCGCTATTCCCACTCTGCTAAATAGCAGGAACAGTTCTCGAGCGACATTTTTGGCATTAGCGGTGCGTAAAGGTATTGCCTCAGGGTAACGAGTAGCATAATCCACTATTACCAGTATGTATCGGTGTCCTCGGCTGGACTTCGGGAGAGGCCCCACGATATCCATGGCCAGCCTGGAGAACGGGACCTCGATGATTGGCAGTGGAATCAGTGGGTTCCGGTACATTGGCCGGGGTGCCGTTTTCTGGCACTCGCCACAACAACGACAGAACAGTTCAATGGCTTTCTTTATGCCGGGCCAATAGAATCTGCGTAGCACTCTATCATACGTTTTTTGGACCCCTAAGTGGGCCCCCAGTTGGTGAGTGTGGGCCAAATACAACACTCTGGATACGTATGTTTTTGGTACTAACAATTGTTCTATTAAATCCCCCCCCGGAGTTTTGGCGACTCGATACAACAACCCATGTTTAACCATAAACTGTGGAAAGTTTTGTCTCACCCCGGAACAGTGCTGGCCATCGATGCCAGCGACGGCGCGGCGGCCGGCTTCCAAATTCGGATCGGCCCACTGGGCCGAGGCAAACTCTCCGCGGCCCGGAGGTCCAGGGTCGTCCGGGAGCGGAAACTCCGCGAAAGGGTCCTCGTCGAGAGGAGGCGTGTCCGACTCGGCTGGCCGGGGTGGACCGTCTTCCGCGGCTGATGTTTCGGACTGCGGTCCGTCTGATCCCGGCCGGAAGGCTGGGCAGGCCAGGCGCGGCCGGGCCATCCTTTTTCCCCTCGGTTTCTCTCGTCGGGGCTTCTCCGGCCGACGACCGTGACTCCAGTACCGGCTGAATAGGGGGCAGTCGGTGCCTATCAGGAGCGGGACCGGGAGGTTGGGCACCACGCCGGCGGCTACTTTTACGTCGCCTTTCGGGGTCTGGACCCGTATATAACTGACCGGATAGCTCTTCACGTCCCCGTGGACGCACGTCACCGGCATTGTCTCTGTAGTGAGGACCTCCACGAGGTCAGCCCGCACGAGCGTCACCACACTACCGGAGTCTAGGAGGGCGTGGGTGTCGATGCGGCCCACCCGGACCGGCAGTGTCGCCTGCTGGCGAGGGCCTCCTCCGGTGTGGAGGGAGGGCCGTGGTTCGTCTCCGGCGGCGGAAGGCATCGACACATCCCGGTCGGGGCAGGACCAGGAGAGGTGGTCCTCTTGTCCGCAGACATAGCACCTCCTCAGCTGCCGACTCACTCGGTCGGCCTGGGCACGAGGGTCCCTCTGGGTCGGGGGCTGTAGCGGCGGTGGCCGGCGTCGGCTGTCTCGGCTGGGTCTGTCGGCTAGGGCGGGCTTTCGGAGGGGCTCGTTCTGCGTGTGGCGCATCATGTCGGCGCTGACTTGGTGGTTCTCTAGCAAGGCCACCAATGCGTTCAGCGATGAGGGGCTCACCTGGGCAGCATATTTTCGGGCGTCGGGCGGCAAGGAGCGGATACATCTGTCTATTACGAGGCGTTCGATCCACGGGGGCTCCCCGGTGGAGGTGAGCCAACTCTGGGTGAGCCTCAGCAAATCGGCGACTTGGGAGCGGGGCGGTTGGTCCGGGGTGTACCTCCAGCCATGGTACCTTTGTGCGCGAGCAGGAAGGCTGTAGCCGTAACTGGCGAGGATGGCGGTGCGCAGCTTCACAAAGTCGCGGGCCTCTCCCATGGACATGTCCCGGCAAACCCTCTGTGCCTGGCCCGTGAGGAAGGGCGCGATGATGCCTCCCCAGTGGGCTGCGGGCCATCCCTCTCGCACCGCCGTTCTTTCGAAGAGCTCCATGTATGCCTCGATATCATCGTCGGGGGTCTGCTTAGTGAGGACATCTCCTGGAGCCCGGGAAGTCGAGCCGTCTTTCTCTATTTTTTTTATCAGTTCGTGTACTGCCTGCTGTAGGTCAGTTTGGCTTTGGATTAGGGCCACCAGAGCCTGTGCTTGCTCCATGGTGCGTGCGGTTGGCGTTGAATCAGAGTGCCTGCATTCTCCACCACTTGTGGCAACTCTGATTCAATCCAAGACACATAAAACAGTTTTAAACGCCGAAGCGTTGTTTTATTCACCAAAATGAAAACTCTTCCCTTATCGGGGTATGTCCATGAAATATATATAACTAAAGTAGGCTGGGTTAGCCTGGGGCCAGTGAGGGGGGTTTGCTCCCCACCACGTAGCCAGGGCTCCGTTCCTCGTTTAAGTGCTCCCGTAACGTGCCTGTGGACGAGAGGAGAGAGGGTCTGTCAGGCAACATCATTTTATTACACGAGAATGTTTAGGGAGAGGAGTGGAAATCTGACTTACCGCCCGACAGCAAGGAGCGCTTCCACCTGGAGGAAAACCGGCCACACAGTGAGCTTCAGAGCGGCGTCTGTTTTTCTAGGGCCACTGATTGGGGATCTGTTCCAGCCGGGCGCTCTGTTCCTAACAGCGCCCGGCTGCTAGCGGTCCCACTGATTCAGGACATAATTGGGGAAGTACCTATCAGTGATGACGCGTCCCAGACAGCGTTTCTGTTGGGATCCCCCTGCTCTGACGTCACTGTGGTGGCTGGCTGTCCTCCTGCTCTCACCTGTCCGGGGGTAGGCTGACGAGACTCCACAGTACTCACTCGTGCGAGGACAGAGAGAGCTTATTGACAGATCGTCTGTGGTGCCAACGACCCTCCGGGCTATGAAGGTAATTAGCCTATGTCCATTGTCCAACACGTTTTCTCAATTCATTTCCCTCTTTGCAATGTGATAAAAGTTTCTCAGTGAGTTATAGTTGATTGCCTCACTGAATTATCTGCTAAATGGAGTTAGTGTGGTAACTGAAGTTCAGGAACATAAGACCACACCATGTAATCATCTGCGCCTCACTAAGCTATCCCACCTGCGCTCCGACCAATCACTTCACCGCTGCACACCTGTGATCTGTCAACTCAATCACTCGTAGCACATATAAACACAATCTATTCCATCTCTCCCCCGTTTGTCTCAGTCGTCACGACCCTCCCCCTCAACCCTAAGTTTCTTCCTCTGTTACGGGCAGCACACGTGGAGTCTGCATGTTCTCCCTGTGCCTGCGTGGGTTTTCCCCGGGTACTCCGGTTTCCTCCCACAAACCGCTAAAGACATGTTAGTCAGGGCTGTTTAATCCTGCATCCCTATCTTCTCCTTACAGGAACCACGGGGGGCTGATGGAGCCGGGACTCCATCCGTGAAGCTGAGCTGCGCTCAAGAACCGAGCTTCACCCAAAGACGCTACCCACACTCTGAGTCTCAACCCCCGGGTTCCCGTCACTGCCGTACCATCCTCCTGAAGAGATGCTGCCGAACCTTGACCTCACGTTCACGCATCCAAACACTCCCTTACAATAAATTATCTTTTTGTTCAAACAATGGTGTGGTCTGTGTTAGTGAATACCCAATTGGCAAAAAAAAAAAAATTACATAAACGATTTAAACCAAATCTAATCGAATATATTATATATATCATGTGTTGTAGATATCTATATGTCGTTGTATTCGACATTATTCAATGCAAGTTCTCGATTCATTGTGTTTCTTGACCTCTCAACTCAGCTCAAGTGATGCGTGCTGGTCGTGGTACTACGTGCTACTACGTGCTTACGTCAGCGACAGCGTGTCAACAAAGGAAACATACCGAGACAGAAATATTTAACATGGCTAAAAGGGTGAACCAAACTCTCCACCGATTTTTCTCTAAGAAAACTAGGACTGATACAGAGAAACATGACTGCAACAATAACACCATGCCGGTCACCTCAGCAGCAGCCGGCGGCAGCAGCAACATTGTTCTCAGTTCGGACGACGAAGAAGAGGGGGGAAGCGGCGGTGGACCACCGGTGACAGTGACAACCACGCAGGCTGCGCCTGTCACACCCCCGGCTCCGACTACCGCAGCAGCCGGGTCCGAGCCCAACGTCAGGGACCCATGCCTCGGTCCGGAGCATATAGGTCCGGAGAAGGCACGTGAACATGTGACTTCTGGGCCATATCAGCCTGCTTAGATTAAACTGTCATTTCTCCAGACAGTAGTGTGAGAACAGATCGAGACATCACCTGACTGCAGCTTGGGTAAAGTTGCATCTACTGTAGGTGTCATTCAGCATATTGTGATATGTTGTTGGAGAATGTGTTGTCATATCCTACTACAGCATTCAGTGTTTCCTATACAGTTATCTATTTGTGGAGGTACACCACAATAGATTTTGAGCACCACAAATAGATTTTGACTGCCACATATTCATGTCAAGTAGTTGACTGCAAACACCTGCTTTAGGAGCCCACTAGATGGTGCTCTGAGGCCCACCAGTGGGCCACGGTTCAGTGGTTGAGAAACACTATCATGCAGATAGAATAGGCTATATAAGGAGACAATTATTTTTTCATCATTGTAAAGCCACAGCATAGTGAAGAGGATATTAATGTGATGTGTGTAGTTCTTTATATCTACTAGCCTCTTCATTTTGCTCTCAGAGTGCCCCAGATTAATGCATTTTATTTTTAAATTTACAAAATTTCTTTATCCAGGGGAGACCCCCCTACCGGAGTGATATTGACTTATGGGTGGTGCAACCCCTGTTTGGAAGGTCTATAATCGCCTATGCAACTAAGTATTAAAGGTTTGCAGTTGCCTGGTTTTTGGTTATAGTTTGCTAGCTACTTGGTTGGACAGCTAGTAGGAAATAGAAACAACATCAGTGCAATAAAGCTACTGAAAGTAATCACGTCAGATCCTGTTTACTGTAAATGTGGTCAAAAGAAAACTGATACTTAACCTTTAAGTTTTGTTTTAGCTCAGCTTTTGTCATCAGCTTCCGTCAACCTTTCACCTAATGTTAATTACCCTTAACAGCAATCAAAACATCTAAACCTAATGCTAATCTTATATAGCCTCACTGGATATTTTATGGCCCTATTATGAAGTATATATGAAAAAGGGTTATTGTAAAGTAACATTAACAAACATTCTCCCTGTGCTCCCCTGGGATTTTCACACTATACAGTATCTAACCACACTATGGAAGTAGAAACAATTCATGTGCACATTGTTCATTCATTTTGTTGTTACACCCCATTATGTATTAGGAATATTTGTAATAAGTCCTAGTAGAATATTACTGTGTCGCCTATAGACGGGTTTCTTGTATACAAACATTAGTGGGTGCGCGCGCATCAGAGGGACAGAGGATGCTGATCGCCCATAGGTTCAACACAGGTGCATCACAAACCCACAGTGAAGTGTAGGAACTTCAATTTGATATCTATTCCAAGCTGTCACTCTACATTTTACATAAATACCACCTGTAATGCCTACATTAACAATAAAATAAGTCATCTGAAGGGCTGGGTCATTTGGGTGGCGGTAATACATGTTTTAATTTGTTTACAAACCACTGTTAAACAAAACTGTAGAAGAAGAAAAGCAGCAGTGAGTGTGTTGCGGGGGTGTTCGACTTGTTGACGCCTCACCTGACTGCGCTCGGCTGCTCTCGTCTGCTTTCCAGGCATACAGTCTCTAAGGTGTGGCTTTCTACCCCGGTGATGTGGGTTAGGGTTAGACGTTAGACAGAAACCCGTCTATTTACAGTACCTTTCCATGTCTTAAGACACAAATGAATCCACTGGAATAAGTAGTAGTATTAAAAGCCCTTCTCAAGAAATGACATGACCAGAATCATTTGCAGTACACATACGTTTAATTAACAAAGTATCAAAAACAAAAAATGGACAGATCGCAAAGGTGGAAATACACATTGGTAGTAGCAGTGCAGTTTTACCTGATACAGTTTATTCATTTAGGTTATGATGCTCCAACAGTCCCTAGCAACATGTTCATTGAGCATACAGTAGCTACAGAAAGAAAGGCTTGAGCTATAGAATACATACGAGTTTCTGATCTACAGTGTGTGAAGTAGTTTTGTGTGGCGTCCTACAAACACTCAAGTGCTCAGTAGCTACCTAGTCACGACTCGCATGGGACAACGCACAACTTCAAGCACAAAAACAACAAACACGCCATGAACACACACAGACGCCTGCGTCTCTTGCTGTGTCACTCTCTTCGTTACTAAAAAACACACACACACGATAAAGAAAGAAAATAGACCATCTTCTGTAAAACTTCTTCCAATCAAACATAAACAAAATATATATAACTTTGATCCTCTTGGTGACCCAAAAGATGTGTGCTATTCAGAAACCAAAGACATGGATTATTATTGTGGGAACCATAGAAACCATTGAGCAGAGACAATGCTAAGATGTGATATGCTACATTCACCATCATGAGGATTATACCCTTCTTTCTGAAGTGTCATAACTTATCAAAATGGTGCCAGTTTCCCAAACATTTTGTAGCGCTAAATTAGCTCTCTCTCTCTCTCTCTCTCTCTCTCTCTCTCTCTCTCTCTCTCTCTCTCTCTCTCTCTCTCTCTCTCTCTCTCTCTCTCTCTCTCTCTCTCTCTCTCTCTCTCTCTCTCTCTCTCTCTCTCTCTCTCTCTCTCTCTCTCTCTCTCTCTCTCTCTCTCTCTCTCTCTCTCTCTCTCCTCTTAAGGTAGACCAATGAGACATGTCGGATTAAACCAATTGGGTACAGGACGCTCTCTCTATAACCACTAGCAGGGGTGTGACTAAGTCAGTCTCAAGTTGTCTCTTCATGCATTAAGTCAAATTCAAATCGTGTCTTCAGTCCAGGTCATGTGACTCGAGTCCCCACCGCTGACCACTAGGCCATATCCCTGTTTCATGTTTCCTCACTTTCTGTTTGCACAATAAACCCATCTTTAAAAGTGAACAGAGCAGATAGGAGGAGGAGGAGAAAATATTTGGCAGTTAAAGCCTAGCGCACTGATGAAATCCAATCCATAACTTCAAACTTTTACACATCACATCATCGCGCACAACGTCAGAGTCAGGCATGAGCCGAAAGCTACATGTCACACTTCCGATACCTAGCTACTGATATCTAGTGAACACGACTTCCAAACCAATCGTCAATAAATACATTATAAAAACAACCTTTTTCCCTGCTTTTTCAAGACCAAAAGGAGGCAGTGAGTGTTTATATAGTAGCACGTAGAGCGGGCGCTGACAATCAATACAATATACAAGATTGTAGCTATAGAAAACAATGTGTCATAACGGTAACGATGACAGTGACACACACATGTAACTTCGACATCACAGAGCTAACGGCTAACACTAAGCACTATTTAGAAGGAGCACTGCGGTATATAAGGTCTACTTTTTAAAAAATCGACTGTATGAGCGCCATTCCATTCAATATTGCTTGCCAACGGAATACAAATTTCCAAGAGAAGCAACATTATGTGGGAGTTACAGGCATGTGTTCATTTCTATTGTATTTTCTACTGTCTGGAATTGTGAACCCTGTCTGCAAACCGCATGTCCCTTATAGCACGATCAAGTTTTGAACTTGAATTGGCAAAGATGGAGGTCCCTTGTTTGACAACCTCACCTCGAAATCACACTTTTTTGAGGAGTTGACTCATTCAAACCAGACCAAAATGTGAACTATGAAATCAACTGCTAGACAGCATAGGTCCTGAGTGGTTAGTAAAGTAGTAGCAGCAACCTTTGAAGTCATATAAAGGCAAGGCAGACGGGGGGGCGATACAGTCTGTGTGGACTAACAACAGGATATACAACTGAATAAATATACTAGTTCATAATCTAGTATTCTGAGCAGAAGCAACAATGTATCCTTTCAACGTCAACGACTTGTAGCTCTTATTGACTTTGCACGCAGATCTGTACACGCTCGCACACGCTCAAACTTTTCTTTGTGGGTGAACAATTAAGTCTGTGTGCCTTGATCACCGTGATACAAAATCAGACATGATTTAAAATCAAAATGCAATGGCTGTATTGTTTTTTGTGTGTGTGTGTGTCCATTGTCTGTCACTTCCTGGTTTTCCCATCCAATCAGCAGCCACGGTTTTCGGGGAGCGGGACGTGCTGAGGTCACATTCTGCCTCGCCACTGGCAGATCTCGCACGCCACTCTCTCTCTCTCTCTCTCTCTAGCAGCTTTGTGGACGGCGGATGAAACTACATCGGCGACGACGACGTCGGTACACGATACAGTATAAGGATTCAACCAAGTCTTTGGAAGCGGAGGAAAGTGCTCATAGCTGACCGCACGACGTCGGACACTGGACCTGCTCGAGGGCGAGAAGTCTGCCGCCGTCCAGAGGTGGCACCGTGGAGATGGACACGGAGGCGGTGAGGCTGTGGAACTGTAAGGCGCTCTCCTTGATGTGCTGGAGGAACAGGTTCCTCTCGTCCTCGGGCGTCTGGCCGTTCTGCGCGCGCACGATGCAGGTGGGCCGGTGCAGGTTCAGCATGTAGACCAGCTGCTGCTTCTGCTGCTTCAGCTCCTCGATCTGAGCCTTCAGCTCCGCGTTCACGCTCTCCAGCTTCTCTGACTCCTGTGGATAGGAGGGAGGGAGGGAGGGAGAATTGGAAGTAGAGAGAGAAATGATTAGCAATGCTATGCTGTATTGTTTATATGAGACGTATAACCTGGAAATATGTTAGCACAGGTTCCCTCATCTGGAAGTAATTGGGGTTTTTTGAATGGGTTTTTGGTTAGATGCCTGACATAAGGTCTCTGGTTTAATAAAAGTTTATGATACTTAAAAGGTTTTGTTTCGGCTAGATGATGTTCACAAATGAACACCACTTTTATGATTTGATCTGAAGCGTTTTCTGGCTATCGTGATTTCTGGCGATCACAAATTCACAGTAAACTTCAAAAATACTAAAAGCGTCATGAGCTGCTCGGGGCAACGGTAGATGACTGTGATTTTACTGAGCTGCTCTCTGGTGTGAAGGTGTGAAAAAACTGGTCAGCAGTAATGAATAAACATCTTCATCCATACCTTCTGCAAGCAGTCGGTCTTCTCCTTCTTCTTGTTGCGACATTTTGCGGCAGCGACCTTGTTCCTCTCTCGTCTCCTCCTCCTCCTCTCATACTCTTCAGGGGTCACCTGACAGAGATATAAAAGCTGTCAATATAGACATCTGATTTTGGAATGAATTGCTTCAAATACTACAGGAGCTCCAACTTTTTCCGTGAAATGATGAGTAAACCTAGCCTGGTTAAAACCCTCCTGATCACGGGACCTCCCATTCTGTTTTGCTCCACGTATCAGTCTGGACAATACTTGGATTTTCTGAAGATGTAACCATGACAACCATTGTAGTCAACGACATGACCGGGACAATCTGGGCCACGCGCTGGCAAAAACAGTAATGGTGTCTCCCGAAGCAATGAGCGCTAACGTTAACGTTGTTTGGCTGAAGGAGTTTCGTCTCAAAGACGATGGGATTTCAAGCAAGACGGCCCAACTTCAACTCACTTCCTGTCATTTTGTCACGTGGGTTTGGCCCATCGTTTTCCAGGGACGCGCCCACTTAGGAGACTTTCGGCAGGTTTGAGTCAATGGTTGACCACGCCCCAGTAGCGCAGTGTACACCGAGGCAGAGGGTGCGCCCGCCCCGGGTCCACCCCATCCACAAAAAAAAAATATATATATATATATACCGTATATATAAAAAACACAGGATAATAAGATGTAAATATCCCTTGTGCAAGCACTTACTAGAGAGTCTTTTGATGGTATCTGCAACACTGAAGTGGCTAATGATGGAATTTGACACATAGGGGCGAGGGTTAAAAGAGTCATTGGAGTCATCAGGTGGTAACCCCCCTTCACCGGCGTTTCGACGACAAAACCACTACACCTCTAGAGGGCTCGTCGGCAACACCTGGCGTCCCAGGTGTGCCCTCCTCTGCTTTCAACCCTCCCCTCTGTGTCGTCTCCCACAGTTTATCAGCAGCACCGGGCAACAGCTTCCATGCCAACTCCAACTCCTCCATGACAGTGGTATTGATGCACTGCAAACTTTGGTTTACATCCCGTTGCTGTGCTTCACTCGACTGATTTGACCTTGCCTTCGCAGATGTATGACAGTCAGAAGGGTATAGTCAACGCGAGGCCTCTGTCCCTCCTCCCTCCAACACGGAAGCCTGTGGGCAACAGCCTCCGTGCCCGAGTCAGACTCCTCCATGACACCATTCTCCCTCAAACACCGAAGCTTGTGGCCCGCCGCTGCGATTCCTGTGGTGCTCTCTTGCACTGTGCTCGTGTTGCTCATAGTCGTTTCCGGTCCAAAGTCTATTACCGCGATATCAGCCGATGAGTCCTCTTCCGCCCCCACTCTCGCAGACTCCGGGGGTATTCTCTTATATTTACTTTTCGTAGCTAAAGCGGGTGTTTCCAACGTGCTGAAAAGCCTGGGAAACTACAGCCATGGGAAGCTAACCCATGCCTGTCCCGGTGGGGTCTGTTCCCTCCTGTCAGCTGTCTCTCCATGCCGCCACAAGGACTTTCCCCTGTCGTCAGCTGACCTTTCTCAACAGTCACTGGACAAATCCAGAACATCAGATTAAAAAAACACAGGATAATAAGATGTAAATATCCCTTGTGCAAGCACTTACTAGAGAGTCTTTTGATGGTATCTGCAACACTGAAGTGGCTAATGATGGAATTTGACACAGAGGGGCGAGGGTTAAAAGAGTCATTGGAGTCATCAGGTGGTAAATATATATATATATTTATTTATTTATTTTTTGGGATGGGGGGGGCCTCCTAAGAGCTTCGCCCCCCCTGGGCTGATAGGGTCGCTCTGCCCCTGCCACGGCCATTTAGGAGACTTGCTGCTACCATTTGTTAGAATTGGCGGGGCCCATCTATAGTAATATCATATCTATGGTTGTCTGTGAATGGAAGTATTCCCGCCCACTGAAGTCGATGTGGGCGTCTTGAAGTCCAAACTGATTTATAGCGAAACAGAATGTGAGGTCACATTATGCAGGATGGTTTTAACCATGGCCTGCTTAAATCCTCCTCTGTAACGACTGTGGCCACCTCGTTCTAATGCAAAACAAGTAGAGTAAAGAAGTGCAGACAATAAGACAAGACGGGAGCTGACCCTCTCACCTCTCTCTTGGCCCCGCCCCCCGCGGCGCCGTGCTCGCGGGGCCGGTCGGAGCCGGAGCTGTTGCAGTCGGAGCTCATGTCGACACTGAGGCCGCCCGTCAGACGCTTGGTCTGGATGGCCAGGCGCAGCTCCTCCTTCACGATGGGGCTGAAGTTGGTTAAGTCGTCCAGGGTGAGCAGGCCAGGCGGGGACAGACACGGCACCAGCGCCGAGCAGCTGATGTCGGCCAGCGAGGGACCCGGGTGCTGCAGCATCATTCTGGGTAACAAGACACAGAGGGGTTATTCACATGGAATATGGTGCTGTAGTATGTGTAGGATATTATCAGGTAATATCAATGCAAATATCCCAGCAAAACTTCAAGTTCCTAGGAATGTTATAGGAATCTCACAGTGCACTATGGGGGTGTGAATCTTTGGGTATCTCACGAGGGGATCACGATTCGATTCTAATTTGATTCTCGATTTCAAAACAATTCCTGATTCAAAATCGATTCTTGATTCAGTATAGGAAGTTGAGAATCGATTCAGAATCATTACATTAATCAATTTTTGGGACACCCCTAAGAGATACCATAGAAAATACCATAAAAAGAAAAGAAAGAAAAAAAGTCACTTATAGATTCAGTCACTATTGAGTTCCACTGACACACTGTAGGTCCTATATGGAAATATTAGTGATACGACAGTTGATCAAAGTACCCTGAAGTACAATAAGGTCACTATAAACTTACTATTGAGTACCACTGACCTCACTATTAGGTCCCTATGGGAATATTATAGGGATATTATGCTGATACCATAGGAGATTAAAATGCCATGAAGTATGATGAGGTCACTATAAATTCACTGTCGAGTACCACAGAGTCACTGTACGAATATTATAAGAGTATTATAGGAATACTCTAAGTGATAGAAATGCCAATAAAGTACAATAATCTCACTATTGAGTAACACAGACTCGCTTTAAGTCTATTAGTCTAGTGTAATAGTATACTGATACCACAGTTGATCAAAAACATAAAATAAAAATACTACAATACAGTACAATACAGTACAATAAGGTCACTATAAACTTACTAATGAGTACCCCTGACCTCACTATAGTTCCATATGGGAATAATATAGGAATATTAGACTGATCAGTTGATTAAAATGCCATTAAGTGTGACGTGGTCTTATAAACTTACCATTTAGTACCACAGACATATAAATAAGTATCCATAAGAATATTATAGGGAGTCTTGTATTGAAAGAAGGAACGAGCAGAAAGTTACACAATGTTGGGTTTAAATGTCAACAGTGGGTGATGCAATGGCAGTTGAGGAGGAGCCTTTATCTAAGCCTTTATGCTCACATAGATAAATCTGCACTGACAGGGATTCATTCTTACCTAAGCAAAGTTTGCTTCTCGGAAAATTACCATGAGGGGTTGGAAACGTCTTATCTAAACAGAGAGCTCCCTCTTGGAAAAATTATGATTGACAAAAACAAAAACAAATGTGGACAAAATAAAAACAAACAAATAAATAAATACATAAATAAATGAACAAACAAACAAACAAACAAATAAATAAATACATACATAAATACTGTATATATTTACAGTTTTAAGAGTATTACCACAATATCCCTAACTATAGGAACTTCTAAGTTTATGGTGAACTTATGGTACTCCTAACAATATTCGTATCATATTTCTATAAGGACGTGGGAGAGTATCTGTACTCAACAGTGAGTTTATAACTTAATCACATTTTATGGCATTGTATCTCCTATATGGCATGCAGCATACCTACCTATATGGCAGTTGTTTAGTTTTGCTGTCACAGCTGTGCTATCTTTTTTAGAATGTATCATGAAATGTAACTATAGTTATTTTTCATCTCAATAAAGCTCAAATACAACTTTTTTTCTTCTACAGTTGTATTCAACTCCCAGGTAAATGCAAGTGAAGTAAACAACACTTTCATTCACAAAACAAAACATGTAGTAGGCTAAATAAAGATTTGATCGTCACTACCAAGTTAGCCTCCTAGTCCTGACTTGTTGTTTTTTTGCATTATAGGCTACAATGTAAAGCAAAGATCAAGAATATAGAACAACAATTACTGTATGTCTTTTAAATGCCACTTTTTGGTATTAAATGTCATACATTATTAGACCTCCCATCAGTGGAGCATTCAAGTTCCCACTAAACGTATTTTTTTGTCTATAGGTCCGTGTCCGTGACAGTCAAAAGTCATTATTTGAAGCCCTTTGAATGTACTCTGAGAAAGCATGTTTTGAAGTTTTGGTCGCTGTCCCAGGACACTCAGCCAGCGAAGGGAACCACCGGGATCCCTCCTCTATACTACCCGGCATCAAAACAGCCTCTGAGAGACACAGCCTCCCTCCTAAATAACATAACCCCCACAAAACAAACCAAGCCTACCTGGTAACGCTTTGGGAGAGGGCTCAGAGTCAGTGGAGTGAACCCAGTAAACTCTTCTCTTTATAGCGGGCTTTTGGAGGATTATTTTCGGTCTCCTTCTCTGGCTCTGGTGCGTTAAGTTGCTGCTTGTGGCCGGTGCATTGCATCACCCTGTTTTATAGTGCCGGGGGGCGGGGCGGGGCGGTGACGCGCTCAGGCATGTACGAGCAGGGCTGGACTGGGACAGGGAGGGGAGGGGTGACGTCATCCTATTTATAGAAGGCTTATCCTGCTGGTGATGCAATCCAGCAAGACGTTTACTCTGCCATAACGGGAGAGGAGACGCCCCCTTCCCTCCCTCCCTCCCTCCCTCCCTCCTCTCTCTGTGTGTTTCTGGCATTCCTTCTCTCTTCATTTCACTCTTTTTGTCCAGTTTTAGTCATTTTTGTGATTTTTTTTGTGTGCAATTTTTTGTCAGTTTCATGTAATCTTTCTTCCCTTTTTGTCAGTTTTGTATGTTATTTTTGTGTGTATTTTTTTGTCTTTTTGACAGTTTACTCTAATTGTTTGTCAATTGATCACTTCATTCCAACTCTCTCTCTCTCAGCTTCTCTCTCACCGTTTATTTCTCTCCTTACTAGTCTTCCATCCCTCTTCCTTTCACTTACTATCTCATTCTCTCTCCGTCCCTGCCTCCTTCCTCCCCTTCCTTTCTCAATCGCTTTCTCCTTCTCTCACTCTTTCACCCTCTGTCCATTCATCCCCTCTCTCACTCTTTATTTCCTCTTTTGGGTTTAGGGGGTGACGGCGGCGCCTATCCACCTTATATTTTTGAATGCCCCGCCGCTGTAAAATCATTATGGGTACAAGGTCCTCCTTGCGCTTGCGCATTTCCCTCTGCAACATTCATGTCACGTTAAACCTCCCCCTCCCAGCGTCGAGAAAAGAAACACAAACTTTTTTTGGGAAGGGGGGGGGGGGAAGGGGGGGTTAGACAGTGAACCCCAGCGGCCCACTTGGGGAATGCTTCTTTAAAATTATTAGATATTCCTCTAAATCTGGCTTCAGATGACCAACATTTTAGAAAAAAAACAGCCCAACATTTCGGCTGCGAGCTTATAGGTTTCCGTGGTAACACTTTACAATACTGTAACACAAAAAATGGGTAGTTATTGAGGAACTGGTCAGGAACTAACCATTAGTTAATGAATAGTTAATGATTAGTTCCTGAATATTTAATAGGTAGTTCCTTAATGGTAGTTACTTAGGAACTGACCATTAGTTACCATGTTAACGAACCAGTAAGTAATGATTACTTCCTTAAAAATATATATATCTTTTATTTTTTATTTCGCTAGTTCATGAGTAGTTAATGGGTAGTTCCTTAATGACCCTTAATGGTAGTTCCTTAAATATCCTTAATGGTAGTTACTTAAGAACTGACCATTAGTTACCATGTTAACGAACCAGTAAGTAAGGATTACTTCCTTAAAATTTTTCTGCTAGTTCATGAGTAGTTAATGGGTAGTTACTTAAGAACAGACTATTAGTTACCATAGTTGTTACTGGGGAATTAATCATTAGTTCATAATTACTTTACCATTAGTTACCATGTCTGTGCCCCCTCAAGTAAAGCAGGGCTTCATGCTTAGTTGTTACTAGGGAATGCATCATTACTTCATGATTATCTTAGTGGGCAACATAGTGGGCGAGCTATAGGAATCGAGCGTGCGTAGAAATTATTACATAATATAATGGAGTATAAATACTAGCATAATATTTTCCAGATTGGAAATATTCCTATTTTGACCATCGTGACCTAGAACCCTCGATCCCGTCTGCCAGTGTGTGTGTGTGTGTGTGTGTGTGTGTGTGTGTGTTTGTGTGTTTTCATTCACCCTGATTCACACACTGTTTCCAAGGGAACCTTGGCATTGTGCTGGCAACAACGCCGCCACGATTTTCCATTCAGGAAAACTGTGCATGTGTGGGCC